>NW_028242337.1:0-343274 GCF_964263255.1 Lissotriton vulgaris
TTTGTAGGTGGATCATCAGTGTTAGAGCTAAAATTAGCATGTTTAAAGTGATTTTCATGCTTCCAGGGGCTCGGGAAGTTAATTAAATACCATTTGGAGGCATTTATTGTTCGAGCAAAAACGGCTGATTTTCGACAAAAGAGATAACACCCCCCCATTACGTCATGCTTCAGAAATGTGGAAAATGGTCCGTTTTCAAATGTTTTATTTTTGAACGTCAGTTCACATTTGTAGGTGGATCATCAGTGTTAGAGCTAAAATTAGCATGTTTAAAGTGATTTTCATGCTTCCAGGGGCCCAAAACACAAGATTTATGGAATGGTTAAAAGTGCATGAAAATGGCCAATTTACTCACTCTGAGTTCTCAAAAAGGGTTTCTTCACCCCGGGAAGTTAATTAAATACCATTTGGAGGCATTTAATGTTCGAGCAAAAACGGCTGATTTTCGACAAAAGAGATAACACCCCCCCATTACGTCATGCTTCAGAAATGTGGAAAATGGTCCGTTTTCAAATGTTTTATTTTTGAACGTCAGTTCACATTTGTAGGTGGATCATCAGTGTTAGAGCTAAAATTAGCATGTTTAAAGTGATTTTCATGCTTCCAGGGGCTCGGGAAGTTAATTAAATACCATTTGGAGGCATTTAATGTTCGAGCAAAAACGGCTGATTTTCGACAAAAGAGATAACACCCCCCCATTACGTCATGCTTCAGAAATGTGGAAAATGGTCCGTTTTCAAATGTTTTATTTTTGAACGTCAGTTCACATTTGTAGGTGGATCATCAGTGTTAGAGCTAAAATTAGCATGTTTAAAGTGATTTTCATGCTTCCAGGGGCTCGGGAAGTTAATTAAATACCATTTGGAGGCATTTAATGTTCGAGCAAAAACGGCTGATTTTCGACAAAAGAGATAACACCCCCCCATTACGTCATGCTTCAGAAATGTGGAAAATGGTCCGTTTTCAAATGTTTTATTTTTGAACGTCAGTTCACATTTGTAGGTGGATCATCAGTGTTAGAGCTAAAATTAGCATGTTTAAAGTGATTTTCATGCTTCCAGGGGCCCAAAACACAAGATTTATGGAATGGTTAAAAGTGCATGAAAATGGCCAATTTACTCACTCTGAGTTCTCAAAAAGGGTTTCTTCACCCCGGGAAGTTAATTAAATACCATTTGGAGGCATTTAATGTTCGAGCAAAAACGGCTGATTTTCGACAAAAGAGATAACACCCCCCCATTACGTCATGCTTCAGAAATGTGGAAAATGGTCCGTTTTCAAATGTTTTATTTTTGAACGTCAGTTCACATTTGTAGGTGGATCATCAGTGTTAGAGCTAAAATTAGCATGTTTAAAGTGATTTTCATGCTTCCAGGGGCTCGGGAAGTTAATTAAATACCATTTGGAGGCATTTAATGTTCGAGCAAAAACGGCTGATTTTCAACAAAAGAGATAACACCCCCCCATTACGTCATGCTTCAGAAATGTGGAAAATGGTCCGTTTTCAAATGTTTTATTTTTGAACGTCAGTTCACATTTGTAGGTGGATCATCAGTGTTAGAGCTAAAATTAGCATGTTTAAAGTGATTTTCATGCTTCCAGGGGCTCGGGAAGTTAATTAAATACCATTTGGAGGCATTTAATGTTCGAGCAAAAACGGCTGATTTTCGACAAAAGAGATAACACCCCCCCATTACGTCATGCTTCAGAAATGTGGAAAATGGTCCGTTTTCAAATGTTTTATTTTTGAACGTCAGTTCACATTTGTAGGTGGATCATCAGTGTTAGAGCTAAAATTAGCATGTTTAAAGTGATTTTCATGCTTCCAGGGCTCGGGAAGTAAAATAAATACCATTTGGAGGCATTTAATGTTCGAGCAAAAACGGCTGATTTTCGACAAAAGAGATAACACCCCCCCATTACGTCATGCTTCAGAAATGTGGAAAATGGTCCGTTTTCAAATGTTTTATTTTTGAACGTCAGTTCACATTTGTAGGTGGATCATCAGTGTTAGAGCTAAAATTAGCATGTTTAAAGTGATTTTCATGCTTCCAGGGGCCCAAAACACAAGATTTATGGAATGGTTAAAAGTGCATGAAAATGGCCAATTTACTCACTCTGAGTTCTCAAAAAGGGTTTCTTCACCCCGGGAAGTTAATTAAATACCATTTGGAGGCATTTAATGTTCGAGCAAAAACGGCTGATTTTCGACAAAAGAGATAACACCCCCCCATTACGTCATGCTTCAGAAATGTGGAAAATGGTCCGTTTTCAAATGTTTTATTTTTGAACGTCAGTTCACATTTGTAGGTGGATCATCAGTGTTAGAGCTAAAATTAGCATGTTTAAAGTGATTTTCATGCTTCCAGGGGCTCGGGAAGGTAATTAAATACCATTTGGAGGCATTTAATGTTCGAGCAAAAACGGCTGATTTTCGACAAAAGAGATAACACCCCCCCATTACGTCATGCTTCAGAAATGTGGAAAATGGTCCGTTTTCAAATGTTTTATTTTTGAACGTCAGTTCACATTTGTAGGTGGATCATCAGTGTTAGAGCTAAAATTAGCATGTTTAAAGTGATTTTCATGCTTCCAGGGGCTCGGGAAGTTAATTAAATACCATTTGGAGGCATTTAATGTTCGAGCAAAAACGGCTGATTTTCGACAAAAGAGATAACACCCCCCCATTACGTCATGCTTCAGAAATGTGGAAAATGGTCCGTTTTCAAATGTTTTATTTTTGAACGTCAGTTCACATTTGTAGGTGGATCATCAGTGTTAGAGCTAAAATTAGCATGTTTAAAGTGATTTTCATGCTTCCAGGGGCTCGGGAAGTTAATTAAATACCATTTGGAGGCATTTAATGTTCGAGCAAAAACGGCTGATTTTCGACAAAAGAGATAACACCCCCCCATTACGTCATGCTTCAGAAATGTGGAAAATGGTCCGTTTTCAAATGTTTTATTTTTGAACGTCAGTTCACATTTGTAGGTGGATCATCAGTGTTAGAGCTAAAATTAGCATGTTTAAAGTGATTTTCATGCTTCCAGGGGCCCAAAACACAAGATTTATGGAATGGTTAAAAGTGCATGAAAATGGCCAATTTACTCACTCTGAGTTCTCAAAAAGGGTTTCTTCACCCCGGGAAGTTAATTAAATACCATTTGGAGGCATTTAATGTTCGAGCAAAAACGGCTGATTTTCGACAAAAGAGATAACACCCCCCCCATTACGTCATGCTTCAGAAATGTGGAAAATGGTCCGTTTTCAAATGTTTTATTTTTGAACGTCAGTTCACATTTGTAGGTGGATCATCAGTGTTAGAGCTAAAATTAGCATGTTTAAAGTGATTTTCATGCTTCCAGGGGCTCGGGAAGTTAATTAAATACCATTTGGAGGCATTTATTGTTCGAGCAAAAACGGCTGATTTTCGACAAAAGAGATAACACCCCCCCATTACGTCATGCTTCAGAAATGTGGAAAATGGTCCGTTTTCAAATGTTTTATTTTTGAACGTCAGTTCACATTTGTAGGTGGATCATCAGTGTTAGAGCTAAAATTAGCATGTTTAAAGTGATTTTCATGCTTCCAGGGGCCCAAAACACAAGATTTATGGAATGGTTAAAAGTGCATGAAAATGGCCAATTTACTCACTCTGAGTTCTCAAAAAGGGTTTCTTCACCCGGGAAGTTAATTAAATACCATTTGGAGGCATTTAATGTTCGAGCAAAAACGGCTGATTTTCGACAAAAGAGATAACACCCCCCCATTACGTCATGCTTCAGAAATGTGGAAAATGGTCCGTTTTCAAATGTTTTATTTTTGAACGTCAGTTCACATTTGTAGGTGGATCATCAGTGTTAGAGCTAAAATTAGCATGTTTAAAGTGATTTTCATGCTTCCAGGGGCTCGGGAAGTTAATTAAATACCATTTGGAGGCATTTAATGTTCGAGCAAAAACGGCTGATTTTCGACAAAAGAGATAACACCCCCCCATTACGTCATGCTTCAGAAATGTGGAAAATGGTCCGTTTTCAAATGTTTTATTTTTGAACGTCAGTTCACATTTGTAGGTGGATCATCAGTGTTAGAGCTAAAATTAGCATGTTTAAAGTGATTTTCATGCTTCCAGGGGCTCGGGAAGTTAATTAAATACCATTTGGAGGCATTTAATGTTCGAGCAAAAACGGCTGATTTTCGACAAAAGAGATAACACCCCCCCATTACGTCATGCTTCAGAAATGTGGAAAATGGTCCGTTTTCAAATGTTTTATTTTTGAACGTCAGTTCACATTTGTAGGTGGATCATCAGTGTTAGAGCTAAAATTAGCATGTTTAAAGTGATTTTCATGCTTCCAGGGGCTCGGGAAGTTAATTAAATACCATTTGGAGGCATTTAATGTTCGAGCAAAAACGGCTGATTTTCGACAAAAGAGATAACACCCCCCCCATTACGTCATGCTTCAGAAATGTGGAAAATGGTCCGTTTTCAAATGTTTTATTTTTGAACGTCAGTTCACATTTGTAGGTGGATCATCAGTGTTAGAGCTAAAATTAGCATGTTTAAAGTGATTTTCATGCTTCCAGGGGCCCAAAACACAAGATTTATGGAATGGTTAAAAGTGCATGAAAATGGCCAATTTACTCACTCTGAGTTCTCAAAAAGGGTTTCTTCACCCCGGGAAGTTAATTAAATACCATTTGGAGGCATTTAATGTTCGAGCAAAAACGGCTGATTTTCGACAAAAGAGATAACACCCCCCCCATTACGTCATGCTTCAGAAATGTGGAAAATGGTCCGTTTTCAAATGTTTTATTTTTGAACGTCAGTTCACATTTGTAGGTGGATCATCAGTGTTAGAGCTAAAATTAGCATGTTTAAAGTGATTTTCATGCTTCCAGGGGCTCGGGAAGTTAATTAAATACCATTTGGAGGCATTTATTGTTCGAGCAAAAACAGCTGATTTTCGACAAAAGAGATAACACCCCCCCATTACGTCATGCTTCAGAAATGTGGAAAATGGTCCGTTTTCAAATGTTTTATTTTTGAACGTCAGTTCACATTTGTAGGTGGATCATCAGTGTTAGAGCTAAAATTAGCATGTTTAAAGTGATTTTCATGCTTCCAGGGGCCCAAAACACAAGATTTATGGAATGGTTAAAAGTGCATGAAAATGGCCAATTTACTCACTCTGAGTTCTCAAAAAGGGTTTCTTCACCCCGGGAAGTTAATTAAATACCATTTGGAGGCATTTAATGTTCGAGCAAAAACGGCTGATTTTCGACAAAAGAGATAACACCCCCCCATTACGTCATGCTTCAGAAATGTGGAAAATGGTCCGTTTTCAAATGTTTTATTTTTGAACGTCAGTTCACATTTGTAGGTGGATCATCAGTGTTAGAGCTAAAATTAGCATGTTTAAAGTGATTTTCATGCTTCCAGGGGCTCGGGAAGTTAATTAAATACCATTTGGAGGCATTTAATGTTCGAGCAAAAACGGCTGATTTTCGACAAAAGAGATAACACCCCCCCATTACGTCATGCTTCAGAAATGTGGAAAATGGTCCGTTTTCAAATGTTTTATTTTTGAACGTCAGTTCACATTTGTAGGTGGATCATCAGTGTTAGAGCTAAAATTAGCATGTTTAAAGTGATTTTCATGCTTCCAGGGGCTCGGGAAGTTAATTAAATACCATTTGGAGGCATTTAATGTTCGAGCAAAAACGGCTGATTTTCGACAAAAGAGATAACACCCCCCCATTACGTCATGCTTCAGAAATGTGGAAAATGGTCCGTTTTCAAATGTTTTATTTTTGAACGTCAGTTCACATTTGTAGGTGGATCATCAGTGTTAGAGCTAAAATTAGCATGTTTAAAGTGATTTTCATGCTTCCAGGGGCCCAAAACACAAGATTTATGGAATGGTTAAAAGTGCATGAAAATGGCCAATTTACTCACTCTGAGTTCTCAAAAAGGGTTTCTTCACCCCGGGAAGTTAATTAAATACCATTTGGAGGCATTTAATGTTCGAGCAAAAACGGCTGATTTTCGACAAAAGAGATAACACCCCCCCATTACGTCATGCTTCAGAAATGTGGAAAATGGTCCGTTTTCAAATGTTTTATTTTTGAACGTCAGTTCACATTTGTAGGTGGATCATCAGTGTTAGAGCTAAAATTAGCATGTTTAAAGTGATTTTCATGCTTCCAGGGGCTCGGGAAGTTAATTAAATACCATTTGGAGGCATTTAATGTTCGAGCAAAAACGGCTGATTTTCGACAAAAGAGATAACACCCCCCCATTACGTCATGCTTCAGAAATGTGGAAAATGGTCCGTTTTCAAATGTTTTATTTTTGAACGTCAGTTCACATTTGTAGGTGGATCATCAGTGTTAGAGCTAAAATTAGCATGTTTAAAGTGATTTTCATGCTTCCAGGGGCTCGGGAAGTTAATTAAATACCATTTGGAGGCATTTAATGTTCGAGCAAAAACGGCTGATTTTCGACAAAAGAGATAACACCCCCCCATTACGTCATGCTTCAGAAATGTGGAAAATGGTCCGTTTTCAAATGTTTTATTTTTGAACGTCAGTTCACATTTGTAGGTGGATCATCAGTGTTAGAGCTAAAATTAGCATGTTTAAAGTGATTTTCATGCTTCCAGGGGCTCGGGAAGTAAAATAAATACCATTTGGAGGCATTTAATGTTCGAGCAAAAACGGCTGATTTTCGACAAAAGAGATAACACCCCCCCATTACGTCATGCTTCAGAAATGTGGAAAATGGTCCGTTTTCAAATGTTTTATTTTTGAACGTCAGTTCACATTTGTAGGTGGATCATCAGTGTTAGAGCTAAAATTAGCATGTTTAAAGTGATTTTCATGCTTCCAGGGGCCCAAAACACAAGATTTATGGAATGGTTAAAAGTGCATGAAAATGGCCAATTTACTCACTCTGAGTTCTCAAAAAGGGTTTCTTCACCCCGGGAAGTTAATTAAATACCATTTGGAGGCATTTAATGTTCGAGCAAAAACGGCTGATTTTCGACAAAAGAGATAACACCCCCCCATTACGTCATGCTTCAGAAATGTGGAAAATGGTCCGTTTTCAAATGTTTTATTTTTGAACGTCAGTTCACATTTGTAGGTGGATCATCAGTGTTAGAGCTAAAATTAGCATGTTTAAAGTGATTTTCATGCTTCCAGGGGCTCGGGAAGTTAATTAAATACCATTTGGAGGCATTTAATGTTCGAGCAAAAACGGCTGATTTTCGACAAAAGAGATAACACCCCCCCATTACGTCATGCTTCAGAAATGTGGAAAATGGTCCGTTTTCAAATGTTTTATTTTTGAACGTCAGTTCACATTTGTAGGTGGATCATCAGTGTTAGAGCTAAAATTAGCATGTTTAAAGTGATTTTCATGCTTCCAGGGGCTCGGGAAGTTAATTAAATACCATTTGGAGGCATTTAATGTTCGAGCAAAAACGGCTGATTTTCGACAAAAGAGATAACACCCCCCCATTACGTCATGCTTCAGAAATGTGGAAAATGGTCCGTTTTCAAATGTTTTATTTTTGAACGTCAGTTCACATTTGTAGGTGGATCATCAGTGTTAGAGCTAAAATTAGCATGTTTAAAGTGATTTTCATGCTTCCAGGGGCTCGGGAAGTTAATTAAATACCATTTGGAGGCATTTAATGTTCGAGCAAAAACGGCTGATTTTCGACAAAAGAGATAACACCCCCCCCATTACGTCATGCTTCAGAAATGTGGAAAATGGTCCGTTTTCAAATGTTTTATTTTTGAACGTCAGTTCACATTTGTAGGTGGATCATCAGTGTTAGAGCTAAAATTAGCATGTTTAAAGTGATTTTCATGCTTCCAGGGGCCCAAAACACAAGATTTATGGAATGGTTAAAAGTGCATGAAAATGGCCAATTTACTCACTCTGAGTTCTCAAAAAGGGTTTCTTCACCCCGGGAAGTTAATTAAATACCATTTGGAGGCATTTAATGTTCGAGCAAAAACGGCTGATTTTCGACAAAAGAGATAACACCCCCCCCATTACGTCATGCTTCAGAAATGTGGAAAATGGTCCGTTTTCAAATGTTTTATTTTTGAACGTCAGTTCACATTTGTAGGTGGATCATCAGTGTTAGAGCTAAAATTAGCATGTTTAAAGTGATTTTCATGCTTCCAGGGGCTCGGGAAGTTAATTAAATACCATTTGGAGGCATTTATTGTTCGAGCAAAAACAGCTGATTTTCGACAAAAGAGATAACACCCCCCCATTACGTCATGCTTCAGAAATGTGGAAAATGGTCCGTTTTCAAATGTTTTATTTTTGAACGTCAGTTCACATTTGTAGGTGGATCATCAGTGTTAGAGCTAAAATTAGCATGTTTAAAGTGATTTTCATGCTTCCAGGGGCCCAAAACACAAGATTTATGGAATGGTTAAAAGTGCATGAAAATGGCCAATTTACTCACTCTGAGTTCTCAAAAAGGGTTTCTTCACCCCGGGAAGTTAATTAAATACCATTTGGAGGCATTTAATGTTCGAGCAAAAACGGCTGATTTTCGACAAAAGAGATAACACCCCCCCATTACGTCATGCTTCAGAAATGTGGAAAATGGTCCGTTTTCAAATGTTTTATTTTTGAACGTCAGTTCACATTTGTAGGTGGATCATCAGTGTTAGAGCTAAAATTAGCATGTTTAAAGTGATTTTCATGCTTCCAGGGGCTCGGGAAGTTAATTAAATACCATTTGGAGGCATTTAATGTTCGAGCAAAAACGGCTGATTTTCGACAAAAGAGATAACACCCCCCCATTACGTCATGCTTCAGAAATGTGGAAAATGGTCCGTTTTCAAATGTTTTATTTTTGAACGTCAGTTCACATTTGTAGGTGGATCATCAGTGTTAGAGCTAAAATTAGCATGTTTAAAGTGATTTTCATGCTTCCAGGGGCTCGGGAAGTTAATTAAATACCATTTGGAGGCATTTAATGTTCGAGCAAAAACGGCTGATTTTCGACAAAAGAGATAACACCCCCCCATTACGTCATGCTTCAGAAATGTGGAAAATGGTCCGTTTTCAAATGTTTTATTTTTGAACGTCAGTTCACATTTGTAGGTGGATCATCAGTGTTAGAGCTAAAATTAGCATGTTTAAAGTGATTTTCATGCTTCCAGGGGCCCAAAACACAAGATTTATGGAATGGTTAAAAGTGCATGAAAATGGCCAATTTACTCACTCTGAGTTCTCAAAAAGGGTTTCTTCACCCCGGGAAGTTAATTAAATACCATTTGGAGGCATTTAATGTTCGAGCAAAAACGGCTGATTTTCGACAAAAGAGATAACACCCCCCCATTACGTCATGCTTCAGAAATGTGGAAAATGGTCCGTTTTCAAATGTTTTATTTTTGAACGTCAGTTCACATTTGTAGGTGGATCATCAGTGTTAGAGCTAAAATTAGCATGTTTAAAGTGATTTTCATGCTTCCAGGGGCTCGGGAAGTTAATTAAATACCATTTGGAGGCATTTAATGTTCGAGCAAAAACGGCTGATTTTCGACAAAAGAGATAACACCCCCCCATTACGTCATGCTTCAGAAATGTGGAAAATGGTCCGTTTTCAAATGTTTTATTTTTGAACGTCAGTTCACATTTGTAGGTGGATCATCAGTGTTAGAGCTAAAATTAGCATGTTTAAAGTGATTTTCATGCTTCCAGGGGCTCGGGAAGTTAATTAAATACCATTTGGAGGCATTTAATGTTCGAGCAAAAACGGCTGATTTTCGACAAAAGAGATAACACCCCCCCATTACGTCATGCTTCAGAAATGTGGAAAATGGTCCGTTTTCAAATGTTTTATTTTTGAACGTCAGTTCACATTTGTAGGTGGATCATCAGTGTTAGAGCTAAAATTAGCATGTTTAAAGTGATTTTCATGCTTCCAGGGGCTCGGGAAGTAAAATAAATACCATTTGGAGGCATTTAATGTTCGAGCAAAAACGGCTGATTTTCGACAAAAGAGATAACACCCCCCCATTACGTCATGCTTCAGAAATGTGGAAAATGGTCCGTTTTCAAATGTTTTATTTTTGAATGTCAGTTCACATTTGTAGGTGGATCATCAGTGTTAGAGCTAAAATTAGCATGTTTAAAGTGATTTTCATGCTTCCAGGGGCCCAAAACACAAGATTTATGGAATGGTTAAAAGTGCATGAAAATGGCCAATTTACTCACTCTGAGTTCTCAAAAAGGGTTTCTTCACCCCGGGAAGTTAATTAAATACCATTTGGAGGCATTTAATGTTCGAGCAAAAACGGCTGATTTTCGACAAAAGAGATAACACCCCCCCATTACGTCATGCTTCAGAAATGTGGAAAATGGTCCGTTTTCAAATGTTTTATTTTTGAACGTCAGTTCACATTTGTAGGTGGATCATCAGTGTTAGAGCTAAAATTAGCATGTTTAAAGTGATTTTCATGCTTCCAGGGGCTCGGGAAGGTAATTAAATACCATTTGGAGGCATTTAATGTTCGAGCAAAAACGGCTGATTTTCGACAAAAGAGATAACACCCCCCCATTACGTCATGCTTCAGAAATGTGGAAAATGGTCCGTTTTCAAATGTTTTATTTTTGAACGTCAGTTCACATTTGTAGGTGGATCATCAGTGTTAGAGCTAAAATTAGCATGTTTAAAGTGATTTTCATGCTTCCAGGGGCTCGGGAAGTTAATTAAATACCATTTGGAGGCATTTAATGTTCGAGCAAAAACGGCTGATTTTCGACAAAAGAGATAACACCCCCCCATTACGTCATGCTTCAGAAATGTGGAAAATGGTCCGTTTTCAAATGTTTTATTTTTGAACGTCAGTTCACATTTGTAGGTGGATCATCAGTGTTAGAGCTAAAATTAGCATGTTTAAAGTGATTTTCATGCTTCCAGGGGCCCAAAACACAAGATTTATGGAATGGTTAAAAGTGCATGAAAATGGCCAATTTACTCACTCTGAGTTCTCAAAAAGGGTTTCTTCACCCCGGGAAGTTAATTAAATACCATTTGGAGGCATTTAATGTTCGAGCAAAAACGGCTGATTTTCGACAAAAGAGATAACACCCCCCCATTACGTCATGCTTCAGAAATGTGGAAAATGGTCCGTTTTCAAATGTTTTATTTTTGAACGTCAGTTCACATTTGTAGGTGGATCATCAGTGTTAGAGCTAAAATTAGCATGTTTAAAGTGATTTTCATGCTTCCAGGGGCTCGGGAAGTTAATTAAATACCATTTGGAGGCATTTAATGTTCGAGCAAAAACGGCTGATTTTCGACAAAAGAGATAACACCCCCCCATTACGTCATGCTTCAGAAATGTGGAAAATGGTCCGTTTTCAAATGTTTTATTTTTGAACGTCAGTTCACATTTGTAGGTGGATCATCAGTGTTAGAGCTAAAATTAGCATGTTTAAAGTGATTTTCATGCTTCCAGGGGCTCGGGAAGTGAAATAAATACCATTTGGAGGCATTTAATGTTCGAGCAAAAACGGCTGATTTTCGACAAAAGAGATAACACCCCCCCATTACGTCATGCTTCAGAAATGTGGAAAATGGTCCGTTTTCAAATGTTTTATTTTTGAACGTCAGTTCACATTTGTAGGTGGATCATCAGTGTTAGAGCTAAAATTAGCATGTTTAAAGTGATTTTCATGCTTCCAGGGGCCCAAAACACAAGATTTATGGAATGGTTAAAAGTGCATGAAAATGGCCAATTTACTCACTCTGAGTTCTCAAAAAGGGTTTCTTCACCCCGGGAAGTTAATTAAATACCATTTGGAGGCATTTAATGTTCGAGCAAAAACGGCTGATTTTCGACAAAAGAGATAACACCCCCCCATTACGTCATGCTTCAGAAATGTGGAAAATGGTCCGTTTTCAAATGTTTTATTTTTGAACGTCAGTTCACATTTGTAGGTGGATCATCAGTGTTAGAGCTAAAATTAGCATGTTTAAAGTGATTTTCATGCTTCCAGGGGCTCGGGAAGCTAATTAAATACCATTTGGAGGCATTTAATGTTCGAGCAAAAACGGCTGATTTTCGACAAAAGAGATAACACCCCCCCATTACGTCATGCTTCAGAAATGTGGAAAATGGTCCGTTTTCAAATGTTTTATTTTTGAACGTCAGTTCACATTTGTAGGTGGATCATCAGTGTTAGAGCTAAAATTAGCATGTTTAAAGTGATTTTCATGCTTCCAGGGGCTCGGGAAGTTAATTAAATACCATTTGGAGGCATTTAATGTTCGAGCAAAAACGGCTGATTTTCGACAAAAGAGATAACACCCCCCCATTACGTCATGCTTCAGAAATGTGGAAAATGGTCCGTTTTCAAATGTTTTATTTTTGAACGTCAGTTCACATTTGTAGGTGGATCATCAGTGTTAGAGCTAAAATTAGCATGTTTAAAGTGATTTTCATGCTTCCAGGGGCCCAAAACACAAGATTTATGGAATGGTTAAAAGTGCATGAAAATGGCCAATTTACTCACTCTGAGTTCTCAAAAAGGGTTTCTTCACCCCGGGAAGTTAATTAATTACCATTTGGAGGCATTTAATGTTCGAGCAAAAACGGCTGATTTTCGACAAAAGAGATAACACCCCCCCATTACGTCATGCTTCAGAAATGTGGAAAATGGTCCGTTTTCAAATGTTTTATTTTTGAACGTCAGTTCACATTTGTAGGTGGATCATCAGTGTTAGAGCTAAAATTAGCATGTTTAAAGTGATTTTCATGCTTCCAGGGGCTCGGGAAGTTAATTAAATACCATTTGGAGGCATTTAATGTTCGAGCAAAAACGGCTGATTTTCGACAAAAGAGATAACACCCCCCCATTACGTCATGCTTCAGAAATGTGGAAAATGGTCCGTTTTCAAATGTTTTATTTTTGAACGTCAGTTCACATTTGTAGGTGGATCATCAGTGTTAGAGCTAAAATTAGCATGTTTAAAGTGATTTTCATGCTTCCAGGGGCCCAAAACACAAGATTTATGGAATGGTTAAAAGTGCATGAAATTGGCCAATTTACTCACTCTGAGTTCTCAAAAAGGGTTTCTTCACCCCGGGAAGTTAATTAAATACCATTTGGAGGCATTTAATGTTCAAGCAAAAACGGCTGATTTTCGACAAAAGAGATAACACCCCCCCATTATGTCATGCTTCAGAAATGTGGAAAATGGTCCGTTTTCAAATGTTTTATTTTTGAACGTCAGTTCACATTTGTAGGTGGATCATCAGTGTTAGAGCTAAAATTAGCATGTTTAAAGTGATTTTCATGCTTCCAGGGGCTCGGGAAGTTAATTAAATACCATTTGGAGGCATTTAATGTTCGAGCAAAAACGGCTGATTTTCGACAAAAGAGATAACACCCCCCCATTACGTCATGCTTCAGAAATGTGGAAAATGGTCCGTTTTCAAATGTTTTATTTTTGAACGTCAGTTCACATTTGTAGGTGGATCATCAGTGTTAGAGCTAAAATTAGCATGTTTAAAGTGATTTTCATGCTTCCAGGGGCTCGGGAAGTTAATTAAATACCATTTGGAGGCATTTAATGTTCGAGCAAAAACGGCTGATTTTCGACAAAAGAGATAACACCCCCCCATTACGTCATGCTTCAGAAATGTGGAAAATGGTCCGTTTTCAAATGTTTTATTTTTGAACGTCAGTTCACATTTGTAGGTGGATCATCAGTGTTAGAGCTAAAATTAGCATGTTTAAAGTGATTTTCATGCTTCCAGGGGCCCAAAACACAAGATTTATGGAATGGTTAAAAGTGCATGAAAATGGCCAATTTACTCACTCTGAGTTCTCAAAAAGGGTTTCTTCACCCCGGGAAGTTAATTAAATACCATTTGGAGGCATTTAATGTTCGAGCAAAAACGGCTGATTTTCGACAAAAGAGATAACACCCCCCCATTACGTCATGCTTCAGAAATGTGGAAAATGGTCCGTTTTCAAATGTTTTATTTTTGAACGTCAGTTCACATTTGTAGGTGGATCATCAGTGTTAGAGCTAAAATTAGCATGTTTAAAGTGATTTTCATGCTTCCAGGGGCTCGGGAAGTTAATTAAATACCATTTGGAGGCATTTAATGTTCGAGCAAAAACGGCTGATTTTCGACAAAAGAGATAACACCCCCCCATTACGTCATGCTTCAGAAATGTGGAAAATGGTCCGTTTTCAAATGTTTTATTTTTGAACGTCAGTTCACATTTGTAGGTGGATCATCAGTGTTAGAGCTAAAATTAGCATGTTTAAAGTGATTTTCATGCTTCCAGGGGCTCGGGAAGTAAAATAAATACCATTTGGAGGTATTTAATGTTCGAGCAAAAACGGCTGATTTTCGACAAAAGAGATAACACCCCCCCATTACGTAATGCTTCAGAAATGTGGAAAATGGTCCGTTTTCAAATGTTTTATTTTTGAACGTCAGTTCACATTTGTAGGTGGATCATCAGTGTTAGAGCTAAAATTAGCATGTTTAAAGTGATTTTCATGCTTCCAGGGGCTCGGGAAGTAAAATAAATACCATTTGGAGGCATTTAATGTTCGAGCAAAAACGGCTGATTTTCGACAAAAGAGATAACACCCCCCCATTACGTCATGCTTCAGAAATGTGGAAAATGGTCCGTTTTCAAATGTTTTATTTTTGAACGTCAGTTCACATTTGTAGGTGGATCATCAGTGTTAGAGCTAAAATTAGCATGTTTAAAGTGATTTTCATGCTTCCAGGGGCCCAAAACACAAGATTTATGGAATGGTTAAAAGTGCATGAAAATGGCCAATTTACTCACTCTGAGTTCTCAAAAAGGGTTTCTTCACCCCGGGAAGTTAATTAAATACCATTTGGAGGCATTTAATGTTCGAGCAAAAACGGCTGATTTTCGACAAAAGAGATAACACCCCCCCATTACGTCATGCTTCAGAAATGTGGAAAATGGTCCGTTTTCAAATGTTTTATTTTTGAACGTCAGTTCACATTTGTAGGTGGATCATCAGTGTTAGAGCTAAAATTAGCATGTTTAAAGTGATTTTCATGCTTCCAGGGGCTCGGGAAGGTAATTAAATACCATTTGGAGGCATTTAATGTTCGAGCAAAAACGGCTGATTTTCGACAAAAGAGATAACACCCCCCCATTACGTCATGCTTCAGAAATGTGGAAAATGGTCCGTTTTCAAATGTTTTATTTTTGAACGTCAGTTCACATTTGTAGGTGGATCATCAGTGTTAGAGCTAAAATTAGCATGTTTAAAGTGATTTTCATGCTTCCAGGGGCTCGGGAAGTTAATTAAATACCATTTGGAGGCATTTAATGTTCGAGCAAAAACGGCTGATTTTCGACAAAAGAGATAACACCCCCCCATTACGTCATGCTTCAGAAATGTGGAAAATGGTCCGTTTTCAAATGTTTTATTTTTGAACGTCAGTTCACATTTGTAGGTGGATCATCAGTGTTAGAGCTAAAATTAGCATGTTTAAAGTGATTTTCATGCTTCCAGGGGCTCGGGAAGTTAATTAAATACCATTTGGAGGCATTTAATGTTCGAGCAAAAACGGCTGATTTTCGACAAAAGAGATAACACCCCCCCATTACGTCATGCTTCAGAAATGTGGAAAATGGTCCGTTTTCAAATGTTTTATTTTTGAACGTCAGTTCACATTTGTAGGTGGATCATCAGTGTTAGAGCTAAAATTAGCATGTTTAAAGTGATTTTCATGCTTCCAGGGGCCCAAAACACAAGATTTATGGAATGGTTAAAAGTGCATGAAAATGGCCAATTTACTCACTCTGAGTTCTCAAAAAGGGTTTCTTCACCCCGGGAAGTTAATTAAATACCATTTGGAGGCATTTAATGTTCGAGCAAAAACGGCTGATTTTCGACAAAAGAGATAACACCCCCCCCATTACGTCATGCTTCAGAAATGTGGAAAATGGTCCGTTTTCAAATGTTTTATTTTTGAACGTCAGTTCACATTTGTAGGTGGATCATCAGTGTTAGAGCTAAAATTAGCATGTTTAAAGTGATTTTCATGCTTCCAGGGGCTCGGGAAGTTAATTAAATACCATTTGGAGGCATTTATTGTTCGAGCAAAAACGGCTGATTTTCGACAAAAGAGATAACACCCCCCCATTACGTCATGCTTCAGAAATGTGGAAAATGGTCCGTTTTCAAATGTTTTATTTTTGAACGTCAGTTCACATTTGTAGGTGGATCATCAGTGTTAGAGCTAAAATTAGCATGTTTAAAGTGATTTTCATGCTTCCAGGGGCCCAAAACACAAGATTTATGGAATGGTTAAAAGTGCATGAAAATGGCCAATTTACTCACTCTGAGTTCTCAAAAAGGGTTTCTTCACCCCGGGAAGTTAATTAAATACCATTTGGAGGCATTTAATGTTCGAGCAAAAACGGCTGATTTTCGACAAAAGAGATAACACCCCCCCATTACGTCATGCTTCAGAAATGTGGAAAATGGTCCGTTTTCAAATGTTTTATTTTTGAACGTCAGTTCACATTTGTAGGTGGATCATCAGTGTTAGAGCTAAAATTAGCATGTTTAAAGTGATTTTCATGCTTCCAGGGGCTCGGGAAGTTAATTAAATACCATTTGGAGGCATTTAATGTTCGAGCAAAAACGGCTGATTTTCGACAAAAGAGATAACACCCCCCCATTACGTCATGCTTCAGAAATGTGGAAAATGGTCCGTTTTCAAATGTTTTATTTTTGAACGTCAGTTCACATTTGTAGGTGGATCATCAGTGTTAGAGCTAAAATTAGCATGTTTAAAGTGATTTTCATGCTTCCAGGGGCTCGGGAAGTAAAATAAATACCATTTGGAGGCATTTAATGTTCGAGCAAAAACGGCTGATTTTCGACAAAAGAGATAACACCCCCCCATTACGTCATGCTTCAGAAATGTGGAAAATGGTCCGTTTTCAAATGTTTTATTTTTGAACGTCAGTTCACATTTGTAGGTGGATCATCAGTGTTAGAGCTAAAATTAGCATGTTTAAAGTGATTTTCATGCTTCCAGGGGCTCGGGAAGTTAATTAAATACCATTTGGAGGCATTTAATGTTCGAGCAAAAACGGCTGATTTTCGACAAAAGAGATAACACCCCCCCATTACGTCATGCTTCAGAAATGTGGAAAATGGTCCGTTTTCAAATGTTTTATTTTTGAACGTCAGTTCACATTTGTAGGTGGATCATCAGTGTTAGAGCTAAAATTAGCATGTTTAAAGTGATTTTCATGCTTCCAGGGGCTCGGGAAGTTAATTAAATACCATTTGGAGGCATTTAATGTTCGAGCAAAAACGGCTGATTTTCGACAAAAGAGATAACACCCCCCCATTACGTCATGCTTCAGAAATGTGGAAAATGGTCCGTTTTCAAATGTTTTATTTTTGAACGTCAGTTCACATTTGTAGGTGGATCATCAGTGTTAGAGCTAAAATTAGCATGTTTAAAGTGATTTTCATGCTTCCAGGGGCCCAAAACACAAGATTTATGGAATGGTTAAAAGTGCATGAAAATGGCCAATTTACTCACTCTGAGTTCTCAAAAAGGGTTTCTTCACCCCGGGAAGTTAATTAAATACCATTTGGAGGCATTTAATGTTCGAGCAAAAACGGCTGATTTTCGACAAAAGAGATAACACCCCCCCATTACGTCATGCTTCAGAAATGTGGAAAATGGTCCGTTTTCAAATGTTTTATTTTTGAACGTCAGTTCACATTTGTAGGTGGATCATCAGTGTTAGAGCTAAAATTAGCATGTTTAAAGTGATTTTCATGCTTCCAGGGGCTCGGGAAGTTAATTAAATACCATTTGGAGGCATTTAATGTTCGAGCAAAAACGGCTGATTTTCGACAAAAGAGATAACACCCCCCCATTACGTCATGCTTCAGAAATGTGGAAAATGGTCCGTTTTCAAATGTTTTATTTTTGAACGTCAGTTCACATTTGTAGGTGGATCATCAGTGTTAGAGCTAAAATTAGCATGTTTAAAGTGATTTTCATGCTTCCAGGGGCTCGGGAAGTGAAATAAATACCATTTGGAGGCATTTAATGTTCGAGCAAAAACGGCTGATTTTCGACAAAAGAGATAACACCCCCCCATTACGTCATGCTTCAGAAATGTGGAAAATGGTCCGTTTTCAAATGTTTTATTTTTGAACGTCAGTTCACATTTGTAGGTGGATCATCAGTGTTAGAGCTAAAATTAGCATGTTTAAAGTGATTTTCATGCTTCCAGGGGCCCAAAACACAAGATTTATGGAATGGTTAAAAGTGCATGAAAATGGCCAATTTACTCACTCTGAGTTCTCAAAAAGGGTTTCTTCACCCCGGGAAGTTAATTAAATACCATTTGGAGGCATTTAATGTTCGAGCAAAAACGGCTGATTTTCGACAAAAGAGATAACACCCCCCCATTACGTCATGCTTCAGAAATGTGGAAAATGGTCCGTTTTCAAATGTTTTATTTTTGAACGTCAGTTCACATTTGTAGGTGGATCATCAGTGTTAGAGCTAAAATTAGCATGTTTAAAGTGATTTTCATGCTTCCAGGGGCTCGGGAAGCTAATTAAATACCATTTGGAGGCATTTAATGTTCGAGCAAAAACGGCTGATTTTCGACAAAAGAGATAACACCCCCCCATTACGTCATGCTTCAGAAATGTGGAAAATGGTCCGTTTTCAAATGTTTTATTTTTGAACGTCAGTTCACATTTGTAGGTGGATCATCAGTGTTAGAGCTAAAATTAGCATGTTTAAAGTGATTTTCATGCTTCCAGGGGCTCGGGAAGTTAATTAAATACCATTTGGAGGCATTTAATGTTCGAGCAAAAACGGCTGATTTTCGACAAAAGAGATAACACCCCCCCATTACGTCATGCTTCAGAAATGTGGAAAATGGTCCGTTTTCAAATGTTTTATTTTTGAACGTCAGTTCACATTTGTAGGTGGATCATCAGTGTTAGAGCTAAAATTAGCATGTTTAAAGTGATTTTCATGCTTCCAGGGGCCCAAAACACAAGATTTATGGAATGGTTAAAAGTGCATGAAAATGGCCAATTTACTCACTCTGAGTTCTCAAAAAGGGTTTCTTCACCCCGGGAAGTTAATTAAATACCATTTGGAGGCATTTAATGTTCGAGCAAAAACGGCTGATTTTCGACAAAAGAGATAACACCCCCCCATTACGTCATGCTTCAGAAATGTGGAAAATGGTCCGTTTTCAAATGTTTTATTTTTGAACGTCAGTTCACATTTGTAGGTGGATCATCAGTGTTAGAGCTAAAATTAGCATGTTTAAAGTGATTTTCATGCTTCCAGGGGCTCGGGAAGTTAATTAAATACCATTTGGAGGCATTTAATGTTCGAGCAAAAACAGCTGATTTTCGACAAAAGAGATAACACCCCCCCATTACGTCATGCTTCAGAAATGTGGAAAATGGTCCGTTTTCAAATGTTTTATTTTTGAACGTCAGTTCACATTTGTAGGTGGATCATCAGTGTTAGAGCTAAAATTAGCATGTTTAAAGTGATTTTCATGCTTCCAGGGGCTCGGGAAGTGAAATAAA
The DNA here is from genome assembly GCF_964263255.1 of Lissotriton vulgaris. Taxonomy (NCBI): domain Eukaryota; kingdom Metazoa; phylum Chordata; class Amphibia; order Caudata; family Salamandridae; genus Lissotriton; species Lissotriton vulgaris. The sequence goes on from NW_028242337.1 coordinate 19,659, forward strand.
TACCATTTGGAGGCATTTAATGTTCGAGCAAAAACGGCTGATTTTCGACAAAAGAGATAACACCCCCCCATTACGTCATGCTTCAGAAATGTGGAAAATGGTCCGTTTTCAAATGTTTTATTTTTGAACGTCAGTTCACATTTGTAGGTGGATCATCAGTGTTAGAGCTAAAATTAGCATGTTTAAAGTGATTTTCATGCTTCCAGGGGCCCAAAACACAAGATTTATGGAATGGTTAAAAGTGCATGAAAATGGCCAATTTACTCACTCTGAGTTCTCAAAAAGGGTTTCTTCACCCCGGGAAGTTAATTAAATACCATTTGGAGGCATTTAATGTTCGAGCAAAAACGGCTGATTTTCGACAAAAGAGATAACACCCCCCCATTACGTCATGCTTCAGAAATGTGGAAAATGGTCCGTTTTCAAATGTTTTATTTTTGAACGTCAGTTCACATTTGTAGGTGGATCATCAGTGTTAGAGCTAAAATTAGCATGTTTAAAGTGATTTTCATGCTTCCAGGGGCTCGGGAAGCTAATTAAATACCATTTGGAGGCATTTAATGTTCGAGCAAAAACGGCTGATTTTCGACAAAAGAGATAACACCCCCCCATTACGTCATGCTTCAGAAATGTGGAAAATGGTCCGTTTTCAAATGTTTTATTTTTGAACGTCAGTTCACATTTGTAGGTGGATCATCAGTGTTAGAGCTAAAATTAGCATGTTTAAAGTGATTTTCATGCTTCCAGGGGCTCGGGAAGTTAATTAAATACCATTTGGAGGCATTTAATGTTCGAGCAAAAACGGCTGATTTTCGACAAAAGAGATAACACCCCCCCATTACGTCATGCTTCAGAAATGTGGAAAATGGTCCGTTTTCAAATGTTTTATTTTTGAACGTCAGTTCACATTTGTAGGTGGATCATCAGTGTTAGAGCTAAAATTAGCATGTTTAAAGTGATTTTCATGCTTCCAGGGGCCCAAAACACAAGATTTATGGAATGGTTAAAAGTGCATGAAAATGGCCAATTTACTCACTCTGAGTTCTCAAAAAGGGTTTCTTCACCCCGGGAAGTTAATTAATTACCATTTGGAGGCATTTAATGTTCGAGCAAAAACGGCTGATTTTCGACAAAAGAGATAACACCCCCCCATTACGTCATGCTTCAGAAATGTGGAAAATGGTCCGTTTTCAAATGTTTTATTTTTGAACGTCAGTTCACATTTGTAGGTGGATCATCAGTGTTAGAGCTAAAATTAGCATGTTTAAAGTGATTTTCATGCTTCCAGGGGCTCGGGAAGTTAATTAAATACCATTTGGAGGCATTTAATGTTCGAGCAAAAACGGCTGATTTTCGACAAAAGAGATAACACCCCCCCATTACGTCATGCTTCAGAAATGTGGAAAATGGTCCGTTTTCAAATGTTTTATTTTTGAACGTCAGTTCACATTTGTAGGTGGATCATCAGTGTTAGAGCTAAAATTAGCATGTTTAAAGTGATTTTCATGCTTCCAGGGGCCCAAAACACAAGATTTATGGAATGGTTAAAAGTGCATGAAATTGGCCAATTTACTCACTCTGAGTTCTCAAAAAGGGTTTCTTCACCCCGGGAAGTTAATTAAATACCATTTGGAGGCATTTAATGTTCAAGCAAAAACGGCTGATTTTCGACAAAAGAGATAACACCCCCCCATTATGTCATGCTTCAGAAATGTGGAAAATGGTCCGTTTTCAAATGTTTTATTTTTGAACGTCAGTTCACATTTGTAGGTGGATCATCAGTGTTAGAGCTAAAATTAGCATGTTTAAAGTGATTTTCATGCTTCCAGGGGCTCGGGAAGTTAATTAAATACCATTTGGAGGCATTTAATGTTCGAGCAAAAACGGCTGATTTTCGACAAAAGAGATAACACCCCCCCATTACGTCATGCTTCAGAAATGTGGAAAATGGTCCGTTTTCAAATGTTTTATTTTTGAACGTCAGTTCACATTTGTAGGTGGATCATCAGTGTTAGAGCTAAAATTAGCATGTTTAAAGTGATTTTCATGCTTCCAGGGGCTCGGGAAGTTAATTAAATACCATTTGGAGGCATTTAATGTTCGAGCAAAAACGGCTGATTTTCGACAAAAGAGATAACACCCCCCCATTACGTCATGCTTCAGAAATGTGGAAAATGGTCCGTTTTCAAATGTTTTATTTTTGAACGTCAGTTCACATTTGTAGGTGGATCATCAGTGTTAGAGCTAAAATTAGCATGTTTAAAGTGATTTTCATGCTTCCAGGGGCCCAAAACACAAGATTTATGGAATGGTTAAAAGTGCATGAAAATGGCCAATTTACTCACTCTGAGTTCTCAAAAAGGGTTTCTTCACCCCGGGAAGTTAATTAAATACCATTTGGAGGCATTTAATGTTCGAGCAAAAACGGCTGATTTTCGACAAAAGAGATAACACCCCCCCATTACGTCATGCTTCAGAAATGTGGAAAATGGTCCGTTTTCAAATGTTTTATTTTTGAACGTCAGTTCACATTTGTAGGTGGATCATCAGTGTTAGAGCTAAAATTAGCATGTTTAAAGTGATTTTCATGCTTCCAGGGGCTCGGGAAGTTAATTAAATACCATTTGGAGGCATTTAATGTTCGAGCAAAAACGGCTGATTTTCGACAAAAGAGATAACACCCCCCCATTACGTCATGCTTCAGAAATGTGGAAAATGGTCCGTTTTCAAATGTTTTATTTTTGAACGTCAGTTCACATTTGTAGGTGGATCATCAGTGTTAGAGCTAAAATTAGCATGTTTAAAGTGATTTTCATGCTTCCAGGGGCTCGGGAAGTAAAATAAATACCATTTGGAGGTATTTAATGTTCGAGCAAAAACGGCTGATTTTCGACAAAAGAGATAACACCCCCCCCATTACGTAATGCTTCAGAAATGTGGAAAATGGTCCGTTTTCAAATGTTTTATTTTTGAACGTCAGTTCACATTTGTAGGTGTATCATCAGTGTTAGAGCTAAAATTAGCATGTTTAAAGTGATTTTCATGCTTCCAGGGGCTCGGGAAGTTAATTAAATACCATTTGGAGGCATTTAATGTTCGAGCAAAAACGGCTGATTTTCGACAAAAGAGATAACACCCCCCCCCATTACGTCATGCTTCAGAAATGTGGAAAATGGTCCGTTTTCAAATGTTTTATTTTTGAACGTCAGTTCACATTTGTAGGTGGATCATCAGTGTTAGAGCTAAAATTAGCATGTTTAAAGTGATTTTCATGCTTCCAGGGGCCCAAAACACAAGATTTATGGAATGGTTAAAAGTGCATGAAAATGGCCAATTTACTCACTCTGAGTTCTCAAAAAGGGTTTCTTCACCCCGGGAAGTTAATTAAATACCATTTGGAGGCATTTAATGTTCGAGCAAAAACGGCTGATTTTCGACAAAAGAGATAACACCCCCCCATTACGTCATGCTTCAGAAATGTGGAAAATGGTCAGTTTTCAAATGTTTTATTTTTGAACGTCAGTTCACATTTGTAGGTGGATCATCAGTGTTAGAGCTAAAATTAGCATGTTTAAAGTGATTTTCATGCTTCCAGGGGCTCGGGAAGTTAATTAAATACCATTTGGAGGCATTTAATGTTCGAGCAAAAACGGCTGATTTTCGACAAAAGAGATAACACCCCCCCATTACGTCATGCTTCAGAAATGTGGAAAATGGTCCGTTTTCAAATGTTTTATTTTTGAACGTCAGTTCACATTTGTAGGTGGATCATCAGTGTTAGAGCTAAAATTAGCATGTTTAAAGTGATTTTCATGCTTCCAGGGGCCCAAAACACAAGATTTATGGAATGGTTAAAAGTGCATGAAAATGGCCAATTTACTCACTCTGAGTTCTCAAAAAGGGTTTCTTCACCCCGGGAAGTTAATTAAATACCATTTGGAGGCATTTAATGTTCGAGCAAAAACGGCTGATTTTCGACAAAAGAGATAACACCCCCCCATTACGTCATGCTTCAGAAATGTGGAAAATGGTCCGTTTTCAAATGTTTTATTTTTGAACGTCAGTTCACATTTGTAGGTGGATCATCAGTGTTAGAGCTAAAATTAGCATGTTTAAAGTGATTTTCATGCTTCCAGGGGCTCGGGAAGTTAATTAAATACCATTTGGAGGCATTTAATGTTCGAGCAAAAACGGCTGATTTTCGACAAAAGAGATAACACCCCCCCATTACGTCATGCTTCAGAAATGTGGAAAATGGTCCGTTTTCAAATGTTTTATTTTTGAACGTCAGTTCACATTTGTAGGTGGATCATCAGTGTTAGAGCTAAAATTAGCATGTTTAAAGTGATTTTCATGCTTCCAGGGGCTCGGGAAGTAAAATAAATACCATTTGGAGGCATTTATTGTTCGAGCAAAAACGGCTGATTTTCGACAAAAGAGATAACACCCCCCCATTACGTCATGCTTCAGAAATGTGGAAAATGGTCCGTTTTCAAATGTTTTATTTTTGAACGTCAGTTCACATTTGTAGGTGGATCATCAGTGTTAGAGCTAAAATTAGCATGTTTAAAGTGATTTTCATGCTTCCAGGGGCTCGGGAAGTTAATTAAATACCATTTGGAGGCATTTAATGTTCGAGCAAAAACGCCTGATTTTCGACAAAAGAGATAACACCCCCCCATTACGTCATGCTTCAGAAATGTGGAAAATGGTCCGTTTTCAAATGTTTTATTTTTGAACGTCAGTTCACATTTGTAGGTGGATCATCAGTGTTAGAGCTAAAATTAGCATGTTTAAAGTGATTTTCATGCTTCCAGGGGCTCGGGAAGTTAATTAAATACCATTTGGAGGCATTTAATGTTCGAGCAAAAACGGCTGATTTTCGACAAAAGAGATAACACCCCCCCATTACGTCATGCTTCAGAAATGTGGAAAATGGTCCGTTTTCAAATGTTTTATTTTTGAACGTCAGTTCACATTTGTAGGTGGATCATCAGTGTTAGAGCTAAAATTAGCATGTTTAAAGTGATTTTCATGCTTCCAGGGGCCCAAAACACAAGATTTATGGAATGGTTAAAAGTGCATGAAAATGGCCAATTTACTCACTCTGAGTTCTCAAAAAGGGTTTCTTCACCCCGGGAAGTTAATTAAATACCATTTGGAGGCATTTAATGTTCGAGCAAAAACGGCTGATTTTCGACAAAAGAGATAACACCCCCCCATTACGTCATGCTTCAGAAATGTGGAAATGGTCCGTTTTCAAATGTTTTATTTTTGAACGTCAGTTCACATTTGTAGGTGGATCATCAGTGTTAGAGCTAAAATTAGCATGTTTAAAGTGATTTTCATGCTTCCAGGGGCTCGGGAAGTTAATTAAATACCATTTGGAGGCATTTAATGTTCTAGCAAAAACGGCTGATTTTCGACAAAAGAGATAACACCCCCCCATTACGTCATGCTTCAGAAATGTGGAAAATGGTCCGTTTTCAAATGTTTTATTTTTGAACGTCAGTTCACATTTGTAGGTGGATCATCAGTGTTAGAGCTAAAATTAGCATGTTTAAAGTGATTTTCATGCTTCCAGGGGCTCGGGAAGTGAAATAAATACCATTTGGAGGCATTTAATGTTCGAGCAAAAACGGCTGATTTTCGACAAAAGAGATAACACCCCCCTATTACGTCATGCTTCAGAAATGTGGAAAATGGTCCGTTTTCAAATGTTTTATTTTTGAACGTCAGTTCACATTTGTAGGTGGATCATCAGTGTTAGAGCTAAAATTAGCATGTTTAAAGTGATTTTCATGCTTCCAGGGGCCCAAAACACAAGATTTATGGAATGGTTAAAAGTGCATGAAAATGGCCAATTTACTCACTCTGAGTTCTCAAAAAGGGTTTCTTCACCCCGGGAAGTTAATTAAATACCATTTGGAGGCATTTAATGTTCGAGCAAAAACGGCTGATTTTCGACAAAAGAGATAACACCCCCCCATTACGTCATGCTTCAGAAATGTGGAAAATGGTCCGTTTTCAAATGTTTTATTTTTGAACGTCAGTTGACATTTGTAGGTGGATCATCAGTGTTAGAGCTAAAATTAGCATGTTTAAAGTGATTTTCATGCTTCCAGGGGCTCGGGAAGCTAATTAAATACCATTTGGAGGCATTTAATGTTCGAGCAAAAACGGCTGATTTTCGACAAAAGAGATAACACCCCCCCATTACGTCATGCTTCAGAAATGTGGAAAATGGTCCGTTTTCAAATGTTTTATTTTTGAACGTCAGTTCACATTTGTAGGTGGATCATCAGTGTTAGAGCTAAAATTAGCATGTTTAAAGTGATTTTCATGCTTCCAGGGGCTCGGGAAGTTAATTAAATACCATTTGGAGGCATTTAATGTTCGAGCAAAAACGGCTGATTTTCGACAAAAGAGATAACACCCCCCCATTACGTCATGCTTCAGAAATGTGGAAAATGGTCCGTTTTCAAATGTTTTATTTTTGAACGTCAGTTCACATTTGTAGGTGGATCATCAGTGTTAGAGCTAAAATTAGCATGTTTAAAGTGATTTTCATGCTTCCAGGGGCTCGGGAAGTAAAATAAATACCATTTGGAGGTATTTAATGTTCGAGCAAAAACGGCTGATTTTCGACAAAAGAGATAACACCCCCCCATTACGTCATGCTTCAGAAATGTGGAAAATGGTCCGTTTTCAAATGTTTTATTTTTGAACGTCAGTTCACATTTGTAGGTGGATCATCAGTGTTAGAGCTAAAATTAGCATGTTTAAAGTGATTTTCATGCTTCCAGGGGCTCGGGAAGTTAATTAAATACCATTTGGAGGCATTTAATGTTCGAGCAAAAACGGCTGATTTTCGACAAAAGAGATAACACCCCCCCATTACGTAATGCTTCAGAAATGTGGAAAATGGTCCGTTTTCAAATGTTTTATTTTTGAACGTCAGTTCACATTTGTAGGTGGATCATCAGTGTTAGAGCTAAAATTAGCATGTTTAAAGTGATTTTCATGCTTCCAGGGGCTCGGGAAGTTAATTAAATACCATTTGGAGGCATTTAATGTTCGAGCAAAAACGGCTGATTTTCGACAAAAGAGATAACACCCCCCCATTACGTCATGCTTCAGAAATGTGGAAAATGGTCCGTTTTCAAATGTTTTATTTTTGAACGTCAGTTCACATTTGTAGGTGGATCATCAGTGTTAGAGCTAAAATTAGCATGTTTAAAGTGATTTTCATGCTTCCAGGGGCCCAAAACACAAGATTTATGGAATGGTTAAAAGTGCATGAAAATGGCCAATTTACTCACTCTGAGTTCTCAAAAAGGGTTTCTTCACCCCGGGAAGTTAATTAAATACCATTTGGAGGCATTTAATGTTCGAGCAAAAACGGCTGATTTTCGACAAAAGAGATAACACCCCCCCATTACGTCATGCTTCAGAAATGTGGAAAATGGTCAGTTTTCAAATGTTTTATTTTTGAACGTCAGTTCACATTTGTAGGTGTATCATCAGTGTTAGAGCTAAAATTAGCATGTTTAAAGTGATTTTCATGCTTCCAGGGGCTCGGGAAGTTAATTAAATACCATTTGGAGGCATTTAATGTTCGAGCAAAAACGGCTGATTTTCGACAAAAGAGATAACACCCCCCCATTACGTCATGCTTCAGAAATGTGGAAAATGGTCCGTTTTCAAATGTTTTATTTTTGAACGTCAGTTCACATTTGTAGGTGGATCATCAGTGTTAGAGCTAAAATTAGCATGTTTAAAGTGATTTTCATGCTTCCAGGGGCTCGGGAAGTAAAATAAATACCATTTGGAGGCATTTATTGTTCGAGCAAAAACGGCTGATTTTCGACAAAAGAGATAACACCCCCCCATTACGTCATGCTTCAGAAATGTGGAAAATGGTCCGTTTTCAAATGTTTTATTTTTGAACGTCAGTTCACATTTGTAGGTGGATCATCAGTGTTAGAGCTAAAATTAGCATGTTTAAAGTGATTTTCATGCTTCCAGGGGCTCGGGAAGTTAATTAAATACCATTTGGAGGCATTTAATGTTCGAGCAAAAACGGCTGATTTTCGACAAAAGAGATAACACCCCCCCATTACGTCATGCTTCAGAAATGTGGAAAATGGTCCGTTTTCAAATGTTTTATTTTTGAACGTCAGTTCACATTTGTAGGTGGATCATCAGTGTTAGAGCTAAAATTAGCATGTTTAAAGTGATTTTCATGCTTCCAGGGGCTCGGGAAGTTAATTAAATACCATTTGGAGGCATTTAATGTTCGAGCAAAAACGGCTGATTTTCGACAAAAGAGATAACACCCCCCCATTACGTCATGCTTCAGAAATGTGGAAAATGGTCCGTTTTCAAATGTTTTATTTTTGAACGTCAGTTCACATTTGTAGGTGGATCATCAGTGTTAGAGCTAAAATTAGCATGTTTAAAGTGATTTTCATGCTTCCAGGGGCCCAAAACACAAGATTTATGGAATGGTTAAAAGTGCATGAAAATGGCCAATTTACTCACTCTGAGTTCTCAAAAAGGGTTTCTTCACCCCGGGAAGTTAATTAAATACCATTTGGAGGCATTTAATGTTCGAGCAAAAACGGCTGATTTTCGACAAAAGAGATAACACCCCCCCATTACGTCATGCTTCAGAAATGTGGAAAATGGTCCGTTTTCAAATGTTTTATTTTTGAACGTCAGTTCACATTTGTAGGTGGATCATCAGTGTTAGAGCTAAAATTAGCATGTTTAAAGTGATTTTCATGCTTCCAGGGGCTCGGGAAGTTAATTAAATACCATTTGGAGGCATTTAATGTTCTAGCAAAAACGGCTGATTTTCGACAAAAGAGATAACACCCCCCCGTTACGTCATGCTTCAGAAATGTGGAAAATGGTCCGTTTTCAAATGTTTTATTTTTGAACGTCAGTTCACATTTGTAGGTGGATCATCAGTGTTAGAGCTAAAATTAGCATGTTTAAAGTGATTTTCATGCTTCCAGGGGCCCAAAACACAAGATTTATGGAATGGTTAAAAGTGCATGAAAATGGCCAATTTACTCACTCTGAGTTCTCAAAAAGGGTTTCTTCACCCCGGGAAGTTAATTAAATACCATTTGGAGGCATTTAATGTTCGAGCAAAAACGGCTGATTTTCGACAAAAGAGATAACACCCCCCCATTACGTCATGCTTCAGAAATGTGGAAAATGGTCCGTTTTCAAATGTTTTATTTTTGAACGTCAGTTGACATTTGTAGGTGGATCATCAGTGTTAGAGCTAAAATTAGCATGTTTAAAGTGATTTTCATGCTTCCAGGGGCTCGGGAAGCTAATTAAATACCATTTGGAGGCATTTAATGTTCGAGCAAAAACGGCTGATTTTCGACAAAAGAGATAACACCCCCCCATTACGTCATGCTTCAGAAATGTGGAATATGGTCCGTTTTCAAATGTTTTATTTTTGAACGTCAGTTCACATTTGTAGGTGGATCATCAGTGTTAGAGCTAAAATTAGCATGTTTAAAATGATTTTCATGCTTCCAGGGGCTCGGGAAGTTAATTAAATACCATTTGGAGGCATTTAATGTTCGAGCAAAAACGGCTGATTTTCGACAAAAGAGATAACACCCCCCCATTACGTCATGCTTCAGAAATGTGGAAAATGGTCCGTTTTCAAATGTTTTATTTTTGAACGTCAGTTCACATTTGTAGGTGGATCATCAGTGTTAGAGCTAAAATTAGCATGTTTAAAGTGATTTTCATGCTTCCAGGGGCCCAAAACACAAGATTTATGGAATGGTTAAAAGTGCATGAAAATGGCCAATTTACTCACTCTGAGTTCTCAAAAAGGGTTTCTTCACCCCGGGAAGTTAATTAAATACCATTTGGAGGCATTTAATGTTCGAGCAAAAACGGCTGATTTTCGACAAAAGAGATAACACCCCCCATTACGTCATGCTTCAGAAATGTGGAAAATGGTCCGTTTTCAAATGTTTTATTTTTGAACGTCAGTTCACATTTGTAGGTGGATCATCAGTGTTAGAGCTAAAATTAGCATGTTTAAAGTGATTTTCATGCTTCCAGGGGCTCGGGAAGTTAATTAAATACCATTTGGAGGCATTTAATGTTCGAGCAAAAACGGCTGATTTTCGACAAAAGAGATAACACCCCCCCATTACGTCATGCTTCAGAAATGTGGAAAATGGTCCGTTTTCAAATGTTTTATTTTTGAACGTCAGTTCACATTTGTAGGTGGATCATCAGTGTTAGAGCTAAAATTAGCATGTTTAAAGTGATTTTCATGCTTCCAGGGGCTCGGGAAGTTAATTAAATACCATTTGGAGGCATTTAATGTTCGAGCAAAAACGGCTGATTTTCGACAAAAGAGATAACACCCCCCCATTACGTCATGCTTCAGAAATGTGGAAAATGGTCCGTTTTCAAATGTTTTATTTTTGAACGTCAGTTCAAATTTGTAGGTGGATCATCAGTGTTAGAGCTAAAATTAGCATGTTTAAAGTGATTTTCATGCTTCCAGGGGCCCAAAACACAAGATTTATGGAATGGTTAAAAGTGCATGAAAATGGCCAATTTACTCACTCTGAGTTCTCAAAAAGGGTTTCTTCACCCCGGGAAGTTAATTAAATACCATTTGGAGGCATTTAATGTTCGAGCAAAAACGGCTGATTTTCGACAAAAGAGATAACACCCCCCCATTACGTCATGCTTCAGAAATGTGGAAAATGGTCCGTTTTCAAATGTTTTATTTTTGAACGTCAGTTCAAATTTGTAGGTGGATCATCAGTGTTAGAGCTAAAATTAGCATGTTTAAAGTGATTTTCATGCTTCCAGGGGCCCAAAACACAAGATTTATGGAATGGTTAAAAGTGCATGAAAATGGCCAATTTACTCACTCTGAGTTCTCAAAAAGGGTTTCTTCACCCCGGGAAGTTAATTAAATACCATTTGGAGGCATTTAATGTTCGAGCAAAAACGGCTGATTTTCGACAAAAGAGATAACACCCCCCCATTACGTCATGCTTCAGAAATGTGGAAAATGGTCAGTTTTCAAATGTTTTATTTTTGAACGTCAGTTCACATTTGTAGGTGTATCATCAGTGTTAGAGCTAAAATTAGCATGTTTAAAGTGATTTTCATGCTTCCAGGGGCTCGGGAAGTTAATTAAATACCATTTGGAGGCATTTAATGTTCGAGCAAAAACGGCTGATTTTCGACAAAAGAGATAACACCCCCCCATTACGTCATGCTTCAGAAATGTGGAAAATGGTCCGTTTTCAAATGTTTTATTTTTGAACGTCAGTTCACATTTGTAGGTGGATCATCAGTGTTAGAGCTAAAATTAGCATGTTTAAAGTGATTTTCATGCTTCCAGGGGCTCGGGAAGTAAAATAAATACCATTTGGAGGCATTTATTGTTCGAGCAAAAACGGCTGATTTTCGACAAAAGAGATAACACCCCCCCATTACGTCATGCTTCAGAAATGTGGAAAATGGTCCGTTTTCAAATGTTTTATTTTTGAACGTCAGTTCACATTTGTAGGTGGATCATCAGTGTTAGAGCTAAAATTAGCATGTTTAAAGTGATTTTCATGCTTCCAGGGGCTCGGGAAGTTAATTAAATACCATTTGGAGGCATTTAATGTTCGAGCAAAAACGGCTGATTTTCGACAAAAGAGATAACACCCCCCCATTACGTCATGCTTCAGAAATGTGGAAAATGGTCCGTTTTCAAATGTTTTATTTTTGAACGTCAGTTCACATTTGTAGGTGGATCATCAGTGTTAGAGCTAAAATTAGCATGTTTAAAGTGATTTTCATGCTTCCAGGGGCTCGGGAAGTTAATTAAATACCATTTGGAGGCATTTAATGTTCGAGCAAAAACGGCTGATTTTCGACAAAAGAGATAACACCCCCCCATTACGTCATGCTTCAGAAATGTGGAAAATGGTCCGTTTTCAAATGTTTTATTTTTGAACGTCAGTTCACATTTGTAGGTGGATCATCAGTGTTAGAGCTAAAATTAGCATGTTTAAAGTGATTTTCATGCTTCCAGGGGCCCAAAACACAAGATTTATGGAATGGTTAAAAGTGCATGAAAATGGCCAATTTACTCACTCTGAGTTCTCAAAAAGGGTTTCTTCACCCCGGGAAGTTAATTAAATACCATTTGGAGGCATTTAATGTTCGAGCAAAAACGGCTGATTTTCGACAAAAGAGATAACACCCCCCCATTACGTCATGCTTCAGAAATGTGGAAAATGGTCCGTTTTCAAATGTTTTATTTTTGAACGTCAGTTCACATTTGTAGGTGGATCATCAGTGTTAGAGCTAAAATTAGCATGTTTAAAGTGATTTTCATGCTTCCAGGGGCTCGGGAAGTTAATTAAATACCATTTGGAGGCATTTAATGTTCTAGCAAAAACGGCTGATTTTCGACAAAAGAGATAACACCCCCCCATTACGTCATGCTTCAGAAATGTGGAAAATGGTCCGTTTTCAAATGTTTTATTTTTGAACGTCAGTTCACATTTGTAGGTGGATCATCAGTGTTAGAGCTAAAATTAGCATGTTTAAAGTGATTTTCATGCTTCCAGGGGCCCAAAACACAAGATTTATGGAATGGTTAAAAGTGCATGAAAATGGCCAATTTACTCACTCTGAGTTCTCAAAAAGGGTTTCTTCACCCCGGGAAGTTAATTAAATACCATTTGGAGGCATTTAATGTTCGAGCAAAAACGGCTGATTTTCGACAAAAGAGATAACACCCCCCCATTACGTCATGCTTCAGAAATGTGGAAAATGGTCCGTTTTCAAATGTTTTATTTTTGAACGTCAGTTGACATTTGTAGGTGGATCATCAGTGTTAGAGCTAAAATTAGCATGTTTAAAGTGATTTTCATGCTTCCAGGGGCTCGGGAAGCTAATTAAATACCATTTGGAGGCATTTAATGTTCGAGCAAAAACGGCTGATTTTCGACAAAAGAGATAACACCCCCCCATTACGTCATGCTTCAGAAATGTGGAATATGGTCCGTTTTCAAATGTTTTATTTTTGAACGTCAGTTCACATTTGTAGGTGGATCATCAGTGTTAGAGCTAAAATTAGCATGTTTAAAATGATTTTCATGCTTCCAGGGGCTCGGGAAGTTAATTAAATACCATTTGGAGGCATTTAATGTTCGAGCAAAAACGGCTGATTTTCGACAAAAGAGATAACACCCCCCCATTACGTCATGCTTCAGAAATGTGGAAAATGGTCCGTTTTCAAATGTTTTATTTTTGAACGTCAGTTCACATTTGTAGGTGGATCATCAGTGTTAGAGCTAAAATTAGCATGTTTAAAGTGATTTTCATGCTTCCAGGGGCCCAAAACACAAGATTTATGGAATGGTTAAAAGTGCATGAAAATGGCCAATTTACTCACTCTGAGTTCTCAAAAAGGGTTTCTTCACCCCGGGAAGTTAATTAAATACCATTTGGAGGCATTTAATGTTCGAGCAAAAACGGCTGATTTTCGACAAAAGAGATAACACCCCCCATTACGTCATGCTTCAGAAATGTGGAAAATGGTCCGTTTTCAAATGTTTTATTTTTGAACGTCAGTTCACATTTGTAGGTGGATCATCAGTGTTAGAGCTAAAATTAGCATGTTTAAAGTGATTTTCATGCTTCCAGGGGCTCGGGAAGTTAATTAAATACCATTTGGAGGCATTTAATGTTCGAGCAAAAACGGCTGATTTTCGACAAAAGAGATAACACCCCCCCATTACGTCATGCTTCAGAAATGTGGAAAATGGTCCGTTTTCAAATGTTTTATTTTTGAACGTCAGTTCACATTTGTAGGTGGATCATCAGTGTTAGAGCTAAAATTAGCATGTTTAAAGTGATTTTCATGCTTCCAGGGGCTCGGGAAGTTAATTAAATACCATTTGGAGGCATTTAATGTTCGAGCAAAAACGGCTGATTTTCGACAAAAGAGATAACACCCCCCCATTACGTCATGCTTCAGAAATGTGGAAAATGGTCCGTTTTCAAATGTTTTATTTTTGAACGTCAGTTCACATTTGTAGGTGGATCATCAGTGTTAGAGCTAAAATTAGCATGTTTAAAGTGATTTTCATGCTTCCAGGGGCCCAAAACACAAGATTTATGGAATGGTTAAAAGTGCATGAAAATGGCCAATTTACTCACTCTGAGTTCTCAAAAAGGGTTTCTTCACCCCGGGAAGTTAATTAAATACCATTTGGAGGCATTTAATGTTCGAGCAAAAACGGCTGATTTTCGACAAAAGAGATAACACCCCCCCATTACGTCATGCTTCAGAAATGTGGAAAATGGTCCGTTTTCAAATGTTTTATTTTTGAACGTCAGTTCACATTTGTAGGTGGATCATCAGTGTTAGAGCTAAAATTAGCATGTTTAAAGTGATTTTCATGCTTCCAGGGGCTCGGGAAGTTAATTAAATACCATTTGGAGGCATTTAATGTTCTAGCAAAAACGGCTGATTTTCGACAAAAGAGATAACACCCCCCCATTACGTCATGCTTCAGAAATGTGGAAAATGGTCCGTTTTCAAATGTTTTATTTTTGAACGTCAGTTCACATTTGTAGGTGGATCATCAGTGTTAGAGCTAAAATTAGCATGTTTAAAGTGATTTTCATGCTTCCAGGGGCCCAAAACACAAGATTTATGGAATGGTTAAAAGTGCATGAAAATGGCCAATTTACTCACTCTGAGTTCTCAAAAAGGGTTTCTTCACCCCGGGAAGTTAATTAAATACCATTTGGAGGCATTTAATGTTCGAGCAAAAACGGCTGATTTTCGACAAAAGAGATAACACCCCCCCATTACGTCATGCTTCAGAAATGTGGAAAATGGTCCGTTTTCAAATGTTTTATTTTTGAACGTCAGTTGACATTTGTAGGTGGATCATCAGTGTTAGAGCTAAAATTAGCATGTTTAAAGTGATTTTCATGCTTCCAGGGGCTCGGGAAGCTAATTAAATACCATTTGGAGGCATTTAATGTTCGAGCAAAAACGGCTGATTTTCGACAAAAGAGATAACACCCCCCCATTACGTCATGCTTCAGAAATGTGGAATATGGTCCGTTTTCAAATGTTTTATTTTTGAACGTCAGTTCACATTTGTAGGTGGATCATCAGTGTTAGAGCTAAAATTAGCATGTTTAAAATGATTTTCATGCTTCCAGGGGCTCGGGAAGTTAATTAAATACCATTTGGAGGCATTTAATGTTCGAGCAAAAACGGCTGATTTTCGACAAAAGAGATAACACCCCCCCATTACGTCATGCTTCAGAAATGTGGAAAATGGTCCGTTTTCAAATGTTTTATTTTTGAACGTCAGTTCACATTTGTAGGTGGATCATCAGTGTTAGAGCTAAAATTAGCATGTTTAAAGTGATTTTCATGCTTCCAGGGGCCCAAAACACAAGATTTATGGAATGGTTAAAAGTGCATGAAAATGGCCAATTTACTCACTCTGAGTTCTCAAAAAGGGTTTCTTCACCCCGGGAAGTTAATTAAATACCATTTGGAGGCATTTAATGTTCGAGCAAAAACGGCTGATTTTCGACAAAAGAGATAACACCCCCCATTACGTCATGCTTCAGAAATGTGGAAAATGGTCCGTTTTCAAATGTTTTATTTTTGAACGTCAGTTCACATTTGTAGGTGGATCATCAGTGTTAGAGCTAAAATTAGCATGTTTAAAGTGATTTTCATGCTTCCAGGGGCTCGGGAAGTTAATTAAATACCATTTGGAGGCATTTAATGTTCGAGCAAAAACGGCTGATTTTCGACAAAAGAGATAACACCCCCCCATTACGTCATGCTTCAGAAATGTGGAAAATGGTCCGTTTTCAAATGTTTTATTTTTGAACGTCAGTTCACATTTGTAGGTGGATCATCAGTGTTAGAGCTAAAATTAGCATGTTTAAAGTGATTTTCATGCTTCCAGGGGCCCAAAACACAAGATTTATGGAATGGTTAAAAGTGCATGAAAATGGCCAATTTACTCACTCTGAGTTCTCAAAAAGGGTTTCTTCACCCCGGGAAGTTAATTAAATACCATTTGGAGGCATTTAATGTTCGAGCAAAAACGGCTGATTTTCGACAAAAGAGATAACACCCCCCCATTACGTCATGCTTCAGAAATGTGGAAAATGGTCCGTTTTCAAATGTTTTATTTTTGAACGTCAGTTCACATTTGTAGGTGGATCATCAGTGTTAGAGCTAAAATTAGCATGTTTAAAGTGATTTTCATGCTTCCAGGGGCTCGGGAAGTTAATTAAATACCATTTGGAGGCATTTAATGTTCAAGCAAAAACGGCTGATTTTCGACAAAAGAGATAACACCCCCCCATTACGTCATGCTTCAGAAATGTGGAAAATGGTCCGTTTTCAAATGTTTTATTTTTGAACGTCAGTTCACATTTGTAGGTGGATCATCAGTGTTAGAGCTAAAATTAGCATGTTTAAAGTGATTTTCATGCTTCCAGGGGCTCGGGAAGTGAAATAAATACCATTTGGAGGCATTTAATGTTCGAGCAAAAACGGCTGATTTTCGACAAAAGAGATAACACCCCCCCATTACGTCATGCTTCAGAAATGTGGAAAATGGTCCGTTTTCAAATGTTTTATTTTTGAACGTCAGTTCACATTTGTAGGTGGATCATCAGTGTTAGAGCTAAAATTAGCATGTTTAAAGTGATTTTCATGCTTCCAGGGGCCCAAAACACAAGATTTATGGAATGGTTAAAGTGCATGAAAATGGCCAATTTACTCACTCTGAGTTCTCAAAAAGGGTTTCTTCACCCCGGGAAGTTAATTAAATACCATTTGGAGGCATTTAATGTTCGAGAAAAAACGGCTGATTTTCGACAAAAGAGATAACACCCCCCCCATTACGTCATGCTTCAGAAATGTGGAAAATGGTCCGTTTTCAAATGTTTTATTTTTGAACGTCAGTTCACATTTGTAGGTGGATCATCAGTGTTAGAGCTAAAATTAGCATGTTTAAAGTGATTTTCATGCTTCCAGGGGCTCGGGAAGCTAATTAAATACCATTTGGAGGCATTTAATGTTCGAGCAAAAACGGCTGATTTTCGACAAAAGAGATAACACCCCCCCATTACGTCATGCTTCAGAAATGTGGAAAATGGTCCGTTTTCAAATGTTTTATTTTTGAACGTCAGTTCACATTTGTAGGTGGATCATCAGTGTTAGAGCTAAAATTAGCATGTTTAAAGTGATTTTCATGCTTCCAGGGGCTCGGGAAGTTAATTAAATACCATTTGGAGGCATTTAATGTTCGAGCAAAAACGGCTGATTTTCGACAAAAGAGATAACACCCCCCCATTACGTCATGCTTCAGAAATGTGGAAAATGGTCCGTTTTCAAATGTTTTATTTTTGAACGTCAGTTCACATTTGTAGGTGGATCATCAGTGTTAGAGCTAAAATTAGCATGTTTAAAGTGATTTTCATGCTTCCAGGGGCCCAAACCACAAGATTTATGGAATGATTAAAAGTGCATGAAAATGGCCAATTTACTCACTCTGAGTTCTCAAAAAGGGTTTCTTCACCCCGGGAAGTTAATTAAATACCATTTGGAGGCATTTAATGTTCGAGCAAAAACGGCTGATTTTCGACAAAAGAGATAACACCCCCCCATTACGTCATGCTTCAGAAATGTGGAAAATGGTCCGTTTTCAAATGTTTTATTTTTGAACGTCAGTTCACATTTGTAGGTGGATCATCAGTGTTAGAGCTAAAATTAGCATGTTTAAAGTGATTTTCATGCTTCCAGGGGCCCAAAACACAAGATTTATGGAATGGTTAAAAGTGCATGAAAATGGCCAATTTACTCACTCTGAGTTCTCAAAAAGGGTTTCTTCACCCCGGGAAGTTAATTAAATACCATTTGGAGGCATTTAATGTTCGAGCAAAAACGGCTGATTTTCGACAAAAGAGATAACACCCCCCCATTACGTCATGCTTCAGAAATGTGGAAAATGGTCCGTTTTCAAATGTTTTATTTTTGAACGTCAGTTCACATTTGTAGGTGGATCATCAGTGTTAGAGCTAAAATTAGCATGTTTAAAGTGATTTTCATGCTTCCAGGGGCTCGGGAAGTTAATTAAATACCATTTGGAGGCATTTAATGTTCGAGCAAAAACGGCTGATTTTCGACAAAAGAGATAACACCCCCCCATTACGTCATGCTTCAGAAATGTGGAAAATGGTCCGTTTTCAAATGTTTTATTTTTGAACGTCAGTTCACATTTGTAGGTGGATCATCGGTGTTAGAGCTAAAATTAGCATGTTTAAAGTGATTTTCATGCTTCCAGGGGCTCGGGAAGTTAATTAAATACCATTTGGAGGCATTTAATTTTCGAGCAAAAACGGCTGATTTTCGACAAAAGAGA
Organism: Lissotriton vulgaris; assembly: GCF_964263255.1. Classification (NCBI taxonomy): domain Eukaryota; kingdom Metazoa; phylum Chordata; class Amphibia; order Caudata; family Salamandridae; genus Lissotriton; species Lissotriton vulgaris. Next base: position 38,147 of record NW_028242337.1, read on the forward strand.
TAACACCCCCCCATTACGTCATGCTTCAGAAATGTGGAAAATGGTCCGTTTTCAAATGTTTTATTTTTGAACGTCAGTTCACATTTGTAGGTGGATCATCAGTGTTAGAGCTAAAATTAGCATGTTTAAAGTGATTTTCATGCTTCCAGGGGCCCAAAACACAAGATTTATGGAATGGTTAAAAGTGCATGAAAATGGCCAATTTACTCACTCTGAGTTCTCAAAAAGGGTTTCTTCACCCCGGGAAGTTAATTAAATACCATTTGGAGGCATTTAATGTTCGAGCAAAAACGGCTGATTTTCGACAAAAGAGATAACACCCCCCCATTACGTCATGCTTCAGAAATGTGGAAAATGGTCCGTTTTCAAATGTTTTATTTTTGAACGTCAGTTCACATTTGTAGGTGGATCATCAGTGTTAGAGCTAAAATTAGCATGTTTAAAGTGATTTTCATGCTTCCAGGGGCTCGGGAAGTTAATTAAATACCATTTGGAGGCATTTAATGTTCGAGCAAAAACGGCTGATTTTCGACAATAGAGATAACACCCCCCCATTACGTCATGCTTCAGAAATGTGGAAAATGGTCCGTATTCAAATGTTTTATTTTTGAACGTCAGTTCACATTTGTAGGTGGATCATCAGTGTTAGAGCTAAAATTAGCATGTTTAAAGTGATTTTCATGCTTCCAGGGGCTCGGGAAGTGAAATAAATACCATTTGGAGGCATTTAATGTTCGAGCAAAAACGGCTGATTTTCGACAAAAGAGATAACACCCCCCCATTACGTCATGCTTCAGAAATGTGGAAAATGGTCCGTTTTCAAATGTTTTATTTTTGAACGTCAGTTCACATTTGTAGGTGGATCATCAGTGTTAGAGCTAAAATTAGCATGTTTAAAGTGATTTTCATGCTTCCAGGGGCCCAAAACACAAGATTTATGGAATGGTTAAAAGTGCATGAAAATGGCCAATTTACTCACTCTGAGTTCTCAAAAAGGGTTTCTTCACCCCGGGAAGTTAATTAAATACCATTTGGAGGCATTTAATGTTCGAGCAAAAACGGCTGATTTTCGACAAAAGAGATAACACCCCCCCATTACGTCATGCTTCAGAAATGTGGAAAATGGTCCATTTTCAAATGTTTTATTTTTGAACGTCAGTTCACATTTGTAGGTGGATCATCAGTGTTAGAGCTAAAATTAGCATGTTTAAAATGATTTTCATGCTTCCAGGGGCTCGGGAAGTTAATTAAATACCATTTGGAGGCATTTAATGTTCGAGCAAAAACGGCTGATTTTCGACAAAAGAGATAACACCCCCCCATTACGTCATGCTTCAGAAATGTGGAAAATGGTCCGTTTTCAAATGTTTTATTTTTGAACGTCAGTTCACATTTGTAGGTGGATCATCAGTGTTAGAGCTAAAATTAGCATGTTTAAAGTGATTTTCATGCTTCCAGGGGCTCGGGAAGTTAATTAAATACCATTTGGAGGCATTTAATGTTCGAGCAAAAACGGCTGATTTTCGACAAAAGAGATAACACCCCCCCATTACGTCATGCTTCAGAAATGTGGAAAATGGTCCGTTTTCAAATGTTTTATTTCTGAACGTCAGTTCACATTTGTAGGTGGATCATCAGTGTTAGAGCTAAAATTAGCATGTTTAAAGTGATTTTCATGCTTCCAGGGGCTCGGGAAGTGAAATAAATACCATTTGGAGGCATTTAATGTTCGAGCAAAAACGGCTGATTTTCGACAAAAGAGATAACACCCCCCCATTACGTCATGCTTCAGAAATGTGGAAAATGGTCCGTTTTCAAATGTTTTATTTTTGAACGTCAGTTCACATTTGTAGGTGGATCATCAGTGTTAGAGCTAAAATTAGCATGTTTAAAGTGATTTTCATGCTTCCAGGGGCTCGGGAAGCTAATTAAATACCATTTGGAGGCATTTAATGTTCGAGCAAAAACGGCTGATTTTCGACAAAAGAGATAACACCCCCCCATTACGTCATGCTTCAGAAATGTGGAAAATGGTCCGTTTTCAAATGTTTTATTTTTGAACGTCAGTTCACATTTGTAGGTGGATCATCAGTGTTAGAGCTAAAATTAGCATGTTTAAAGTGATTTTCATGCTTCCAGGGGCTCGGGAAGTTAATTAAATACCATTTGGAGGCATTTATTGTTCGAGCAAAAACGGCTGATTTTCGACAAAAGAGATAACACCCCCCCATTACGTCATGCTTCAGAAATGTGGAAAATGGTCCGTTTTCAAATGTTTTATTTTTGAACGTCAGTTCACATTTGTAGGTGGATCATCAGTGTTAGAGCTAAAATTAGCATGTTTAAAGTGATTTTCATGCTTCCAGGGGCCCAAACCACAAGATTTATGGAATGGTTAAAAGTGCATGAAAATGGCCAATTTACTCACTCTGAGTTCTCAAAAAGGGTTTCTTCACCCCGGGAAGTTAATTAAATACCATTTGGAGGCATTTAATGTTCGAGCAAAAACGGCTGATTTTCGACAAAAGAGATAACACCCCCCCATTACGTCATGCTTCAGAAATGTGGAAAATGGTCCGTTTTCAAATGTTTTATTTTTGAACGTCAGTTCACATTTGTAGGTGGATCATCAGTGTTAGAGCTAAAATTAGCATGTTTAAAGTGATTTTCATGCTTCCAGGGGCCCAAAACACAAGATTTATGGAATGGTTAAAAGTGCATGAAAATGGCCAATTTACTCACTCTGAGTTCTCAAAAAGGGTTTCTTCACCCCGGGAAGTTAATTAAATACCATTTGGAGGCATTTAATGTTCGAGCAAAAACGGCTGATTTTCGACAAAAGAGATAACACCCCCCCATTACGTCATGCTTCAGAAATGTGGAAAATGGTCAGTTTTCAAATGTTTTATTTTTGAACGTCAGTTCACATTTGTAGGTGGATCATCAGTGTTAGAGCTAAAATTAGCATGTTTAAAGTGATTTTCATGCTTCCAGGGGCTCGGGAAGTTAATTAAAAACCATTTGGAGGCATTTAATGTTCGAGCAAAAACGGCTGATTTTCGACAAAAGAGATAACACCCCCCCATTACGTCATGCTTCAGAAATGTGGAAAATGGTCCGTTTTCAAATGTTTTATTTTTGAACGTCAGTTCACATTTGTAGGTGGATCATCAGTGTTAGAGCTAAAATTAGCATGTTTAAAGTGATTTTCATGCTTCCAGGGGCTCGGGAAGTTAATTAAATACCATTTGGAGGCATTTAATTTTCGAGCAAAAACGGCTGATTTTCGACAAAAGAGATAACACCCCCCCATTACGTCATGCTTCAGAAATGTGGAAAATGGTCCGTTTTCAAATGTTTTATTTTTGAACGTCAGTTCACATTTGTAGGTGGATCATCAGTGTTAGAGCTAAAATTAGCATGTTTAAAGTGATTTTCATGCTTCCAGGGGCCCAAAACACAAGATTTATGGAATGGTTAAAAGTGCATGAAAATGGCCAATTTACTCACTCTGAGTTCTCAAAAAGGGTTTCTTCACCCCGGGAAGTTAATTAAATACCATTTGGAGGCATTTAATGTTCGAGCAAAAACGGCTGATTTTCGACAAAAGAGATAACACCCCCCCATTACGTCATGCTTCAGAAATGTGGAAAATGGTCCGTTTTCAATTGTTTTATTTTTGAACGTCAGTTCACATTTGTAGGTGGATCATCAGTGTTAGAGCTAAAATTAGCATGTTTAAAGAGATTTTCATGCTTCCAGGGGCTCGGGAAGTTAATTAAATACCATTTGGAGGCATTTAATGTTCGAGCAAAAACGGCTGATTTTCGACAAAAGAGATAACACCCCCCCATTACGTCATGCTTCAGAAATGTGGAAAATGGTCCGTTTTCAAATGTTTTATTTTTGAACGTCAGTTCACATTTGTAGGTGGATCATCAGTGTTAGAGCTAAAATTAGCATGTTTAAAGTGATTTTCATGCTTCCAGGGGCTCGGGAAGTGAAATAAATACCATTTGGAGGCATTTAATGTTCGAGCAAAAACGGCTGATTTTCGACAAAAGAGATAACACCCCCCCATTACGTCATGCTTCAGAAATGTGGAAAATGGTCCGTTTTCAAATGTTTTATTTTTGAACGTCAGTTCACATTTGTAGGTGGATCATCAGTGTTAGAGCTAAAATTAGCATGTTTAAAGTGATTTTCATGCTTCCAGGGGCCCAAAACACAAGATTTATGGAATGGTTAAAAGTGCATGAAAATGGCCAATTTACTCACTCTGAGTTCTCAAAAAGGGTTTCTTCACCCCGGGAAGTTAATTAAATACCATTTGGAGGCATTTAATGTTCGAGCAAAAACGGCTGATTTTCGACAAAAGAGATAACACCCCCCCATTACGTCATGCTTCAGAAATGTGGAAAATGGTCCGTTTTCAAATGTTTTATTTTTGAACGTCAGTTCACATTTGTAGGTGGATCATCAGTGTTAGAGCTAAAATTAGCATGTTTAAAGTGATTTTCATGCTTCCAGGGGCTCGGGAAGTTAATTAAATACCATTTGGAGGCATTTAATGTTCGAGCAAAAACGGCTGATTTTCGACAAAAGAGATAACACCCCCCCATTACGTCATGCTTCAGAAATGTGGAAAATGGTCCGTTTTCAAATGTTTTATTTTTGAACGTCAGTTCACATTTGTAGGTGGATCATCAGTGTTAGAGCTAAAATTAGCATGTTTAAAGTGATTTTCATGCTTCCAGGGGCTCGGGAAGTTAATTAAATACCATTTGGAGGCATTTAATGTTCGAGCAAAAACGGCTGATTTTCGACAAAAGAGATAACACCCCCCCATTACGTCATGCTTCAGAAATGTGGAAAATGGTCCGTTTTCAAATGTTTTATTTTTGAACGTCAGTTCACATTTGTAGGTGGATCATCAGTGTTAGAGCTAAAATTAGCATGTTTAAAGTGATTTTCATGCTTCCAGGGGCTCAGGAAGTTAATTAAATACCATTTGGAGGCATTTAATGTTCGAGCAAAAACGGCTGATTTTCGACAAAAGAGATAACACCCCCCCATTACGTCATGCTTCAGAAATGTGGAAAATGGTCCGTTTTCAAATGTTTTATTTTTGAACGTCAGTTCACATTTGTAGGTGGATCATCAGTGTTAGAGCTAAAATTAGCATGTTTAAAGTGATTTTCATGCTTCCAGGGGCCCAAAACACAAGATTTATGTAATGGTTAAAAGTGCATGAAAATGGCCAATTTACTCACTCTGAGTTCTCAAAAAGGGTTTCTTCACCCCGGGAAGTTAATTAAATACCATTTGGAGGCATTTAATGTTCGAGCAAAAACGGCTGATTTTCGACAAAAGAGATAACACCCCCCCATTACGTCATGCTTCAGAAATGTGGAAAATGGTCCGTTTTCAAATGTTTTATTTTTGAACGTCAGTTCACATTTGTAGGTGGATCATCAGTGTTAGAGCTAAAATTAGCATGTTTAAAGTGATTTTCATGCTTCCAGGGGCTCGGGAAGTGAAATAAATACCATTTGGAGGCATTTAATGTTCGAGCAAAAACGGCTGATTTTCGACAAAAGAGATAACACCCCCCCATTACGTCATGCTTCAGAAATGTGGAAAATGGTCCGTTTTCAAATGTTTTATTTTTGAACGTCAGTTCACATTTGTAGGTGGATCATCAGTGTTAGAGCTAAAATTAGCATGTTTAAAGTGATTTTCATGCTTCCAGGGGCCCAAAACACAAGATTTATGGAATGGTTAAAAGTGCATGAAAATGGCCAATTTACTCACTCTGAGTTCTCAAAAAGGGTTTCTTCACCCCGGGAAGTTAATTAAATACCATTTGGAGGCATTTAATGTTCGAGCAAAAACGGCTGATTTTCAACAAAAGAGATAACAACCCCCGATTACGTCATGCTTCAGAAATGTGGAAAATGGTCCGTTTTCAAATGTTTTATTTTTGAACGTCAGTTCACATTTGTAGGTGGATCATCAGTGTTAGAGCTAAAATTAGCATGTTTAAAGTGATTTTCATGCTTCCAGGGGCCCAAAACACAAGATTTATGGAATGGTTAAAAGTGCATGAAAATGGCCAATTTACTCACTCTGAGTTCTCAAAAAGGGTTTCTTCACCCCGGGAAGTTAATTAAATACCATTTGGAGGCATTTAATGTTCGAGCAAAAACGGCTGATTTTCGACAAAAGAGATAACACCCCCCCATTACGTCATGCTTCAGAAATGTGGAAAATGGTCAGTTTTCAAATGTTTTATTTTTGAACGTCAGTTCACATTTGTAGGTGGATCATCAGTGTTAGAGCTAAAATTAGCATGTTTAAAGTGATTTTCATGCTTCCAGGGGCTCGGGAAGTTAATTAAATACCATTTGGAGGCATTTAATGTTCGAGCAAAAACGGCTGATTTTCGACAAAAGAGATAACACCCCCCCATTACGTCATGCTTCAGAAATGTGGAAAATGGTCCGTTTTCAAATGTTTTATTTTTGAACGTCAGTTCACATTTGTAGGTGGATCATCAGTGTTAGAGCTAAAATTAGCATGTTTAAAGTGATTTTCATGCTTCCAGGGGCTCGGGAAGTTAATTAAATACCATTTGGAGGCATTTAATTTTCGAGCAAAAACGGCTGATTTTCGACAAAAGAGATAACACCCCCCCATTACGTCATGCTTCAGAAATGTGGAAAATGGTCCGTTTTCAAATGTTTTATTTTTGAACGTCAGTTCACATTTGTAGGTGGATCATCAGTGTTAGAGCTAAAATTAGCATGTTTAAAGTGATTTTCATGCTTCCAGGGGCCCAAAACACAAGATTTATGGAATGGTTCAAAGTGCATGAAAATGGCCAATTTACTCACTCTGAGTTCTCAAAAAGGGTTTCTTCACCCCGGGAAGTGAATTAAATACCATTTGGAGGCATTTAATGTTCGAGCAAAAACGGCTGATTTTCGACAAAAGAGATAACACCCCCTCATTACGTCATGCTTCAGAAATGTGGAAAATGGTCCGTTTTCAATTGTTTTATTTTTGAACGTCAGTTCACATTTGTAGGTGGATCATCAGTGTTAGAGCTAAAATTAGCATGTTTAAAGTGATTTTCATGCTTCCAGGGGCTCGGGAAGTTAATTAAATACCATTTGGAGGCATTTAATGTTCGAGCAAAAACGGCTGATTTTCGACAAAAGAGATAACACCCCCCCATTACGTCATGCTTCAGAAATGTGGAAAATGGTCCGTTTTCAAATGTTTTATTTTTGAACGTCAGTTCACATTTGTAGGTGGATCATCAGTGTTAGAGCTAAAATTAGCATGTTTAAAGTGATTTTCATGCTTCCAGGGGCTCGGGAAGTGAAATAAATACCATTTGGAGGCATTTAATGTTCGAGCAAAAACGGCTGATTTTCGACAAAAGAGATAACACCCCCCCATTACGTCATGCTTCAGAAATGTGGAAAATGGTCCGTTTTCAAATGTTTTATTTTTGAACGTCAGTTCACATTTGTAGGTGGATCATCAGTGTTAGAGCTAAAATTAGCATGTTTAAAGTGATTTTCATGCTTCCAGGGGCCCAAAACACAAGATTTATGGAATGGTTAAAAGTGCATGAAAATGGCCAATTTACTCACTCTGAGTTCTCAAAAAGGGTTTCTTCACCCCGGGAAGTTAATTAAATACCATTTGGAGGCATTTAATGTTCGAGCAAAAACGGCTGATTTTCGACAAAAGAGATAACACCCCCCCATTACGTCATGCTTCAGAAATGTGGAAAATGGTCAGTTTTCAAATGTTTTATTTTTGAACGTCAGTTCACATTTGTAGGTGGATCATCAGTGTTAGAGCTAAAATTAGCATGTTTAAAGTGATTTTCATGCTTCCAGGGGCTCGGGAAGTTAATTAAATACCATTTGGAGGCATTTAATGTTCGAGCAAAAACGGCTGATTTTCGACAAAAGAGATAACACCCCCCCATTACGTCATGCTTCAGAAATGTGGAAAATGGTCCGTTTTCAAATGTTTTATTTTTGAACGTCAGTTCACATTTGTAGGTGGATCATCAGTGTTAGAGCTAAAATTAGCATGTTTAAAGTGATTTTCATGCTTCCAGGGGCTCGGGAAGTTAATTAAATACCATTTGGAGGCATTTAATGTTCGAGCAAAAACGGCTGATTTTCGACAAAAGAGATAACACCCCCCCATTACGTCATGCTTCAGAAATGTGGAAAATGGTCCGTTTTCAAATGTTTTATTTTTGAACGTCAGTTCACATTTGTAGGTGGATCATCAGTGTTAGAGCTAAAATTAGCATGTTTAAAGTGATTTTCATGCTTCCAGGGGCTCGGGAAGTTAATTAAATACCATTTGGAGGCATTTAATGTTCGAGCAAAAACGGCTGATTTTCGACAAAAGAGATAACACCCCCCCATTACGTCATGCTTCAGAAATGTGGAAAATGGTCCATTTTCAAATGTTTTTTTTTTGAACGTCAGTTCACATTTGTAGGTGGATCATCAGTGTTAGAGCTAAAATTAGCATGTTTAAAGTGATTTTCATGCTTCCAGGGGCCCAAAACACAAGATTTATGTAATGGTTAAAAGTGCATGAAAATGGCCAATTTACTCACTCTGAGTTCTCAAAAAGGGTTCCTTCACCCCGGGAAGTTAATTAAATACCATTTGGAGGCATTTAATGTTCGAGCAAAAACGGCTGATTTTCGACAAAAGAGATAACACCCCCCCATTACGTCATGCTTCAGAAATGTGGAAAATGGTCCGTTTTCAAATGTTTTATTTTTGAACGTCAGTTCACATTTGTAGGTGGATCATCAGTGTTAGAGCTAAAATTAGCATGTTTAAAGTGATTTTCATGCTTCCAGGGGCTCGGGAAGTGAAATAAATACCATTTGGAGGCATTTAATGTTCGAGCAAAAACGGCTGATTTTCGACAAAAGAGATAACACCCCCCCATTACGTCATGCTTCAGAAATGTGGAAAATGGTCCGTTTTCAAATGTTTTATTTTTGAACGTCAGTTCACATTTGTAGGTGGATCATCAGTGTTAGAGCTAAAATTAGCATGTTTAAAGTGATTTTCATGCTTCCAGGGGCCCAAAACACAAGATTTATGGAATGGTTAAAAGTGCATGAAAATGGCCAATTTACTCACTCTGAGTTCTCAAAAAGGGTTTCTTCACCCCGGGAAGTTAATTAAATACCATTTGGAGGCATTTAATGTTCGAGCAAAAACGGCTGATTTTCAACAAAAGAGATAACACCCCCCCATTACGTCATGCTTCAGAAATGTGGAAAATGGTCCGTTTTCAAATGTTTTATTTTTGAACGTCAGTTCACATTTGTAGGTGGATCATCAGTGTTAGAGCTAAAATTAGCATGTTTAAAGTGATTTTCATGCTTCCAGGGGCTCGGGAAGCTAATTAAATACCATTTGGAGGCATTTAATGTTCGAGCAAAAACGGCTGATTTTCGACAAAAGAGATAACACCCCCCATTACGTCATGCTTCAGAAATGTGGAAAATGGTCCGTTTTCAAATGTTTTATTTTTGAACGTCAGTTCACATTTGTAGGTGGATCATCAGTGTTAGAGCTAAAATTAGCATGTTTAAAGTGATTTTCATGCTTCCAGGGGCTCGGGAAGTTAATTAAATACCATTTGGAGGCATTTAATGTTCGAGCAAAAACGGCTGATTTTCGACAAAAGAGATAACACCCCCCCATTACGTCATGCTTCAGAAATGTGGAAAATGGTCCGTTTTCAAATGTTTTATTTTTGAACGTCAGTTCACATTTGTAGGTGGATCATCAGTGTTAGAGCTAAAATTAGCATGTTTAAAGTGATTTTCATGCTTCCAGGGGCCCAAAACACAAGATTTATGGAATGGTTAAAAGTGCATGAAAATGGCCAATTTACTCACTCTGAGTTCTCAAAAAGGGTTTCTTCACCCCGGGAAGTTAATTAAATACCATTTGGAGGCATTTAATGTTCGAGCAAAAACGGCTGATTTTCGACAAAAGAGATAACACCCCCCCATTACGTCATGCTTCAGAAATGTGGAAAATGGTCCGTTTTCAAATGTTTTATTTTTGAACGTCAGTTCACATTTGTAGGTGGATCATCAGTGTTAGAGCTAAAATTAGCATGTTTAAAGTGATTTTCATGCTTCCAGGGGCTCGGGAAGTTAATTAAATACCATTTGGAGGCATTTAATGTTCGAGCAAAAACGGCTGATTTTCGACAAAAGAGATAACACCCCCCCATTACGTCATGCTTCAGAAATGTGGAAAATGGTCCGTTTTCTAATGTTTTATTTTTGAACGTCAGTTCACATTTGTAGGTGGATCATCAGTGTTAGAGCTAAAATTAGCATGTTTAAAGTGATTTTCATGCTTCCAGGGGCCCAAAACACAAGATTTATGGAATGGTTAAAAGTGCATGAAAATGGCCAATATACTCACTCTGAGTTCTCAAAAAGGGTTTCTTCACCCCGGGAAGTTAATTAAATACCATTTGGAGGCATTTAATGTTCAAGCAAAAACGGCTGATTTTCGACAAAAGAGATAACACCCCCCCATTACGTCATGCTTCAGAAATGTGGAAAATGGTCCGTTTTCAAATGTTTTATTTTTGAACGTCAGTTCACATTTGTAGGTGGATCATCAGTGTTAGAGCTAAAATTAGCATGTTTAAAGTGATTTTCATGCTTCCAGGGGCTCGGGAAGTTAATTAAATACCATTTGGAGGCATTTAATGTTCGAGCAAAAACGGCTGATTTTCGACAAAAGAGATAACACCCCCCCATTACGTCATGCTTCAGAAATGTGAAAAATGGTCCGTTTTCAAATGTTTTATTTTTGAACGTCAGTTCACATTTGTAGGTGGATCATCAGTGTTAGAGCTAAAATTAGCATGTTTAAAGTGATTTTCATGCTTCCAGGGGCTCGGGAAGTTAATTAAATACCATTTGGAGGCATTTAATGTTCGAGCAAAAACGGCTGATTTTCGACAAAAGAGATAACACCCCCCCATTACGTCATGCTTCAGAAATGTGGAAAATGGTCCGTTTTCAAATGTTTTATTTTTGAACGTCAGTTCACATTTGTAGGTGGATCATCAGTGTTAGAGCTAAAATTAGCATGTTTAAAGTGATTTTCATGCTTCCAGGGGCCCAAAACACAAGATTTATGGAATGGTTAAAAGTGCATGAAAATGGCCAATTTACTCACTCTGAGTTCTCAAAAAGGGTTTCTTCACCCCGGGAAGTTAATTAAATACCATTTGGAGGCATTTAATGTTCGAGCAAAAACGGCTGATTTTCGACAAAAGAGATAACACCCCCCCATTACGTCATGCTTCAGAAATGTGGAAAATGGTCCGTTTTCAAATGTTTTATTTTTGAACGTCAGTTCACATTTGTAGGTGGATCATCAGTGTTAGAGCTAAAATTAGCATGTTTAAAGTGATTTTCATGCTTCCAGGGGCTCGGGAAGTTAATTAAATACCATTTGGAGGCATTTAATGTTCGAGCAAAAACGGCTGATTTTCGACAAAAGAGATAACACCCCCCCATTACGTCATGCTTCAGAAATGTGGAAAATGGTCCGTTTTCAAATGTTTTATTTTTGAACGTCAGTTCACATTTGTAGGTGGATCATCAGTGTTAGAGCTAAAATTAGCATGTTTAAAGTGATTTTCATGCTGCCAGGGGCTCGGGAAGTTAATTAAATACCATTTGGAGGCATTTAATGTTCGAGCAAAAACGGCTGATTTTCGACAAAAGAGATAACACCCCCCCATTACGTCATGCTTCAGAAATGTGGAAAATGGTCCGTTTTCAAATGTTTTATTTTTGAACGTCAGTTCACATTTGTAGGTGGATCATCAGTGTTAGAGCTAAAATTAGCATGTTTAAAGTGATTTTCATGCTTCCAGGGGCTCGGGAAGTAAAATAAATACCATTTGGAGGTATTTAATGTTCGAGCAAAAACGGCTGATTTTCGACAAAAGAGATAACACCCCCCCATTACGTCATGCTTCAGAAATGTGGAAAATGGTCCGTTTTCAAATGTTTTATTTTTGAACGTCAGTTCACATTTGTAGGTGGATCATCAGTGTTAGAGCTAAAATTAGCATGTTTAAAGTGATTTTCATGCTTCCAGGGGCTCGGGAAGTTAATTAAATACCATTTGGAGGCATTTAATGTTCGAGCAAAAACGGCTGATTTTCGACAAAAGAGATAACACCCCCCCATTACGTCATGCTTCAGAAATGTGGAAAATGGTCCGTTTTCAAATGTTTTATTTTTGAACGTCAGTTCACATTTGTAGGTGGATCATCAGTGTTAGAGCTAAAATTAGCATGTTTAAAGTGATTTTCATGCTTCCAGGGGCTCGGGAAGTGAAATAAATACCATTTGGAGGCATTTAATGTTCGAGCAAAAACGGCTGATTTTCGACAAAAGAGATAACACCCCCCCATTACGTCATGCTTCAGAAATGTGGAAAATGGTCCGTTTTCAAATGTTTTATTTTTGAACGTCAGTTCACATTTGTAGGTGGATCATCAGTGTTAGAGCTAAAATTAGCATGTTTAAAGTGATTTTCATGCTTCCAGGGGCCCAAAACACAAGATTTATGGAATGGTTAAAAGTGCATGAAAATGGCCAATTTACTCACTCTGAGTTCTCAAAAAGGGTTTCTTCACCCCGGGAAGTTAATTAAATACCATTTGGAGGCATTTAATGTTCGAGCAAAAACGGCTGATTTTCGACAAAAGAGATAACACCCCCCCATTACGTCATGCTTCAGAAATGTGGAAAATGGTCCGTTTTCAAATGTTTTATTTTTGAACGTCAGTTCACATTTGTAGGTGGATCATCAGTGTTAGAGCTAAAATTAGCATGTTTAAAGTGATTTTCATGCTTCCAGGGGCTCGGGAAGTTAATTAAATACCATTTGGAGGCATTTAATGTTCGAGCAAAAACGGCTGATTTTCGACAAAAGAGATAACACCCCCCCATTACGTCATGCTTCAGAAATGTGGAAAATGGTCCGTTTTCAAATGTTTTATTTTTGAACGTCAGTTCACATTTGTAGGTGGATCATCAGTGTTAGAGCTAAAATTAGCATGTTTAAAGTGATTTTCATGCTTCCAGGGGCTCGGGAAGTAAAATAAATACCATTTGGAGGCATTTAATGTTCGAGCAAAAACGGCTGATTTTCGACAAAAGAGATAACACCCCCCCATTACGTCATGCTTCAGAAATGTGGAAAATGGTCCGTTTTCAAATGTTTTATTTTTGAACGTCAGTTCACATTTGTAGGTGGATCATCAGTGTTAGAGCTAAAATTAGCATGTTTAAAGTGATTTTCATGCTTCCAGGGGCTCGGGAAGTTAATTAAATACCATTTGGAGGCATTTAATGTTCGAGCAAAAACGGCTGATTTTCGACAAAAGAGATAACACCCCCCCATTACGTCATGCTTCAGAAATGTGGAAAATGGTCCGTTTTCAAATGTTTTATTTTTGAACGTCAGTTCACATTTGTAGGTGGATCATCAGTGTTAGAGCTAAAATTAGCATGTTTAAAGTGATTTTCATGCTTCCAGGGGCTCGGGAAGTTAATTAAATACCATTTGGAGGCATTTAATGTTCGAGCAAAAACGGCTGATTTTCGACAAAAGAGATAACACCCCCCCATTACGTCATGCTTCAGAAATGTGGAAAATGGTCCGTTTTCAAATGTTTTATTTTTGAACGTCAGTTCACATTTGTAGGTGGATCATCAGTGTTAGAGCTAAAATTAGCATGTTTAAAGTGATTTTCATGCTTCCAGGGGCCCAAAACACAAGATTTATGTAATGGTTAAAAGTGCATGAAAATGGCCAATTTACTCACTCTGAGTTCTCAAAAAGGGTTTCTTCACCCCGGGAAGTTAATTAAATACCATTTGGAGGCATTTAATGTTCGAGCAAAAACGGCTGATTTTCGACAAAAGAGATAACACCCCCCATTACGTCATGCTTCAGAAATGTGGAAAATGGTCCGTTTTCAAATGTTTTATTTTTGAACGTCAGTTCACATTTGTAGGTGGATCATCAGTGTTAGAGCTAAAATTAGCATGTTTAAAGTGATTTTCATGCTTCCAGGGGCTCGGGAAGTGAAATAAATACCATTTGGAGGCATTTAATGTTTGAGCAAAAACGGCTGATTTTCGACAAAAGAGATAACACCCCCCCATTACGTCATGCTTCAGAAATGTGGAAAATGGTCCGTTTTCAAATGTTTTATTTTTGAACGTCAGTTCACATTTGTAGGTGGATCATCAGTGTTAGAGCTAAAATTAGCATGTTTAAAGTGATTTTCATGCTTCCAGGGGCCCAAAACACAAGATTTATGGAATGGTTAAAAGTGCATGAAAATGGCCAATTTACTCACTCTGAGTTCTCAAAAAGGGTTTCTTCACCCCGGGAAGTTAATTAAATACCATTTGGAGGCATTTAATGTTCGAGCAAAAACGGCTGATTTTCAACAAAAGAGATAACACCCCCCCATTACGTCATGCTTCAGAAATGTGGAAAATGGTCAGTTTTCAAATGTTTTATTTTTGAACGTCAGTTCACATTTGTAGGTGGATCATCAGTGTTAGAGCTAAAATTAGCATGTTTAAAGTGATTTTCATGCTTCCAGGGGCTCGGGAAGCTAATTAAATACCATTTGGAGGCATTTAATGTTCGAGCAAAAACGGCTGATTTTCGACAAAAGAGATAACACCCCCCCATTACGTCATGCTTCAGAAATGTGGAAAATGGTCCGTTTTCAAATGTTTTATTTTTGAACGTCAGTTCACATTTGTAGGTGGATCATCAGTGTTAGAGCTAAAATTAGCATGTTTAAAGTGATTTTCATGCTTCCAGGGGCTCGGGAAGTTAATTAAATACCATTTGGAGGCATTTAATGTTCGAGCAAAAACGGCTGATTTTCGACAAAAGAGATAACACCCCCCCATTACGTCATGCTTCAGAAATGTGGAAAATGGTCCGTTTTCAAATGTTTTATTTTTGAACGTCAGTTCACATTTGTAGGTGGATCATCAGTGTTAGAGCTAAAATTAGCATGTTTAAAGTGATTTTCATGCTTCCAGGGGCCCAAAACACAAGATTTATGGAATGGTTAAAAGTGCATGAAAATGGCCAATTTACTCACTCTGAGTTCTCAAAAAGGGTTTCTTCACCCCGGGAAGTTAATTAAATACCATTTGGAGGCATTTAATGTTCGAGCAAAAACGGCTGATTTTCGACAAAAGAGATAACACCCCCCCATTACGTCATGCTTCAGAAATGTGGAAAATGGTCCGTTTTCAAATGTTTTATTTTTGAACGTCAGTTCACATTTGTAGGTGGATCATCAGTGTTAGAGCTAAAATTAGCATGTTTAAAGTGATTTTCATGCTTCCAGGGGCTCGGGAAGTTAATTAAATACCATTTGGAGGCATTTAATGTTCGAGCAAAAACGGCTGATTTTCGACAAAAGAGATAACACCCCCCCATTACGTCATGCTTCAGAAATGTGGAAAATGGTCCGTTTTCAAATGTTTTACTTTTGAACGTCAGTTCACATTTGTAGGTGGATCATCAGTGTTAGAGCTAAAATTAGCATGTTTAAAGTGATTTTCATGCTTCCAGGGGCCCAAAACACAAGATTTATGGAATGGTTAAAAGTGCATGAAAATGGCCAATTTACTCACTCTGAGTTCTCAAAAAGGGTTTCTTCACCCCGGGAAGTTAATTAAATACCATTTGGAGGCATTTAATGTTCAAGCAAAAACGGCTGATTTTCGACAAAAGAGATAACACCCCCCCATTACATCATGCTTCAGAAATGTGGAAAATGGTCCGTTTTCAAATGTTTTATTTTTGAACGTCAGTTCACATTTGTAGGTGGATCATCAGTGTTAGAGCTAAAATTAGCATGTTTAAAGTGATTTTCATGCTTCCAGGGGCTCGGGAAGTTAATTAAATACCATTTGGAGGCATTTAATGTTCGAGCAAAAACGGCTGATTTTCGACAAAAGAGATAACACCCCCCCATTACGTCATGCTTCAGAAATGTGGAAAATGGTCCGTTTTCAAATGTTTTATTTTTGAACGTCAGTTCACATTTGTAGGTGGATCATCAGTGTTAGAGCTAAAATTAGCATGTTTAAAGTGATTTTCATGCTTCCAGGGGCTCGGGAAGTTAATTAAATACCATTTGGAGGCATTTAATGTTCGAGCAAAAACGGCTGATTTTCGACAAAAGAGATAACACCCCCCCATTACGTCATGCTTCAGAAATGTGGAAAATGGTCCGTTTTCAAATGTTTTATTTTTGAACGTCAGTTCACATTTGTAGGTGGATCATCAGTGTTAGAGCTAAAATTAGCATGTTTAAAGTGATTTTCATGCTTCCAGGGGCCCAAAACACAAGATTTATAGAATGGTTAAAAGTGCATGAAAATGGCCAATTTACTCACTCTGAGTTCTCAAAAAGGGTTTCTTCACCCCGGGAAGTTAATTAAATACCATTTGGAGGCATTTAATGTTCGAGCAAAAACGGCAGATTTTCGACAAAAGAGATAACACCCCCCCATTACGTCATGCTTCAGAAATGTGGAAAATGGTCCGTTTTCAAATGTTTTATTTTTGAACGTCAGTTCACATTTGTAGGTGGATCATCAGTGTTAGAGCTAAAATTAGCATGTTTAAAGTGATTTTCATGCTTCCAGGGGCTCGGGAAGTTAATTAAATACCATTTGGAGGCATTTAATGTTCGAGCAAAAACGGCTGATTTTCGACAAAAGAGATAACACCCCCCCATTACGTCATGCTTCAGAAATGTGGAAAATGGTCCGTTTTCAAATGTTTTATTTTTGAACGTCAGTTCACATTTGTAGGTGGATCATCAGTGTTAGAGCTAAAATTAGCATGTTTAAAGTGATTTTCATGCTTCCAGGGGCTCGGGAAGTTAATTAAATACCATTTGGAGGCATTTAATGTTCGAGCAAAAACGGCTGATTTTCGACAAAAGAGATAACACCCCCCCATTACGTCATGCTTCAGAAATGTGGAAAATGGTCCGTTTTCAAATGTTTTATTTTTGAACGTCAGTTCACATTTGTAGGTGGATCATCAGTGTTAGAGCTAAAATTAGCATGTTTAAAGTGATTTTCATGCTTCCAGGGGCTCGGGAAGTAAAATAAATACCATTTGGAGGTATTTAATGTTCGAGCAAAAACGGCTGATTTTCGACAAAAGAGATAACACCCCCCCATTACGTCATGCTTCAGAAATGTGGAAAATGGTCCGTTTTCAAATGTTTTATTTTTGAACGTCAGTTCACATTTGTAGGTGGATCATCAGTGTTAGAGCTAAAATTAGCATGTTTAAAGTGATTTTCATGCTTCCAGGGGCTCGGGAAGTTAATTAAATACCATTTGGAGGCATTTAATGTTCGAGCAAAAACGGCTGATTTTCGACAAAAGAGATAACACCCCCCCATTACGTAATGCTTCAGAAATGTGGAAAATGGTCCGTTTTCAAATGTTTTATTTTTGAACGTCAGTTCACATTTGTAGGTGGATCATCAGTGTTAGAGCTAAAATTAGCATGTTTAAAGTGATTTTCATGCTTCCAGGGGCCCAAAACACAAGATTTATGGAATGGTTAAAAGTGCATGAAAATGGCCAATTTACTCACTCTGAGTTCTCAAAAAGGGTTTCTTCACCCCGGGAAGTTAATTAAATACCATTTGGAGGCATTTAATGTTCGAGCAAAAACGGCTGATTTTCGACAAAAGAGATAACACCCCCCCATTACGTCATGCTTCAGAAATGTGGAAAATGGTCAGTTTTCAAATGTATTATTTTTGAACGTCAGTTCACATTTGTAGGCGGATCATCAGTGTTAGAGCTAAAATTAGCATGTTTAAAGTGATTTTCATGCTTCCAGGGGCTCGGGAAGTTAATTAAATACCATTTGGAGGCATTTAATGTTCGAGCAAAAACGGCTGATTTTCGACAAAAGAGATAACACCCCCCCATTACGTCATGCTTCAGAAATGTGGAAAATGGTCCGTTTTCAAATGTTTTATTTTTGAACGTCAGTTCACATTTGTAGGTGGATCATCAGTGTTAGAGCTAAAATTAGCATGTTTAAAGTGATTTTCATGCTTCCAGGGGCTCGGGAAGTTAATTAAATACCATTTGGAGGCATTTAATGTTCGAGCAAAAACGGCTGATTTTCGACAAAAGAGATAACACCCCCCCATTACGTCATGCTTCAGAAATGTGGAAAATGGTCCGTTTTCAAATGTTTTATTTTTGAACGTCAGTTCACATTTGTAGGTGGATCATCAGTGTTAGAGCTAAAATTAGCATGTTTAAAGTGATTTTCATGCTTCCAGGGGCTCGGGAAGTAAAATAAATACCATTTGGAGGCATTTAATGTTCGAGCAAAAACGGCTGATTTTCGACAAAAGAGATAACACCCCCCCCATTACGTCATGCTTCAGAAATGTGGAAAATGGTCCGTTTTCAAATGTTTTATTTTTGAACGTCAGTTCACATTTGTAGGTGGATCATCAGTGTTAGAGCTAAAATTAGCATGTTTAAAGTGATTTTCATGCTTCCAGGGGCTCGGGAAGTTAATTAAATACCATTTGGAGGCATTTAATGTTCGAGCAAAAACGGCTGATTTTCGACAAAAGAGATAACACCCCCCCATTACGTCATGCTTCAGAAATGTGGAAAATGGTCCGTTTTCAAATGTTTTATTTTTGAACATCAGTTCACATTTGTAGGTGGATCATCAGTGTTAGAGCTAAAATTAGCATGTTTAAAGTGATTTTCATGCTTCCAGGGGCTCGGGAAGTTAATTAAATACCATTTGGAGGCATTTAATGTTCGAGCAAAAACGGCTGATTTTCGACAAAAGAGATAACACCCCCCCATTACGTCATGCTTCAGAAATGTGGAAAATGGTCCATTTTCAAATGTTTTATTTTTGAACGTCAGTTCACATTTGTAGGTGGATCATCAGTGTTAGAGCTAAAATTAGCATGTTTAAAGTGATTTTCATGCTTCCAGGGGCTCGGGAAGTTAATTAAATACCATTTGGAGGCATTTAATGTTCGAGCAAAAACGGCTGATTTTCCACAAAAGAGATAACACCCCCCCATTACGTCATGCTTCAGAAATGTGGAAAATGGTCCGTTTTCAAATGTTTTATTTTTGAACGTCAGTTCACATTTGAAGGTGGATCATCAGTGTTAGAGCTAAAATTAGCATGTTTAAAGTGATTTTCATGCTTCCAGGGGCTCGGGAAGTGAAATAAATACCATTTGGAGGCATTTAATGTTCGAGCAAAAACGGCTGATTTTCGACAAAAGAGATAACACCCCCCCATTACGTCATGCTTCAGAAATGTGGAAAATGGTCCGTTTTCAAATGTTTTATTTTTGAACGTCAGTTCACATTTGTAGGTGGATCATCAGTGTTAGAGCTAAAATTAGCATGTTTAAAGTGATTTTCATGCTTCCAGGGGCCCAAAACACAAGATTTATGGAATGGTTAAAAGTGCATGAAAATGGCCAATTTACTCACTCTGAGTTCTCAAAAAGGGTTTCTTCACCCCGGGAAGTTAATTAAATACCATTTGGAGGCATTTAATGTTCGAGCAAAAACGGCTGATTTTCGACAAAAGAGATAACACCCCCCCATTACGTCATGCTTCAGAAATGTGGAAAATGGTCCGTTTTCAAATGTTTTATTTTTGAACGTCAGTTCACATTTGTAGGTGGATCATCAGTGTTAGAACTAAAATTAGCATGTTTAAAGTGATTTTCATGCTTCCAGGGGCTCGGGAAGTTAATTAAATACCATTTGGAGGCATTTAATGTTCGAGCAAAAACGGCTGATTTTCGACAAAAGAGATAACACCCCCCCATTACGTCATGCTTCAGAAATGTGGAAAATGGTCCGTTTTCAAATGTTTTATTTTTGAACGTCAGTTCACATTTGTAGGTGGATCATCAGTGTTAGAGCTAAAATTAGCATGTTTAAAGTGATTTTCATGCTTCCAGGGGCTCGGGAAGTTAATTAAATACCATTTGGAGGCATTTAATGTTCGAGCAAAAACGGCTGATTTTCGACAAAAGAGATAACACCCCCCCATTACGTCATGCTTCAGAAATGTGGAAAATGGTCCGTTTTCAAATGTTTTATTTTTGAACGTCAGTTCACATTTGTAGGTGGATCATCAGTGTTAGAGCTAAAATTAGCATGTTTAAAGTGATTTTCATGCTTCCAGGGGCCCAAAACACAAGATTTATGGAATGGTTAAAAGTGCATGAAAATGGCCAATTTACTCACTCTGAGTTCTCAAAAAGGGTTTCTTCACCCCGGGAAGTTAATTAAATACCATTTGGAGGCATTTAATGTTCGAGCAAAAATGGCTGATTTTCGACAAAAGAGATAACACCCCCCCATTACGTCATGCTTCAGAAATGTGGAAAATGGTCCGTTTTCAAATGTTTTATTTTTGAACGTCAGTTCACATTTGTAGGTGGATCATCAGTGTTAGAGCTAAAATTAGCATGTTTAAAGTGATTTTCATGCTTCCAGGGGCTCGGGAAGTTAATTAAATACCATTTGGAGGCATTTAATGTTCGAGCAAAAACGGCTGATTTTCGACAAAAGAGATAACACCCCCCCATTACGTCATGCTTCAGAAATGTGGAAAATGGTCCGTTTTCAAATGTTTTATTTTTGAACGTCAGTTCACATTTGTAGGTGGATCATCAGTGTTAGAGCTAAAATTAGCATGTTTAAAGTGATTTTCATGCTTCCAGGGGCTCGGGAAGTTAATTAAATACCATTTGGAGGCATTTAATGTTCGAGCAAAAACGGCTGATTTTCGACAAAAGAGATAACACCCCCCCATTACGTCATGCTTCAGAAATGTGGAAAATGGTCCGTTTTCAAATGTTTTATTTTTGAACGTCAGTTCGGTTTGTAGGTGGATCATCAGTGTTAGAGCTAAAATTAGCATGTTTAAAGTGATTTTCATGCTTCCAGGGGCTCGGGAAGTAAAATAAATACCATTTGGAGGTATTTAATGTTCGAGCAAAAACGGCTGATTTTCGACAAAAGAGATAACACCCCCCCATTACGTCATGCTTCAGAAATGTGGAAAATGGTCCGTTTTCAAATGTTTTATTTTTGAACGTCAGTTCACATTTGTAGGTGGATCATCAGTGTTAGAGCTAAAATTAGCATGTTTAAAGTGATTTTCATGCTTCCAGGGGCTCGGGAAGTTAATTAAATACCATTTGGAGGCATTTAATGTTCGAGCAAAAACGGCTGATTTTCGACAAAAGAGATAACACCCCCCCATTACGTAATGCTTCAGAAATGTGGAAAATGGTCCGTTTTCAAATGTTTTATTTTTGAACGTCAGTTCACATTTGTAGGTGGATCATCAGTGTTGGAGCTAAAATTAGCATGTTTAAAGTGATTTTCATGCTTCCAGGGGCCCAAAACACAAGATTTATGGAATGGTTAAAAGTGCATGAAAATGGCCAATTTACTCACTCTGAGTTCTCAAAAAGGGTTTCTTCACCCCGGGAAGTTAATTAAATACCATTTGGAGGCATTTAATGTTCGAGCAAAAACGGCTGATTTTCGACAAAAGAGATAACACCCCCCCATTACGTCATGCTTCAGAAATGTGGAAAATGGTCAGTTTTCAAATGTATTATTTTTGAACGTCAGTTCACATTTGTAGGCGGATCATCAGTGTTAGAGCTAAAATTAGCATGTTTAAAGTGATTTTCATGCTTCCAGGGGCTCGGGAAGTTAATTAAATACCATTTGGAGGCATTTAATGTTCGAGCAAAAACGGCTGATTTTCGACAAAAGAGATAACACCCCCCCATTACGTCATGCTTCAGAAATGTGGAAAATGGTCCGTTTTCAAATGTTTTATTTTTGAACGTCAGTTCACATTTGTAGGTGGATCATCAGTGTTAGAGCTAAAATTAGCATGTTTAAAGTGATTTTCATGCTTCCAGGGGCTCGGGAAGTTAATTAAATACCATTTGGAGGCATTTAATGTTCGAGCAAAAACGGCTGATTTTCGACAAAAGAGATAACACCCCCCCATTACGTCATGCTTCAGAAATGTGGAAAATGGTCCGTTTTCAAATGTTTTATTTTTGAACGTCAGTTCACATTTGTAGGTGGATCATCAGTGTTAGAGCTAAAATTAGCATGTTTAAAGTGATTTTCATGTTTACAGGGGCTCGGGAAGTAAAATAAACACCATTTGGAGGCATTTAATGTTCGAGCAAAAACGGCTGATTTTCGACAAAAGAGATAACACCCCCCCCATTACGTCATGCTTCAGAAATGTGGGAAATGGTCCATTTTCAAATGTTTTATTTTTGAACGTCAGTTCACATTTGTAGGTGGATCATCAGTGTTAGAGCTAAAATTAGCATGTTTAAAGTGATTTTCATGCTTCCAGGGGCTCGGGAAGTTAATTAAATACCATTTGGAGGCATTTAATGTTCGAGCAAAAACGGCTGATTTTCCACAAAAGAGATAACACCCCCCCATTACGTCATGCTTCAGAAATGTGGAAAATGGTCCGTTTTCAAATGTTTTATTTTTGAACGTCAGTTCACATTTGAAGGTGGATCATCAGTGTTAGAGCTAAAATTAGCATGTTTAAAGTGATTTTCATGCTTCCAGGGGCTCGGGAAGTGAAATAAATACCATTTGGAGGCATTTAATGTTCGAGCAAAAACGGCTGATTTTCGACAAAAGAGATAACACCCCCCCATTACGTCATGCTTCAGAAATGTGGAAAATGGTCCGTTTTCAAATGTTTTATTTTTGAACGTCAGTTCACATTTGTAGGTGGATCATCAGTGTTAGAGCTAAAATTAGCATGTTTAAAGTGATTTTCATGCTTCCAGGGGCCCAAAACACAAGATTTATGGAATGGTTAAAAGTGCATGAAAATGGCCAATTTACTCACTCTGAGTTCTCAAAAAGGGTTTCTTCACCCCGGGAAGTTAATTAAATACCATTTGGAGGCATTTAATGTTCGAGCAAAAACGGCTGATTTTCGACAAAAGAGATAACACCCCCCCATTACGTCATGCTTCAGAAATGTGGAAAATGGTCCGTTTTCAAATGTTTTATTTTTGAACGTGAGTTCACATTTGTAGGTGGATCATCAGTGTTAGAGCTAAAATTAGCATGTTTAAAGTGATTTTCATGCTTCCAGGGGCTCGGGAAGCTAATTAAATACCATTTGGAGGCATTTAATGTTCGAGCAAAAACGGCTGATTTTCGACAAAAGAGATAACACCCCCCCATTACATCATGCTTCAGAAATGTGGAAAATGGTCCGTTTTCAAATGTTTTATTTTTGAACGTCAGTTCACATTTGTAGGTGGATCATCAGTGTTAGAGCTAAAATTAGCATGTTTAAAGTGATTTTCATGCTTCCAGGGGCTCGGGAAGTTAATTAAATACCATTTGGAGGCATTTAATGTTCGAGCAAAAACGGCTGATTTTCGACAAAAGAGATAACACCCCCCCATTACGTCATGCTTCAGAAATGTGGAAAATGGTCCGTTTTCAAATGTTTTATTTTTGAACGTCAGTTCACATTTGTAGGTGGATCATCAGTGTTAGAGCTAAAATTAGCATGTTTAAAGTGATTTTCATGCTTCCAGGGGCCCAAACCACAAGATTTATGGAATGGTTAAAAGTGCATGAAAATGGCCAATTTACTCACTCTGAGTTCTCAAAAAGGGTTTCTTCACCCCGGGAAGTTAATTAAATACCATTTGGAGGCATTTAATGTTCGAGCAAAAACGGCTGATTTTCGACAAAAGAGATAACACCCCCCCATTACGTCATGCTTCAGAAATGTGGAAAATGGTCCGTTTTCAAATGTTTTATTTTTGAACGTCAGTTCACATTTGTAGGTGGATCATCAGTGTTAGAGCTAAAATTAGCATGTTTAAAGTGATTTTCATGCTTCCAGGGGCCCAAAACACAAGATTTATGGAATGGTTAAAAGTGCATGAAAATGGCCAATTTACTCACTCTGAGTTCTCAAAAAGGGTTTCTTCACCCCGGGAAGTTAATTAAATACCATTTGGAGGCATTTAATGTTCGAGCAAAAACGGCTGATTTTCGACAAAAGAGATAACACCCCCCCATTACGTCATGCTTCAGAAATGTGGAAAATGGTCCGTTTTCAAATGTTTTATTTTTGAACGTCAGTTCACATTTGTAGGTGGATCATCAGTGTTAGAGCTAAAATTAGCATGTTTAAAGTGATTTTCATGCTTCCAGGGGCTCGGGAAGTGAAATAAATACCATTTGGAGGCATTTAATGTTCGAGCAAAAACGGCTGATTTTCGACAAAAGAGATAACACCCCCCCATTACGTCATGCTTCAGAAATGTGGAAAATGGTCAGTTTTCAAATGTTTTATTTTTGAACGTCAGTTCACATTTGTGGGTGGATCATCAGTGTTAGAGGTAAAATTAGCATGTTTAAAGTGATTTTCATGCTTCCAGGGGCCCAAAACACAAGATTTATGGAATGGTTAAAAGTGCATGAAAATGGCCAATTTACTCACTCTGAGTTCTCAAAAAGGGTTTCTTCACCCCGGGAAGTTAATTAAATACCATTTGGAGGCATTTAATGTTCGAGCAAAAACGGCTGATTTTCGACAAAAGAGATAACACCCCCCCATTACGTCATGCTTCAGAAATGTGGAAAATGGTCCGTTTTCAAATGTTTTATTTTTGAACGTCAGTTCACATTTGTAGGTGGATCATCAGTGTTAGAGCTAAAATTAGCATGTTTAAAGTGATTTTCATGCTTCCAGGGGCTCGGGAAGCTAATTAAATACCATTTGGAGGCATTTAATGTTCGAGCAAAAACGGCTGATTTTCGACAAAAGAGATAACACCCCCCCATTACGTCATGCTTCAGAAATGTGGAAAATGGTCCGTTTTCAAATGTTTTATTTTTGAACGTCAGTTCACATTTGTAGGTGGATCATCAGTGTTAGAGCTAAAATTAGCATGTTTAAAGTGATTTTCATGCTTCCAGGGGCTCGGGAAGTTAATTAAATACCATTTGGAGGCATTTAATGTTCGAGCAAAAACGGCTGATTTTCGACAAAAGAGATAACACCCCCCCATTACGTCATGCTTCAGAAATGTGGAAAATGGTCCGTTTTCAAATGTTTTATTTTTGAACGTCAGTTCACATTTGTAGGTGGATCATCAGTGTTAGAGCTAAAATTAGCATGTTTAAAGTGATTTTCATGCTTCCAGGGGCCCAAAACACAAGATTTATGGAATGGTTAAAAGTGCATGAAAATGGCCAATTTACTCACTCTGAGTTCTCAAAAAGGGTTTCTTCACCCCGGGAAGTTAATTAAATACCATTTGGAGGCATTTAATGTTCGAGCAAAAACGGCTGATTTTCGACAAAAGAGATAACACCCCCCCATTACGTCATGCTTCAGAAATGTGGAAAATGGTCCGTTTTCAAATGTTTTATTTTTGAACGTCAGTTCACATTTGTAGGTGGATCATCAGTGTTAGAGCTAAAATTAGCATGTTTAAAGTGATTTTCATGCTTCCAGGGGCTCGGGAAGTTAAATAAATACCATTTGGAGGCATTTAATGTTCGAGCAAAAACGGCTGATTTTCGACAAAAGAGATAACACCCCCCCATTACGTCATGCTTCAGAAATGTGGAAAATGGTCCGTTTTCAAATGTTTTATTTTTGAACGTCAGTTCACATTTGTAGGTGGATCATCAGTGTTAGAGCTAAAATTAGCATGTTTAAAGTGATTTTCATGCTTCCAGGGGCCCAAAACACAAGATTTATGGAATGGTTAAAAGTGCATGAAAATGGCCAATTTACTCACTCTGAGTTCTCAAAAAGGGTTTCTTCACCCCGGGAAGTTAATTAAATACCATTTGGAGGCATTTAATGTTCAAGCAAAAACGGCTGATTTTCGACAAAAGAGATAACACCCCCCCATTACGTCATGCTTCAGAAATGTGGAAAATGGTCCGTTTTCAAATGTTTTATTTTTGAACGTCAGTTCACATTTGTAGGTGGATCATCAGTGTTAGAGCTAAAATTAGCATGTTTAAAGTGATTTTCATGCTTCAAGGGGCTCGGGAAGTTAATTAAATACCATTTGGAGGCATTTAATGTTCGAGCAAAAACGGCTGATTTTCGACAAAAGAGATAACACCCCCCCATTACGTCATGCTTCAGAAATGTGGAAAATGGTCCGTTTTCAAATGTTTTATTTTTGAACGTCAGTTCACATTTGTAGGTGGATCATCAGTGTTAGAGCTAAAATTAGCATGTTTAAAGTGATTTTCATGCTTCCAGGGGCTCGGGAAGTTAATTGAATACCATTTGGAGGCATTTAATGTTCGAGCAAAAACGGCTGATTTTCGACAAAAGAGATAACACCCCCCCATTACGTCATGCTTCAGAAATGTGGAAAATGGTCCGTTTTCAAATGTTTTATTTTTGAACGTCAGTTCACATTTGTAGGTGGATCATCAGTGTTAGAGCTAAAATTAGCATGTTTAAAGTGATTTTCATGCTTCCAGGGGCTCGGGAAGTAAAATAAATACCATTTGGAGGTATTTAATGTTCGAGCAAAAACGGCTGATTTTCGACAAAAGAGATAACACCCCCCCATTACGTCATGCTTCAGAAATGTGGAAAATGGTCCGTTTTCAAATGTTTTATTTTTGAACGTCAGTTCACATTTGTAGGTGGATCATCAGTGTTAGAGCTAAAATTAGCATGTTTAAAGTGATTTTCATGCTTCCAGGGGCTCGGGAAGTTAATTAAATACCATTTGGAGGCATTTAATGTTCGAGCAAAAACGGCTGATTTTCGACAAAAGAGATAACACCCCCCCCATTACGTCATGCTTCAGAAATGTGGAAAATGGTCCATTTTCAAATGTTTTATTTTTGAACGTCAGTTCACATTTGTAGGTGGATCATCAGTGTTAGAGCTAAAATTAGCATGTTTAAAGTGATTTGAAAATTGGCTCTTCGTTCCGTCCCGAGCTCACGTGTAGCGAGGGGGTGCAGCTTCGGAGCACAAGAACAAGAGGACGTCTTCTGGTCTTGCGCCTTCTTTTATCCGTCTTCAGGGTGGGCGAAAAACCCGCCCCTGCCCGCCCCGAGGGCGTGGCCGGCTGCGTCGGTGTCTAGGCCAGCCCATTCTAGGGCGGGAAAAAACGCGCCCCGGCTACGCCGCTTCGGGCATACCAGCCGAGACGCGCCTCCCGCCCAAAAATGGCTTCCCGGGGGGATCGAGGCACTCAGCCATACGTTCGGGGGGACCGAGTGGTCGCCCCTTTCCATATGGCTGAGATACCCGCCACCCCCTCTCAACACAATCCCCAAAAGGAGGGAAACCGGAAACAGTTCTTAAAGTTTTTGGATGTGGGATGGAGTGACCATCCCGGCCGTATTTATTAAAACAAAATTAAAACATTAAACGTTTTTCATGTTATGTACAATTTCATTATCACATTACGATGTTTGGCTAACCTTAACATAATCTCTAATACAGAGGTTCTCCTAGCCGAACTAGCATCCTACAAAACATTCTCTAAGAACACTGAAATTGTACATCCTAACGTTTAAGGGCCAACGGCAAGGTCATAACCGGTGTCAAGATCCCTAACCAGACTTACCCCTCCCACTTGGGAGGGGCGACAGCACAGAGGCTTACCTCAAGTGCAACTACTAACAATTTCCCTTGACTTGACGGGGGCCCTTAAGACTCGACGCCATTTAAAGGTCGTTCGAACACTTGTGTGTGGTATCTAGAAGGTATCGTTGACCTCTCCCCACCCCACACAACTTACCGCATCTGCCGTCGCAGATGACCCTGGCCCCGGGAAATTCCCCAGGAGGGGGCTGTAACCCCTCCTACAAAGGAAGGGGCCTTGACCGCCTTTCCTTTACTTCCGGCGACCCGCCCTTAGACGGGACCGCCTCCCCACTGAGGGGCCAATGGCCACCTCTCCCGAGCGCTCCCATCCGTGTTGGGTGACGCCCACTCATAGGGATCTACCAATTAGTGCTCACCGATCATGACCTTACCGCCTACCAAAAATAAATACGACAATTCTGAAACCTATGAAAACATTGGTCACTACGACCGAAAGAGCCTGCTAGAAATGCAACACTACATCAACTCATTTTAATCGTAACAACCTAGACTGTATTCACCATACTTTATTATGATTAACCACAAACTGATACTGTCACAGCCTGTAAACGAAATGGAAAAACCAACTTATAACTTCACTTTATTGCACAACAACTTGCTGTCCTCAGGGGCTGGTGGGTGGGTCAAAATTGGCTCTTCGTTCCGTCCCGAGCTCACGTGTAGCGAGGGGGTGCAGCTTCGGAGCACAAGAACAAGAGGACGTCTTCTGGTCTTGCGCCTTCTTTTATCCGTCTTCAGGGTGGGCGAAAAACCCGCCCCTGCCCGCCCCGAGGGCGTGGCCGGCTGCGTCGGTGTCTAGGCCAGCCCATTCTAGGGCGGGAAAAAACGCGCCCCGGCTACGCCGCTTCGGGCATACCAGCCGAGACGCGCCTCCCGCCCAAAAATGGCTTCCCGGGGGGATCGAGGCACTCAGCCATACGTTCGGGGGGACCGAGTGGTCGCCCCTTTCCATATGGCTGAGATACCCGCCACCCCCTCTCAACACAATCCCCAAAAGGAGGGAAACCGGAAACAGTTCTTAAAGTTTTTGGATGTGGGATGGAGTGACCATCCCGGCCGTATTTATTAAAACAAAATTAAAACATTAAACGTTTTTCATGTTATGTACAATTTCATTATCACATTACGATGTTTGGCTAACCTTAACATAATCTCTAATACAGAGGTTCTCCTAGCCGAACTAGCATCCTACAAAACATTCTCTAAGAACACTGAAATTGTACATCCTAACGTTTAAGGGCCAACGGCAAGGTCATAACCGGTGTCAAGATCCCTAACCAGACTTACCCCTCCCACTTGGGAGGGGCGACAGCACAGAGGCTTACCTCAAGTGCAACTACTAACAATTTCCCTTGACTTGACGGGGGCCCTTAAGACTCGACGCCATTTAAAGGTCGTTCGAACACTTGTGTGTGGTATCTAGAAGGTATCGTTGACCTCTCCCCACCCCACACAACTTACCGCATCTGCCGTCGCAGATGACCCTGGCCCCGGGAAATTCCCCAGGAGGGGGCTGTAACCCCTCCTACAAAGGAAGGGGCCTTGACCGCCTTTCCTTTACTTCCGGCGACCCGCCCTTAGACGGGACCGCCTCCCCACTGAGGGGCCAATGGCCACCTCTCCCGAGCGCTCCCATCCGTGTTGGGTGACGCCCACTCATAGGGATCTACCAATTAGTGCTCACCGATCATGACCTTACCGCCACAGGTCCGGATAGTTGACCGGCTATCCGGACCCCCCACAAAACTCCTACCTAAAGGTCATGTTCCAAAGATTTTAACCAGGCTAGGAAGTCTCCTATGAGTAACTCATTCCCCGCCCTCGACAAATGCACACCATCCCCCAGATACATACTGTCATCATTAATACCATTATGCGAGATCGAATGCAATGCCTTGGAACGGAACAACCTACTCACTTTGTTATTCAATTTTCTAACAGAATGATTCAAAGCAGGGATCGAGATAGCCCCCCGCCACACTTTTCGTGGGATCATATGAGACCATGCGATTAGGCACCCCGGAACTCTCCTCGCTAACCAACTTACCGTGGAAAGCATAGCCTCCAGGAGAAGTCGTCTACCGGTGGTGACCAGATCATTGCCCCCCAAATGCACTATGACTATGGACGGCGGTGACCTCATCCGCTCTAACAAGCCCTCAAAAAATTCCTGAAACTGGTCAATACAGAGACCGCCCCTTCCGTAGAAGGACACTCTGTACCCGTATTCCTCAGGTACGTGAACCATGTCACCTGCTTTGAATACGTCTGCAGCCCGTCTCACGTATGAGTGGCCCACGACCCAAACCTCCTTCCTCACAGCCGGTGACGTGCGACCGCTGACCTGGTGTTGGGTCGACTGCTCAGTCTGCCCTGCCGCGTAGGCTTGCGCAACTGAAAACAAACAAAGACAAGAGGCGTGAGTACAAGATTACAGTTTCACAACATGTGCAATCGCACGTACCTCTTATAACAATTGGAGGACCAGCGCCCCACACGTTTCACTTGTTCTACATTAAGACCTCTGGCTGTAGCTTCAGTGGCAGCCCCTATACGAAAGGAGTGGGTCCCAAATTCGCCCGGGTCCAAGCCCGCTGCGGCAATGGCCATTGCAAGCACCCGTTGAAACTGAAACCTCGTCAGCGGGGTGGCGTCTGCATGCCTCAACAATGTCCCTCCCCATGATGCCACCCTTCGTGCTAGGTAATCTTCTAAGCACTGTACCGGACACATGGATGAGTCGGGGTTCCTGCGGATGATCGTGCAGTCCCCTCTCCCATCTTGGTCAGTCTTGGACCTGAGAAAGGAGACAATCATCGCGTCACCCCTGATCTGGACATGCTCCCTGCACAAGCCCCCCGTCACGTCCCGTTTGTTCCTTGCAACCAGCTCACTAACTCTCATAGCCCCGTGAAATGCCAGCGTAAATGCAGTCCGGAACAAACAGGTCTCGAACGGGGACGAGCATGTGTTCGGGAGCGTGACCAGTAACTGGGACAACCTGTCTAGACCTATCGGTCGTCGTACATCTACTCTGCGACCCTCTAGACGTTGCCACCCACGTAGCGCTTTTTGTACCGTGAAAGACGCTGTTGGGTCCAGGATGCCATGGGCCCTGGCAACAAAGGAAATGGCGGCACGATGCCTTTGGGCCGTAGCCACCGATTTCCCAGCCCTACGTAAGGACATCAGAAAAAGTACTACCAACTCCTCCTGACCCCAAAGTCCTCCTCTCTCTGCCCCCAAAAAGGCTAAATAGGCCTGGAACGCCCCTTCATATGCCTTCCTTGTCCTGGGTGCTAGACTCTCTCCCACGAGGTGACGAAGTTCGGGGCACCGAGAGACCAGAGAGCTTCGGGGAAGGGTGCCGGCTCCGGGTCCGCTGAAGGAAGGAAACCCGAGAAAGCCTGCATGTGAAAACGAGACAGTGCATCAGCAGCCTGATTCATCACCCCTGGGACATGTTTTGCTCTGAATACTACGTTCAGTTGCATACACAGTAAGACAATTTCTTTGAGGAGCCTCAAAATCAACTTACAACGGGCTGCCTGACTATTGATGCATTCTACCACGGTCATATTATCGGACCAGAACACAACAGAATGATCTCTGAACCCTTCTGGCCAGGTCCTCAGGGCCACCAGAATGGGAAATAGTTCGAGGAAAGCGATGTTACTTGTCAGCCCCTTCTCGTGCCACCATAGGGGCCACTTTTGTGCCGACCATTTCGTGCCGAAGATGGCGCCAAAACCTACGCTTCCTGCTGAATCTGTCCATAGCCCAAGCTCTTCAGAGGAGACGGCTGGCTTGTTCCAGACGACCCGGCCATTGAAGTCCGCCAAGAATGCTAACCAAATCCGCATGTCCTGGCGGACCTCGGCCGATAACCTTGTGCGATGATGACCCTCCTTTAAGCCAACCATTGCTTGGGCAATTGAGCGGGAAAAGGGGCGAGCCATTGGTATCACCCTCAAGGCAAAGTTCAACTTTCCCACTAACTGTTGCAACTGATGCAGTGTAACTTTGGATGCCTTTAAACATACTTGGAGGGCTGCCCTGAATTTCGACACTTTGCTAGCTGGTAAACGGAAGCACCCCTCCCTTGAGTCCAACTCGATCCCCAAAAACTCGAGGCAAGTCGTGGGACCCATAGTTTTACCTGGTGCCAACGGCACGCCAAGATGATCCATTAACACACAGAATTCAGCTAAGGCCCGGGCACATTCGGGAGTACCGGCGGGGCCAAGGAACAGAAAATCGTCAAGGTAGTGCATTACATTTCGGAAACCCGTTTTCTTAGTGAACACCCATTGCAGGAAAGTACTGAATTTCTCAAAGTAAGCACATGATATAGAGCATCCCATTGGCATACACCTATCCATGTAAAATGACCCCTGGAACCCGAATCCCAGAAGACGCTGATCGTCTGGGTGTACCGGAAGCAACCGGAACGCTGACTCGATATCAGATTTCGCCATCAACGTCCCGTGCCCCAGGCGATTCAAGATGGCTACCGCCTCATCAAAAGATGCGTATCGCACCGAACAAACTTCTGGCTCAATTGCGTCGTTCACCGAAAGACCATATGGAGCAGATAGATTATGAATCAAACGAAACTCACCCGGGTCTTTCTTGGGGACCACCCCTAACGGAGAACAAACGAAATCCGGTACCGGGGGCTCACTAAACGGGCCGGCGACCCGTCCCCGGCTAACCTCTTTCTGAATTTTTTCTTGCACTACAGATGCATGTTGTAAAACGGAAAGTTGATTTTTGCACATCCCTACACCCTGAAAGTCCCCTACCGGGATGCGGAAACCATGTGTAAAACCGTTCCGCAGCACCCCGGCAGAAGTACGATCCGGGTATTCGCTGAGCCAGGGAATCATTGCCAAGGTATCAATCGGGGTTGGTAAAGGCGCCCCTCGGCCTAGTTTAGACCTGTTTGGCGCCTCCCTTACCCCCATTCTCACTCGTTCTGGCTCTGCACGATGACTCAGGATGGGACGACCCACACGTACTACACTCATGTTTGAATTTACACGATCCCGGAGGCCTGGTACACTTCCCCTTGTTAAAATTAAAACAGAAACCCTTTCTACCTGTATTGCCTGCGGGCCTCGACTGGTCGTCGGTGCTCGTACTTGGTCGAAAGGGCGTCCCCACATTTTGGCGGGAGTAATCAACAACAGTGCTCCCGACCAATGGCATTCTTAACATTCCCGATTCTTTCATTTTATCCCATGTTAAAGAATCGTAACAATCCCAAGTCAAACTCTTATTATGTTCCTTTTCTTTCCTGAACAAATTGTCATAACAAAACCAATGGTTACCTTGATACGCTGTCGAGTAACCCATAATTCGTGATTGATAAACGGGAAACTCAGGAAGCAACTCGGGCCTACGTTCCCCCAAAATTGATGTGAAAATACCCCATGCATTGCCCCAGTTGCCAATGTTCTCATTGACCTTAAAGGCGGCCATCTTTGCGCGCCAAACACTCGGATGCATTAAGTCCTTCTGACTTTTTACATGCTCCACATCATAATGATCAACAAGCAGGGAAAAAATATTCACGTACTCCCCCGCCCAGATCTTTTCTTTTATAGCTAAAGGCACATGTTGTCCTAATCTCTCTCTACGAGAGGGTGCTGACTCGTCCCTTGCAATCGGCAATGGCCGCTTACCTGCACCGGACGCAGCTTCTGCCGATTGCGACTTGTCTATCCCCGCCAACGGCGTAGCCACTCTAGCTGCCTCTTTCTTCTCACGAAGCCCTTTTATCAGCGCCTGTGCTTCGGCAGCCGTGGCGCCATCACTACTATCCCCCAACCATGCTGCTAGCTGTGCTGCCAGCTCGGGGGGCATGTCTTCCTTGGATGTCGGGGTGACGACAACGGGGATTGGATTCCCCTCCATCGGTACTGGGGTCGGCGCCTCGAGCGGGGCAGAGGGAACCGGGACGGCCCCACCGGCTGGAACCTTTCTCGGCCTCTTAGGTCTCCCTCCAGCCGGCGGGGTGCCCGAACCCTCCTCCCCATCTCGCTCCGCCAACCGTTTCTTTATGTCGGACACTTCTTTGCAAAGGGCCCGCACCATCTGTTCGGTCGTCATTCTTTTTGCGCCTTTCTTGGGCATCTCTCCGAGGAAGTATCTAGAAGACAAAGAAAAAGATCAAAACGCTCAAAATTGGCTCTTCGTTCCGTCCCGAGCTCACGTGTAGCGAGGGGGTGCAGCTTCGGAGCACAAGAACAAGAGGACGTCTTCTGGTCTTGCGCCTTCTTTTATCCGTCTTCAGGGTGGGCGAAAAACCCGCCCCTGCCCGCCCCGAGGGCGTGGCCGGCTGCGTCGGTGTCTAGGCCAGCCCATTCTAGGGCGGGAAAAAACGCGCCCCGGCTACGCCGCTTCGGGCATACCAGCCGAGACGCGCCTCCCGCCCAAAAATGGCTTCCCGGGGGGATCGAGGCACTCAGCCATACGTTCGGGGGGACCGAGTGGTCGCCCCTTTCCATGTTCGAGCAAAAACGGCTGATTTTCGACAAAAGAGATAACACCCCCCCATTACGTCATGCTTCAGAAATGTGGAAAATGGTCCGTTTTCAAATGTTTTATTTTTGAACGTCAGTTCACATTTGTAGGTGGATCATCAGTGTTAGAGCTAAAATTAGCATGTTTAAAGTGATTTTCATGCTTCCAGGGGCTCGGGAAGTTAATTAAATACCATTTGGAGGCATTTAATGTTCGAGCAAAAACGGCTGATTTTCGACAAAAGAGATAACACCCCCCCCATTACGTCATGCTTCAGAAATGTGGAAAATGGTCCATTTTCAAATGTTTTATTTTTGAACGTCAGTTCACATTTGTAGGTGGATCATCAGTGTTAGAGCTAAAATTAGCATGTTTAAAGTGATTTTCATGCTTCCAGGGGCCCAAAACACAAGATTTATGGAATGGTTAAAAGTGCATGAAAATGGCCAATTTACTCACTCTGAGTTCTCAAAAAGGGTTTCTTCACCCCGGGAAGTTAATTAAATACCATTTGGAGGCATTTAATGTTCGAGCAAAAACGGCTGATTTTCGACAAAAGAGATAACACCCCCCCATTACGTCATGCTTCAGAAATGTGGAAAATGGTCAGTTTTCAAATGTTTTATTTTTTAACGTCAGTTCACATTTGTAGGTGGATCATCAGTGTTAGAGCTAAAATTAGCATGTTTAAAGTGATTTTCATGCTTCCAGGGGCTCGGGAAGTTAATTAAATACCATTTGGAGGCATTTAATGTTCGAGCAAAAACGGCTGATTTTCGACAAAAGAGAAAACACCCCCCCATTACGTCATGCTTCAGAAATGTGGAAAATGGTCCGTTTTCAAATGTTTTATTTTTGAACGTCAGTTCACATTTGTAGGTGGATCATCAGTGTTAGAGCTAAAATTAGCATGTTTAAAGTGATTTTCATGCTTCCAGGGGCTCGGGAAGTAAAATAAATACCATTTGGAGGCATTTAATGTTCGAGCAAAAACGGCTGATTTTCGACAAAAGAGATAACACCCCCCCATTACGTCATGCTTCAGAAATGTGGAAAATGGTCCGTTTTCAAATGTTTTATTTTTGAACGTCAGTTCACATTTGTAGGTGGATCATCAGTGTTAGAGCTAAAATTAGCATGTTTAAAGTGATTTTCATGCTTCCAGGGGCTCGGGAAGTTAATTAAATACCATTTGGAGGCATTTAATGTTCGAGCAAAAACGGCTGATTTTCGACAAAAGAGATAACACCCCCCCATTACGTCATGCTTCAGAAATGTGGAAAATGGTCCGTTTTCAAATGTTTTATTTTTGAACGTCAGTTCACATTTGTAGGTGGATCATCAGTGTTAGAGCTAAAATTAGCATGTTTAAAGTGATTTTCATGCTTCCAGGGGCTCGGGAAGTTAATTAAATACCATTTGGAGGCATTTAATGTTCGAGCAAAAACGGCTGATTTTCGACAAAAGAGATAACACCCCCCCCATTACGTCATGCTTCAGAAATGTGGAAAATGGTCCATTTTCAAATGTTTTATTTTTGAACGTCAGTTCACATTTGTAGGTGGATCATCAGTGTTAGAGCTAAAATTAGCATGTTTAAAGTGATTTTCATGCTTCCAGGGGCCCAAAACACAAGATTTATGGAATGGTTAAAAGTGCATGAAAATGGCCAATTTACTCACTCTGAGTTCTCAAAAAGGGTTTCTTCACCCCGGGAAGTTAATTAAATACCATTTGGAGGCATTTAATGTTCGAGCAAAAACGGCTGATTTTCGACAAAAGAGATAACACCCCCCCATTACGTCATGCTTCAGAAATGTGGAAAATGGTCAGTTTTCAAATGTTTTATTTTTTAACGTCAGTTCACATTTGTAGGTGGATCATCAGTGTTAGAGCTAAAATTAGCATGTTTAAAGTGATTTTCATGCTTCCAGGGGCTCGGGAAGTTAATTAAATACCATTTGGAGGCATTTAATGTTCGAGCAAAAACGGCTGATTTTCGACAAAAGAGAAAACACCCCCCCATTACGTCATGCTTCAGAAATGTGGAAAATGGTCCGTTTTCAAATGTTTTATTTTTGAACGTCAGTTCACATTTGTAGGTGGATCATCAGTGTTAGAGCTAAAATTAGCATGTTTAAAGTGATTTTCATGCTTCCAGGGGCTCGGGAAGTAAAATAAATACCATTTGGAGGCATTTAATGTTCGAGCAAAAACGGCTGATTTTCGACAAAAGAGATAACACCCCCCCATTACGTCATGCTTCAGAAATGTGGAAAATGGTCCGTTTTCAAATGTTTTATTTTTGAACGTCAGTTCACATTTGTAGGTGGATCATCAGTGTTAGAGCTAAAATTAGCATGTTTAAAGTGATTTTCATGCTTCCAGGGGCTCGGGAAGTTAATTAAATACCATTTGGAGGCATTTAATGTTCGAGCAAAAACGGCTGATTTTCGACAAAAGAGATAACACCCCCCCATTACGTCATGCTTCAGAAATGTGGAAAATGGTCCGTTTTCAAATGTTTTATTTTTGAACGTCAGTTCACATTTGTAGGTGGATCATCAGTGTTAGAGCTAAAATTAGCATGTTTAAAGTGATTTTCATGCTTCCAGGGGCTCGGGAAGTTAATTAAATACCATTTGGAGGCATTTAATGTTCGAGCAAAAACGGCTGATTTTCGACAAAAGAGATAACACCCCCCCATTACGTCATGCTTCAGAAATGTGGAAAATGGTCCGTTTTCAAATGTTTTATTTTTGAACGTCAGTTCACATTTGTAGGTGGATCATCAGTGTTAGAGCTAACATTAGCATGTTTAAAGTGATTTTCATGCTTCCAGGGGCCCAAAACACAAGATTTATGGAATGGTTAAAAGTGCATGAAAATGGCCAATTTACTCACTCTGAGTTCTCAAAAAGGGTTTCTTCACCCCGGGAAGTTAATTAAATACCATTTGGAGGCATTTAATGTTCTAGCAAAAACGGCTGATTTTCGACAAAAGAGATAACAACCCCCCCATTACGTCATGCTTCAGAAATGTGGAAAATGGTCCGTTTTCAAATGTTTTATTTTTGAACGTCAGTTCACATTTGTAGGTGGATCATCAGTGTTAGAGCTAAAATTAGCATGTTTAAAGTGATTTTCATGCTTCCAGGGGCTCGGGAAGTGAAATAAATACCATTTGGAGGCATTTAATGTT
Source organism: Lissotriton vulgaris (assembly GCF_964263255.1). Taxonomy (NCBI): domain Eukaryota; kingdom Metazoa; phylum Chordata; class Amphibia; order Caudata; family Salamandridae; genus Lissotriton; species Lissotriton vulgaris. The sequence goes on from NW_028242337.1 coordinate 75,791, forward strand.
CGAGCAAAAACGGCTGATTTTCGACAAAAGAGATAACACCCCCCTATTACGTCATGCTTCAGAAATGTGGAAAATGGTCCGTTTTCAAATGTTTTATTTTTGAACGTCAGTTCACATTTGTAGGTGGATCATCAGTGTTAGAGCTAAAATTAGCATGTTTAAAGTGATTTTCATGCTTCCAGGGGCTCGGGAAGTTAATTAAATACCATTTGGAGGCATTTAATGTTCGAGCAAAAACGGCTGATTTTCGACAAAAGAGATAACACCCCCCCATTACGTAATGCTTCAGAAATGTGGAAAATGGTCCGTTTTCAAATGTTTTATTTTTGAACGTCAGTTCACATTTGTAGGTGGATCATCAGTGTTAGAGCTAAAATTAGCATGTTTAAAGTGATTTTCATGCTTCCAGGGGCCCAAAACACAAGATTTATGGAATGGTTAAAAGTGCATGAAAATGGCCAATTTACTCACTCTGAGTTCTCAAAAAGGGTTTCTTCACCCCGGGAAGTTAATTAAATACCATTTGGAGGCATTTAATGTTCGAGCAAAAACGGCTGATTTTCGACAAAAGAGATAACACCCCCCCATTACGTCATGCTTCAGAAATGTGGAAAATGGTCAGTTTTCAAATGTATTATTTTTGAACGTCAGTTCACATTTGTAGGCGGATCATCAGTGTTAGAGCTAAAATTAGCATGTTTAAAGTGATTTTCATGCTTCCAGGGGCTCGGGAAGTTAATTAAATACCATTTGGAGGCATTTAATGTTCGAGCAAAAACGGCTGATTTTCGACAAAAGAGATAACACCCCCCCCATTACGTCATGCTTCAGAAATGTGGAAAATGGTCCGTTTTCAAATGTTTTATTTTTGAACGTCAGTTCACATTTGTAGGTGGATCATCAGTGTTAGAGCTAAAATTAGCATGTTTAAAGTGATTTTCATGCTTCCAGGGGCTCGGGAAGTTAATTAAATACCATTTGGAGGCATTTAATGTTCGAGCAAAAACGGCTGATTTTCGACAAAAGAGATAACACCCCCCCATTACGTCATGCTTCAGAAATGTGGAAAATGGTCCGTTTTCAAATGTTTTATTTTTGAACGTCAGTTCACATTTGTAGGTGGATCATCAGTGTTAGAGCTAAAATTAGCATGTTTAAAGTGATTTTCATGCTTCCAGGGGCTCGGGAAGTAAAATAAATACCATTTGGAGGCATTTAATGTTCGAGCAAAAACGGCTGATTTTCGACAAAAGAGATAACACCCCCCCCATTACGTCATGCTTCAGAAATGTGGAAAATGGTCCGTTTTCAAATGTTTTATTTTTGAACGTCAGTTCACATTTGTAGGTGGATCATCAGTGTTAGAGCTAAAATTAGCATGTTTAAAGTGATTTTCATGCTTCCAGGGGCTCGGGAAGTTAATTAAATACCATTTGGAGGCATTTAATGTTCGAGCAAAAACGGCTGATTTTCGACAAAAGAGATAACACCCCCCCATTACGTCATGCTTCAGAAATGTGGAAAATGGTCCGTTTTCAAATGTTTTATTTTTGAACGTCAGTTCACATTTGTAGGTGGATCATCAGTGTTAGAGCTAAAATTAGCATGTTTAAAGTGATTTTCATGCTTCCAGGGGCTCGGGAAGTTAATTAAATACCATTTGGAGGCATTTAATGTTCGAGCAAAAACGGCTGATTTTCGACAAAAGAGATAACACCCCCCCATTACGTCATGCTTCAGAAATGTGGAAAATGGTCCATTTTCAAATGTTTTATTTTTGAACGTCAGTTCACATTTGTAGGTGGATCATCAGTGTTAGAGCTAAAATTAGCATGTTTAAAGTGATTTTCATGCTTCCAGGGGCTCGGGAAGTTAATTAAATACCATTTGGAGGCATTTAATGTTCGAGCAAAAACGGCTGATTTTCCACAAAAGAGATAACACCCCCCCATTACGTCATGCTTCAGAAATGTGGAAAATGGTCCGTTTTCAAATGTTTTATTTTTGAACGTCAGTTCACATTTGAAGGTGGATCATCAGTGTTAGAGCTAAAATTAGCATGTTTAAAGTGATTTTCATGCTTCCAGGGGCTCGGGAAGTGAAATAAATACCATTTGGAGGCATTTAATGTTCGAGCAAAAACGGCTGATTTTCGACAAAAGAGATAACACCCCCCCATTACGTCATGCTTCAGAAATGTGGAAAATGGTCCGTTTTCAAATGTTTTATTTTTGAACGTCAGTTCACATTTGTAGGTGGATCATCAGTGTTAGAGCTAAAATTAGCATGTTTAAAGTGATTTTCATGCTTCCAGGGGCCCAAAACACAAGATTTATGGAATGGTTAAAAGTGCATGAAAATGGCCAATTTACTCACTCTGAGTTCTCAAAAAGGGTTTCTTCACCCCGGGAAGTTAATTAAATACCATTTGGAGGCATTTAATGTTCGAGCAAAAACGGCTGATTTTCGACAAAAGAGATAACACCCCCCCATTACGTCATGCTTCAGAAATGTGGAAAATGGTCCGTTTTCAAATGTTTTATTTTTGAACGTCAGTTCACATTTGTAGGTGGATCATCAGTGTTAGAGCTAAAATTAGCATGTTTAAAGTGATTTTCATGCTTCCAGGGGCTCGGGAAGTTAATTAAATACCATTTGGAGGCATTTAATGTTCGAGCAAAAACGGCTGATTTTCGACAAAAGAGATAACACCCCCCCCATTACGTCATGCTTCAGAAATGTGGAAAATGGTCCGTTTTCAAATGTTTTATTTTTGAACGTCAGTTCACATTTGTAGGTGGATCATCAGTGTTAGAGCTAAAATTAGCATGTTTAAAGTGATTTTCATGCTTCCAGGGGCTCGGGAAGTTAATTAAATACCATTTGGAGGCATTTAATGTTCGAGCAAAAACGGCTGATTTTCGACAAAAGAGATAACACCCCCCCATTACGTCATGCTTCAGAAATGTGGAAAATGGTCCGTTTTCAAATGTTTTATTTTTGAACGTCAGTTCACATTTGTAGGTGGATCATCAGTGTTAGAGCTAAAATTAGCATGTTTAAAGTGATTTTCATGCTTCCAGGGGCCCAAAACACAAGATTTATGGAATGGTTAAAAGTGCATGAAAATGGCCAATTTACTCACTCTGAGTTCTCAAAAAGGGTTTCTTCACCCCGGGAAGTTAATTAAATACCATTTGGAGGCATTTAATGTTCGAGCAAAAACGGCTGATTTTCGACAAAAGAGATAACACCCCCCCATTACGTCATGCTTCAGAAATGTGGAAAATGGTCCGTTTTCAAATGTTTTATTTTTGAACGTCAGTTCACATTTGTAGGTGGATCATCAGTGTTAGAGCTAAAATTAGCATGTTTAAAGTGATTTTCATGCTTCCAGGGGCTCGGGAAGTTAATTAAATACCATTTGGAGGCATTTAATGTTCGAGCAAAAACGGCTGATTTTCGACAAAAGAGATAACACCCCCCCATTACGTCATGCTTCAGAAATGTGGAAAATGGTCCGTTTTCAAATGTTTTATTTTTGAACGTCAGTTCACATTTGTAGGTGGATCATCAGTGTTAGAGCTAAAATTAGCATGTTTAAAGTGATTTTCATGCTTCCAGGGGCTCGGGAAGTTAATTAAATACCATTTGGAGGCATTTAATGTTCGAGCAAAAACGGCTGATTTTCGACAAAAGAGATAACACCCCCCCATTACGTCATGCTTCAGAAATGTGGAAAATGGTCCGTTTTCAAATGTTTTATTTTTGAACGTCAGTTCGGTTTGTAGGTGGATCATCAGTGTTAGAGCTAAAATTAGCATGTTTAAAGTGATTTTCATGCTTCCAGGGGCTCGGGAAGTAAAATAAATACCATTTGGAGGTATTTAATGTTCGAGCAAAAACGGCTGATTTTCGACAAAAGAGATAACACCCCCCCATTACGTCATGCTTCAGAAATGTGGAAAATGGTCCGTTTTCAAATGTTTTATTTTTGAACGTCAGTTCACATTTGTAGGTGGATCATCAGTGTTAGAGCTAAAATTAGCATGTTTAAAGTGATTTTCATGCTTCCAGGGGCTCGGGAAGTTAATTAAATACCATTTGGAGGCATTTAATGTTCGAGCAAAAACGGCTGATTTTCGACAAAAGAGATAACACCCCCCCATTACGTAATGCTTCAGAAATGTGGAAAATGGTCCGTTTTCAAATGTTTTATTTTTGAACGTCAGTTCACATTTGTAGGTGGATCATCAGTGTTGGAGCTAAAATTAGCATGTTTAAAGTGATTTTCATGCTTCCAGGGGCCCAAAACACAAGATTTATGGAATGGTTAAAAGTGCATGAAAATGGCCAATTTACTCACTCTGAGTTCTCAAAAAGGGTTTCTTCACCCCGGGAAGTTAATTAAATACCATTTGGAGGCATTTAATGTTCGAGCAAAAACGGCTGATTTTCGACAAAAGAGATAACACCCCCCCATTACGTCATGCTTCAGAAATGTGGAAAATGGTCAGTTTTCAAATGTATTATTTTTGAACGTCAGTTCACATTTGTAGGCGGATCATCAGTGTTAGAGCTAAAATTAGCATGTTTAAAGTGATTTTCATGCTTCCAGGGGCTCGGGAAGTTAATTAAATACCATTTGGAGGCATTTAATGTTCGAGCAAAAACGGCTGATTTTCGACAAAAGAGATAACACCCCCCCATTACGTCATGCTTCAGAAATGTGGAAAATGGTCCGTTTTCAAATGTTTTATTTTTGAACGTCAGTTCACATTTGTAGGTGGATCATCAGTGTTAGAGCTAAAATTAGCATGTTTAAAGTGATTTTCATGCTTCCAGGGGCTCGGGAAGTTAATTAAATACCATTTGGAGGCATTTAATGTTCGAGCAAAAACGGCTGATTTTCGACAAAAGAGATAACACCCCCCCATTACGTCATGCTTCAGAAATGTGGAAAATGGTCCGTTTTCAAATGTTTTATTTTTGAACGTCAGTTCACATTTGTAGGTGGATCATCAGTGTTAGAGCTAAAATTAGCATGTTTAAAGTGATTTTCATGTTTACAGGGGCTCGGGAAGTAAAATAAACACCATTTGGAGGCATTTAATGTTCGAGCAAAAACGGCTGATTTTCGACAAAAGAGATAACACCCCCCCCATTACGTCATGCTTCAGAAATGTGGGAAATGGTCCATTTTCAAATGTTTTATTTTTGAACGTCAGTTCACATTTGTAGGTGGATCATCAGTGTTAGAGCTAAAATTAGCATGTTTAAAGTGATTTTCATGCTTCCAGGGGCTCGGGAAGTTAATTAAATACCATTTGGAGGCATTTAATGTTCGAGCAAAAACGGCTGATTTTCCACAAAAGAGATAACACCCCCCCATTACGTCATGCTTCAGAAATGTGGAAAATGGTCCGTTTTCAAATGTTTTATTTTTGAACGTCAGTTCACATTTGAAGGTGGATCATCAGTGTTAGAGCTAAAATTAGCATGTTTAAAGTGATTTTCATGCTTCCAGGGGCTCGGGAAGTGAAATAAATACCATTTGGAGGCATTTAATGTTCGAGCAAAAACGGCTGATTTTCGACAAAAGAGATAACACCCCCCCATTACGTCATGCTTCAGAAATGTGGAAAATGGTCCGTTTTCAAATGTTTTATTTTTGAACGTCAGTTCACATTTGTAGGTGGATCATCAGTGTTAGAGCTAAAATTAGCATGTTTAAAGTGATTTTCATGCTTCCAGGGGCCCAAAACACAAGATTTATGGAATGGTTAAAAGTGCATGAAAATGGCCAATTTACTCACTCTGAGTTCTCAAAAAGGGTTTCTTCACCCCGGGAAGTTAATTAAATACCATTTGGAGGCATTTAATGTTCGAGCAAAAACGGCTGATTTTCGACAAAAGAGATAACACCCCCCCATTACGTCATGCTTCAGAAATGTGGAAAATGGTCCGTTTTCAAATGTTTTATTTTTGAACGTCAGTTCACATTTGTAGGTGGATCATCAGTGTTAGAGCTAAAATTAGCATGTTTAAAGTGATTTTCATGCTTCCAGGGGCTCGGGAAGCTAATTAAATACCATTTGGAGGCATTTAATGTTCGAGCAAAAACGGCTGATTTTCGACAAAAGAGATAACACCCCCCCATTACATCATGCTTCAGAAATGTGGAAAATGGTCCGTTTTCAAATGTTTTATTTTTGAACGTCAGTTCACATTTGTAGGTGGATCATCAGTGTTAGAGCTAAAATTAGCATGTTTAAAGTGATTTTCATGCTTCCAGGGGCTCGGGAAGTTAATTAAATACCATTTGGAGGCATTTAATGTTCGAGCAAAAACAGCTGATTTTCGACAAAAGAGATAACACCCCCCCATTACGTCATGCTTCAGAAATGTGGAAAATGGTCCGTTTTCAAATGTTTTATTTTTGAACGTCAGTTCACATTTGTAGGTGGATCATCAGTGTTAGAGCTAAAATTAGCATGTTTAAAGTGATTTTCATGCTTCCAGGGGCCCAAACCACAAGATTTATGGAATGGTTAAAAGTGCATGAAAATGGCCAATTTACTCACTCTGAGTTCTCAAAAAGGGTTTCTTCACCCCGGGAAGTTAATTAAATACCATTTGGAGGCATTTAATGTTCGAGCAAAAACGGCTGATTTTCGACAAAAGAGATAACACCCCCCCATTACGTCATGCTTCAGAAATGTGGAAAATGGTCCGTTTTCAAATGTTTTATTTTTGAACGTCAGTTCACATTTGTAGGTGGATCATCAGTGTTAGAGCTAAAATTAGCATGTTTAAAGTGATTTTCATGCTTCCAGGGGCCCAAAACACAAGATTTATGGAATGGTTAAAAGTGCATGAAAATGGCCAATTTACTCACTCTGAGTTCTCAAAAAGGGTTTCTTCACCCCGGGAAGTTAATTAAATACCATTTGGAGGCATTTAATGTTCGAGCAAAAACGGCTGATTTTCGACAAAAGAGATAACACCCCCCCATTACGTCATGCTTCAGAAATGTGGAAAATGGTCCGTTTTCAAATGTTTTATTTTTGAACGTCAGTTCACATTTGTAGGTGGATCATCAGTGTTAGAGCTAAAATTAGCATGTTTAAAGTGATTTTCATGCTTCCAGGGGCTCGGGAAGTGAAATAAATACCATTTGGAGGCATTTAATGTTCGAGCAAAAACGGCTGATTTTCGACAAAAGAGATAACACCCCCCCATTACGTCATGCTTCAGAAATGTGGAAAATGGTCAGTTTTCAAATGTTTTATTTTTGAACGTCAGTTCACATTTGTAGGTGGATCATCAGTGTTAGAGCTAAAATTAGCATGTTTAAAGTGATTTTCATGCTTCCAGGGGCCCAAAACACAAGATTTATGGAATGGTTAAAAGTGCATGAAAATGGCCAATTTACTCACTCTGAGTTCTCAAAAAGGGTTTCTTCACCCCGGGAAGTTAATTAAATACCATTTGGAGGCATTTAATGTTCGAGCAAAAACGGCTGATTTTCGACAAAAGAGATAACACCCCCCCATTACGTCATGCTTCAGAAATGTGGAAAATGGTCCGTTTTCAAATGTTTTATTTTTGAACGTCAGTTCACATTTGTAGGTGGATCATCAGTGTTAGAGCTAAAATTAGCATGTTTAAAGTGATTTTCATGCTTCCAGGGGCTCGGGAAGCTAATTAAATACCATTTGGAGGCATTTAATGTTCGAGCAAAAACGGCTGATTTTCGACAAAAGAGATAACACCCCCCCATTACGTCATGCTTCAGAAATGTGGAAAATGGTCCGTTTTCAAATGTTTTATTTTTGAACGTCAGTTCACATTTGTAGGTGGATCATCAGTGTTAGAGCTAAAATTAGCATGTTTAAAGTGATTTTCATGCTTCCAGGGGCTCGGGAAGTTAATTAAATACCATTTGGAGGCATTTAATGTTCGAGCAAAAACGGCTGATTTTCGACAAAAGAGATAACACCCCCCCATTACGTCATGCTTCAGAAATGTGGAAAATGGTCCGTTTTCAAATGTTTTATTTTTGAACGTCAGTTCACATTTGTAGGTGGATCATCAGTGTTAGAGCTAAAATTAGCATGTTTAAAGTGATTTTCATGCTTCCAGGGGCCCAAAACACAAGATTTATGGAATGGTTAAAAGTGCATGAAAATGGCCAATTTACTCACTCTGAGTTCTCAAAAAGGGTTTCTTCACCCCGGGAAGTTAATTAAATACCATTTGGAGGCATTTAATGTTCGAGCAAAAACGGCTGATTTTCGACAAAAGAGATAACACCCCCCCATTACGTCATGCTTCAGAAATGTGGAAAATGGTCCGTTTTCAAATGTTTTATTTTTGAACGTCAGTTCACATTTGTAGGTGGATCATCAGTGTTAGAGCTAAAATTAGCATGTTTAAAGTGATTTTCATGCTTCCAGGGGCTCGGGAAGTTAAATAAATACCATTTGGAGGCATTTAATGTTCGAGCAAAAACGGCTGATTTTCGACAAAAGAGATAACACCCCCCCATTACGTCATGCTTCAGAAATGTGGAAAATGGTCCGTTTTCAAATGTTTTATTTTTGAACGTCAGTTCACATTTGTAGGTGGATCATCAGTGTTAGAGCTAAAATTAGCATGTTTAAAGTGATTTTCATGCTTCCAGGGGCCCAAAACACAAGATTTATGGAATGGTTAAAAGTGCATGAAAATGGCCAATTTACTCACTCTGAGTTCTCAAAAAGGGTTTCTTCACCCCGGGAAGTTAATTAAATACCATTTGGAGGCATTTAATGTTCAAGCAAAAACGGCTGATTTTCGACAAAAGAGATAACACCCCCCCATTACGTCATGCTTCAGAAATGTGGAAAATGGTCCGTTTTCAAATGTTTTATTTTTGAACGTCAGTTCACATTTGTAGGTGGATCATCAGTGTTAGAGCTAAAATTAGCATGTTTAAAGTGATTTTCATGCTTCAAGGGGCTCGGGAAGTTAATTAAATACCATTTGGAGGCATTTAATGTTCGAGCAAAAACGGCTGATTTTCGACAAAAGAGATAACACCCCCCCATTACGTCATGCTTCAGAAATGTGGAAAATGGTCCGTTTTCAAATGTTTTATTTTTGAACGTCAGTTCACATTTGTAGGTGGATCATCAGTGTTAGAGCTAAAATTAGCATGTTTAAAGTGATTTTCATGCTTCCAGGGGCTCGGGAAGTTAATTGAATACCATTTGGAGGCATTTAATGTTCGAGCAAAAACGGCTGATTTTCGACAAAAGAGATAACACCCCCCCATTACGTCATGCTTCAGAAATGTGGAAAATGGTCCGTTTTCAAATGTTTTATTTTTGAACGTCAGTTCACATTTGTAGGTGGATCATCAGTGTTAGAGCTAAAATTAGCATGTTTAAAGTGATTTTCATGCTTCCAGGGGCTCGGGAAGTAAAATAAATACCATTTGGAGGTATTTAATGTTCGAGCAAAAACGGCTGATTTTCGACAAAAGAGATAACACCCCCCCATTACGTCATGCTTCAGAAATGTGGAAAATGGTCCGTTTTCAAATGTTTTATTTTTGAACGTCAGTTCACATTTGTAGGTGGATCATCAGTGTTAGAGCTAAAATTAGCATGTTTAAAGTGATTTTCATGCTTCCAGGGGCTCGGGAAGTTAATTAAATACCATTTGGAGGCATTTAATGTTCGAGCAAAAACGGCTGATTTTCGACAAAAGAGATAACACCCCCCCATTACGTAATGCTTCAGAAATGTGGAAAATGGTCCGTTTTCAAATGTTTTATTTTTGAACGTCAGTTCACATTTGTAGGTGGATCATCAGTGTTAGAGCTAAAATTAGCATGTTTAAAGTGATTTTCATGCTTCCAGGGGCTCGGGAAGTTAATTAAATACCATTTGGAGGCATTTAATGTTCGAGCAAAAACGGCTGATTTTCGACAAAAGAGATAACACCCCCCCCATTACGTCATGCTTCAGAAATGTGGAAAATGGTCCGTTTTCAAATGTTTTATTTTTGAACGTCAGTTCACATTTGTAGGTGGATCATCAGTGTTAGAGCTAAAATTAGCATGTTTAAAGTGATTTTCATGCTTCCAGGGGCCCAAAACACAAGATTTATGGAATGGTTAAAAGTGCATGAAAATGGCCAATTTACTCACTCTGAGTTCTCAAAAAGGGTTTCTTCACCCCGGGAAGTTAATTAAATACCATTTGGAGGCATTTAATGTTCGAGCAAAAATGGCTGATTTTCGACAAAAGAGATAACACCCCCCCATTACGTCATGCTTCAGAAATGTGGAAAATGGTCAGTTTTCAAATGTTTTATTTTTTAACGTCAGTTCACATTTGTAGGTGGATCATCAGTGTTAGAGCTAAAATTAGCATGTTTAAAGTGATTTTCATGCTTCCAGGGGCTCGGGAAGTTAATTAAATACCATTTGGAGGCATTTAATGTTCGAGCAAAAACGGCTGATTTTCGACAAAAGAGATAACACCCCCCCATTACGTCATGCTTCAGAAATGTGGAAAATGGTCCGTTTTCAAATGTTTTATTTTTGAACGTCAGTTCACATTTGTAGGTGGATCATCAGTGTTAGAGCTAAAATTAGCATGTTTAAAGTGATTTTCATGCTTCCAGGGGCTCGGGAAGTAAAATAAATACCATTTGGAGGCATTTAATGTTCGAGCAAAAACGGCTGATTTTCGACAAAAGAGATAACACCCCCCCATTACGTCATGCTTCAGAAATGTGGAAAATGGTCCGTTTTCAAATGTTTTATTTTTGAACGTCAGTTCACATTTGTAGGTGGATCATCAGTGTTAGAGCTAAAATTAGCATGTTTAAAGTGATTTTCATGCTTCCAGGGGCTCGGGAAGTTAATTAAATACCATTTGGAGGCATTTAATGTTCGAGCAAAAACGGCTGATTTTCGACAAAAGAGATAACACCCCCCCATTACGTCATGCTTCAGAAATGTGGAAAATGGTCCGTTTTCAAATGTTTTATTTTTGAACGTCAGTTCACATTTGTAGGTGGATCATCAGTGTTAGAGCTAAAATTAGCATGTTTAAAGTGATTTTCATGCTTCCAGGGGCTCGGGAAGTTAATTAAATACCATTTGGAGGCATTTAATGTTCGAGCAAAAACGGCTGATTTTCGACAAAAGAGATAACACCCCCCCATTACGTCATGCTTCAGAAATGTGGAAAATGGTCCGTTTTCAAATGTTTTATTTTTGAACGTCAGTTCACATTTGTAGGTGGATCATCAGTGTTAGAGCTAACATTAGCATGTTTAAAGTGATTTTCATGCTTCCAGGGGCCCAAAACACAAGATTTATGGAATGGTTAAAAGTGCATGAAAATGGCCAATTTACTCACTCTGAGTTCTCAAAAAGGGTTTCTTCACCCCGGGAAGTTAATTAAATACCATTTGGAGGCATTTAATGTTCTAGCAAAAACGGCTGATTTTCGACAAAAGAGATAACAACCCCCCCATTACGTCATGCTTCAGAAATGTGGAAAATGGTCCGTTTTCAAATGTTTTATTTTTGAACGTCAGTTCACATTTGTAGGTGGATCATCAGTGTTAGAGCTAAAATTAGCATGTTTAAAGTGATTTTCATGCTTCCAGGGGCTCGGGAAGTGAAATAAATACCATTTGGAGGCATTTAATGTTCGAGCAAAAACGGCTGATTTTCGACAAAAGAGATAACACCCCCCTATTACGTCATGCTTCAGAAATGTGGAAAATGGTCCGTTTTCAAATGTTTTATTTTTGAACATCAGTTCACATTTGTAGGTGGATCATCAGTGTTAGAGCTAAAATTAGCATGTTTAAAGTGATTTTCATGCTTCCAGGGGCCCAAAACACAAGATTTATGGAATGGGTAAAAGTGCATGAAAATGGCCAATTTACTCACTCTGAGTTCTCAAAAAGGGTTTCTTCACCCCGGGAAGTTAATTAAATACCATTTGGAGGCATTTAATGTTCGAGCAAAAACGGCTGATTTTCGACAAAAGAGATAACACCCCCCCATTACGTCATGCTTCAGAAATGTGGAAAATGGTCCGTTTTCAAATGTTTTATTTTTGAACGTCAGTTGACATTTGTAGGTGGATCATCAGTGTTAGAGCTAAAATTAGCATGTTTAAAGTGATTTTCATGCTTCCAGGGGCTCGGGAAGCTAATTAAATACCATTTGGAGGCATTTAATGTTCGAGCAAAAACGGCTGATTTTCGACAAAAGAGATAACACCCCCCCATTACGTCATGCTTCAGAAATGTGGAAAATGGTCCGTTTTCAAATGTTTTATTTTTGAACGTCAGTTCACATTTGTAGGTGGATCATCAGTGTTAGAGCTAAAATTAGCATGTTTAAAGTGATTTTCATGCTTCCAGGGGCCCAAAACACAAGATTTATGGAATGGTTAAAAGTGCATGAAAATGGCCAATTTACTCACTCTGAGTTCTCAAAAAGGGTTTCTTCACCCCGGGAAGTTAATTAAATACCATTTGGAGGCATTTAATGTTCGAGCAAAAACGGCTGATTTTCGACAAAAGAGATAACACCCCCCATTACGTCATGCTTCAGAAATGTGGAAAATGGTCCGTTTTCAAATGTTTTATTTTTGAACGTCAGTTCACATTTGTAGGTGGATCATCAGTGTTAGAGCTAAAATTAGCATGTTTAAAGTGATTTTCATGCTTCCAGGGGCTCGGGAAGTTAATTAAATACCATTTGGAGGCATTTAATGTTCGAGCAAAAACGGCTGATTTTCGACAAAAGAGATAACACCCCCCCATTACGTCATGCTTCAGAAATGTGGAAAATGGTCCGTTTTCAAATGTTTTATTTTTGAACGTCAGTTCACATTTGTAGGTGGATCATCAGTGTTAGAGCTAAAATTAGCATGTTTAAAGTGATTTTCATGCTTCCAGGGGCCCAAAACACAAGATTTATGGAATGGTTAAAAGTGCATGAAAATGGCCAATTTATTCACTCTGAGTTCTCAAAAAGGGTTTCTTCACCCCGGGAAGTTAATTAAATACCATTTGGAGGCATTTAATGTTCGAGCAAAAACGGCTGATTTTCGACAAAAGAGATAACACCCCCCCATTACGTCATGCTTCAGAAATGTGGAAAATGGTCCGTTTTCAAATGTTTTATTTTTGAACGTCAGTTCACATTTGTAGGTGGATCATCAGTGTTAGAGCTAAAATTAGCATGTTTAAAGTGATTTTCATGCTTCCAGGGGCTCGGGAAGTTAATTAAATACCATTTGGAGGCATTTAATGTTCGAGCAAAAACGGCTGATTTTCGACAAAAGAGATAACACCCCCCCATTACGTCATGCTTCAGAAATGTGGAAAATGGTCCGTTTTCAAATGTTTTATTTTTGAACGTCAGTTCACATTTGTAGGTGGATCATCAGTGTTAGAGCTAAAATTAGCATGTTTAAAGTGATTTTCATGCTTCAAGGGGCTCGGGAAGTTAATTAAATACCATTTGGAGGCATTTAATGTTCGAGCAAAAACGGCTGATTTTCGACAAAAGAGATAACACCCCCCCCATTACGTCATGCTTCAGAAATGTGGAAAATGGTCCGTTTTCAAATGTTTTATTTTTGAACGTCAGTTCACATTTGTAGGTGGATCATCAGTGTTAGAGCTAAAATTAGCATGTTTAAAGTGATTTTCATGCTTCCAGGGGCTCGGGAAGTTAATTGAATACCATTTGGAGGCATTTAATGTTCGAGCAAAAACGGCTGATTTTCGACAAAAGAGATAACACCCCCCCATTACGTCATGCTTCAGAAATGTGGAAAATGGTCCGTTTTCAAATGTTTTATTTTTGAACGTCAGTTTACATTTGTAGGTGGATCATCAGTGTTAGAGCTAAAATTAGCATGTTTAAAGTGATTTTCATGCTTCCAGGGGCTCGGGAAGTAAAATAAATACCATTTGGAGGTATTTAATGTTCGAGCAAAAACGGCTGATTTTCGACAAAAGAGATAACACCCCCCCATTACGTCATGCTTCAGAAATGTGGAAAATGGTCCGTTTTCAAATGTTTTATTTTTGAACGTCAGTTCACATTTGTAGGTGGATCATCAGTGTTAGAGCTAAAATTAGCATGTTTAAAGTGATTTTCATGCTTCCAGGGGCTCGGGAAGTTAATTAAATACCATTTGGAGGCATTTAATGTTCGAGCAAAAACGGCTGATTTTCGACAAAAGAGATAACACCCCCCCATTACGTAATGCTTCAGAAATGTGGAAAATGGTCCGTTTTCAAATGTTTTATTTTTGAACGTCAGTTCACATTTGTAGGTGGATCATCAGTGTTAGAGCTAAAATTAGCATGTTTAATGTGATTTTCATGCTTCCAGGGGCTCGGGAAGTTAATTAAATACCATTTGGAGGCATTTAATGTTCGAGCAAAAACGGCTGATTTTCGACAAAAGAGATAACACCCCCCCCATTACGTCATGCTTCAGAAATGTGGAAAATGGTCCGTTTTCAAATGTTTTATTTTTGAACGTCAGTTCACATTTGTAGGTGCATCATCAGTGTTAGAGCTAAAATTAGCATGTTTAAAGTGATTTTCATGCTTCCAGGGGCCCAAAACACAAGATTTATGGAATGGTTAAAAGTGCATGAAAATGGCCAATTTACTCACTCTGAGTTCTCAAAAAGGGTTTCTTCACCCCAGGAAGTTAATTAAATACCATTTGGAGGCATTTAATGTTCGAGCAAAAACGGCTGATTTTCGACAAAAGAGATAACACCCCCCATTACGTCATGCTTCAGAAATGTGGAAAATGGTCAGTTTTCAAATGTTTTATTTTTGAACGTCAGTTCACATTTGTAGGTGGATCATCAGTGTTAGAGCTAAAATTAGCATGTTTAAAGTGATTTTCATGCTTCCAGGGGCTCGGGAAGTTAATTAAATACCATTTGGAGGCATTTAATGTTCGAGCAAAAACGGCTGATTTTCGACAAAAGAGATAACACCCCCCCATTACGTCATGCTTCAGAAATGTGGAAAATGGTCCGTTTTCAAATGTTTTATTTTTGAACGTCAGTTCACATTTGTAGGTGGATCATCAGTGTTAGAGCTAAAATTAGCATGTTTAAAGTGATTTTCATGCTTCCAGGGGCTCGGGAAGTAAAATAAATACCATTTGGAGGCATTTAATGTTCGAGCAAAAACGGCTGATTTTCGACAAAAGAGATAACACCCCCCCATTACGTCATGCTTCAGAAATGTGGAAAATGGTCCGTTTTCAAATGTTTTATTTTTGAACGTCAGTTCACATTTGTAGGTGGATCATCAGTGTTAGAGCTAAAATTAGCATGTTTAAAGTGATTTTCATGCTTCCAGGGGCTCGGGAAGTTAATTAAATACCATTTGGAGGCATTTAATGTTCGAGCAAAAACGGCTGATTTTCGACAAAAGAGATAACACCCCCCCATTACGTCATGCTTCAGAAATGTGGAAAATGGTCCGTTTTCAAATGTTTTATTTTTGAACGTCAGTTCACATTTGTAGGTGGATCATCAGTGTTAGAGCTAAAATTAGCATGTTTAAAGTGATTTTCATGCTTCCAGGGGCTCGGGAAGTTAATTAAATACCATTTGGAGGCATTTAATGTTCGAGCAAAAACGGCTGATTTTCGACAAAAGAGATAACACCCCCCCATTACGTCATGCTTCAGAAATGTGGAAAATGGTCCGTTTTCAAATGTTTTATTTTTGAACGTCAGTTCACATTTGTAGGTGGATCATCAGTGTTAGAGCTAACATTAGCATGTTTAAAGTGATTTTCATGCTTCCAGGGGCCCAAAACACAAGATTTATGGAATGGTTAAAAGTGCATGAAAATGGCCAATTTACTCACTCTGAGTTCTCAAAAAGGGTTTCTTCACCCCGGGAAGTTAATTAAATACCATTTGGAGGCATTTAATGTTCTAGCAAAAACGGCTGATTTTCGACAAAAGAGATAACAACCCCCCCATTACGTCATGCTTCAGAAATGTGGAAAATGGTCCGTTTTCAAATGTTTTATTTTTGAACGTCAGTTCACATTTGTAGGTGGATCATCAGTGTTAGAGCTAAAATTAGCATGTTTAAAGTGATTTTCATGCTTCCAGGGGCTCGGGAAGTGAAATAAATACCATTTGGAGGCATTTAATGTTCGAGCAAAAACGGCTGATTTTCGACAAAAGAGATAACACCCCCTTATTACGTCATGCTTCAGAAATGTGGAAAATGGTCCGTTTTCAAATGTTTTATTTTTGAACGTCAGTTCACATTTGTAGGTGGATCATCAGTGTTAGAGCTAAAATTAGCATGTTTAAAGTGATTTTCATGCTTCCAGGGGCTCGGGAAGTTAATTAAATACCATTTGGAGGCATTTAATGTTCGAGCAAAAACGGCTGATTTTCGACAAAAGAGATAACACCCCCCCATTACGTCATGCTTCAGAAATGTGGAAAATGGTCCGTTTTCAAATGTTTTATTTTTGAACGTCAGTTCACATTTGTAGGTGGATCATCAGTGTTAGAGCTAACATTAGCATGTTTAAAGTGATTTTCATGCTTCCAGGGGCCCAAAACACAAGATTTATGGAATGGTTAAAAGTGCATGAAAATGGCCAATTTACTCACTCTGAGTTCTCAAAAAGGGTTTCTTCACCCCGGGAAGTTAATTAAATACCATTTGGAGGCATTTAATGTTCTAGCAAAAACGGCTGATTTTCGACAAAAGAGATAACAACCCCCCCATTACGTCATGCTTCAGAAATGTGGAAAATGGTCCGTTTTCAAATGTTTTATTTTTGAACGTCAGTTCACATTTGTAGGTGGATCATCAGTGTTAGAGCTAAAATTAGCATGTTTAAAGTGATTTTCATGCTTCCAGGGGCTCGGGAAGTGAAATAAATACCATTTGGAGGCATTTAATGTTCGAGCAAAAACGGCTGATTTTCGACAAAAGAGATAACACCCCCCTATTACGTCATGCTTCAGAAATGTGGAAAATGGTCCGTTTTCAAATGTTTTATTTTTGAACGTCAGTTCACATTTGTAGGTGGATCATCAGTGTTAGAGCTAAAATTAGCATGTTTAAAGTGATTTTCATGCTTCCAGGGGCCCAAAACACAAGATTTATGGAATGGGTAAAAGTGCATGAAAATGGCCAATTTACTCACTCTGAGTTCTCAAAAAGGGTTTCTTCACCCCGGGAAGTTAATTAAATACCATTTGGAGGCATTTAATGTTCGAGCAAAAACGGCTGATTTTCGACAAAAGAGATAACACCCCCCCATTACGTCATGCTTCAGAAATGTGGAAAATGGTCCGTTTTCAAATGTTTTATTTTTGAACGTCAGTTGACATTTGTAGGTGGATCATCAGTGTTAGAGCTAAAATTAGCATGTTTAAAGTGATTTTCATGCTTCCAGGGGCTCGGGAAGCTTATTAAATACCATTTGGAGGCATTTAATGTTCGAGCAAAAACGGCTGATTTTCGACAAAAGAGATAACACCCCCCCATTACGTCATGCTTCAGAAATGTGGAAAATGGTCCGTTTTCAAATGTTTTATTTTTGAACGTCAGTTCACATTTGTAGGTGGATCATCAGTGTTAGAGCTAAAATTAGCATGTTTAAAGTGATTTTCATGCTTCCAGGGGCCCAAAACACAAGATTTATGGAATGGTTAAAAGTGCATGAAAATGGCCAATTTACTCACTCTGAGTTCTCAAAAAGGGTTTCTTCACCCCGGGAAGTTAATTAAATACCATTTGGAGGCATTTAATGTTCGAGCAAAAACGGCTGATTTTCGACAAAAGAGATAACACCCCCCATTACGTCATGCTTCAGAAATGTGGAAAATGGTCCGTTTTCAAATGTTTTATTTTTGAACGTCAGTTCACATTTGTAGGTGGATCATCAGTGTTAGAGCTAAAATTAGCATGTTTAAAGTGATTTTCATGCTTCCAGGGGCTCGGGAAGTTAATTAAATACCATTTGGAGGCATTTAATGTTCGAGCAAAAACGGCTGATTTTCGACAAAAGAGATAACACCCCCCCATTACGTCATGCTTCAGAAATGTGGAAAATGGTCCGTTTTCAAATGTTTTATTTTTGAACGTCAGTTCACATTTGTAGGTGGATCATCAGTGTTAGAGCTAAAATTAGCATGTTTAAAGTGATTTTCATGCTTCCAGGGGCTCGGGAAGTTAATTAAATACCATTTGGAGGCATTTAATGTTCGAGCAAAAACGGCTGATTTTCGACAAAAGAGATAACACCCCCCCATTACGTCATGCTTCAGAAATGTGGAAAATGGTCCGTTTTCAAATGTTTTATTTTTGAACGTCAGTTCACATTTGTAGGTGGATCATCAGTGTTAGAGCTAAAATTAGCATGTTTAAAGTGATTTTCATGCTTCAAGGGGCTCGGGAAGTTAATTAAATACCATTTGGAGGCATTTAATGTTCGAGCAAAAACGGCTGATTTTCGACAAAAGAGATAACACCCCCCCATTACGTCATGCTTCAGAAATGTGGAAAATGGTCCGTTTTCAAATGTTTTATTTTTGAACGTCAGTTCACATTTGTAGGTGGATCATCAGTGTTAGAGCTAAAATTAGCATGTTTAAAGTGATTTTCATGCTTCCAGGGGCTCGGGAAGTTAATTGAATACCATTTGGAGGCATTTAATGTTCGAGCAAAAACGGCTGATTTTCGACAAAAGAGATAACACCCCCCCATTACGTCATGCTTCAGAAATGTGGAAAATGGTCCGTTTTCAAATGTTTTATTTTTCAACGTCAGTTTACATTTGTAGGTGGATCATCAGTGTTAGAGCTAAAATTAGCATGTTTAAAGTGATTTTCATGCTTCCAGGGGCTCGGGAAGTAAAATAAATACCATTTGGAGGTATTTAATGTTCGAGCAAAAACGGCTGATTTTCGACAAAAGAGATAACACCCCCCCATTACGTCATGCTTCAGAAATGTGGAAAATGGTCCGTTTTCAAATGTTTTATTTTTGAACGTCAGTTCACATTTGCAGGTGGATCATCAGTGTTAGAGCTAAAATTAGCATGTTTAAAGTGATTTTCATGCTTCCAGGGGCTCGGGAAGTTAATTAAATACCATTTGGAGGCATTTAATGTTCGAGCAAAAACGGCTGATTTTCGACAAAAGAGATAACACCCCCCCATTACGTAATGCTTCAGAAATGTGGAAAATGGTCCGTTTTCAAATGTTTTATTTTTGAACGTCAGTTCACATTTGTAGGTGGATCATCAGTGTTAGAGCTAAAATTAGCATGTTTAAAGTGATTTTCATGCTTCCAGGGGCTCGGGAAGTTAATTAAATACCATTTGGAGGCATTTAATGTTCGAGCAAAAACGGCTGATTTTCGACAAAAGAGATAACACCCCCCCATTACGTCATGCTTCAGAAATGTGGAAAATGGTCCGTTTTCAAATGTTTTATTTTTGAACGTCAGTTCACATTTGTAGGTGGATCATCAGTGTTAGAGCTAAAATTAGCATGTTTAAAGTGATTTTCATGCTTCCAGGGGCCCAAAACACAAGATTTATGGAATGGTTAAAAGTGCATGAAAATGGCCAATTTACTCACTCTGAGTTCTCAAAAAGGGTTTCTTCACCCCGGGAAGTTAATTAAATACCATTTGGAGGCATTTAATGTTCGAGCAAAAACGGCTGATTTTCGACAAAAGAGATAACACCCCCCCCCATTACGTCATGCTTCAGAAATGTGGAAAATGGTCAGTTTTCAAATGTTTTATTTTTGAACGTCAGTTCACATTTGTAGGTGGATCATCAGTGTTAGAGCTAAAATTAGCATGTTTAAAGTGATTTTCATGCTTCCAGGGGCTCGGGAAGTTAATTAAATACCATTTGGAGGCATTTAATGTTCGAGCAAAAACGGCTGATTTTCGACAAAAGAGATAACACCCCCCCATTACGTCATGCTTCAGAAATGTGGAAAATGGTCCGTTTTCAAATGTTTTATTTTTGAACGTCAGTTCACATTTGTAGGTGGATCATCAGTGTTAGAGCTAAAATTAGCATGTTTAAAGTGATTTTCATGCTTCCAGGGGCTCGGGAAGTAAAATAAATACCATTTGGAGGCATTTAATGTTCGAGCAAAAACGGCTGATTTTCGACAAAAGAGATAACACCCCCCCATTACGTCATGCTTCAGAAATGTGGAAAATGGTCCGTTTTCAAATGTTTTATTTTTGAACGTCAGTTCACATTTGTAGGTGGATCATCAGTGTTAGAGCTAAAATTAGCATGTTTAAAGTGATTTTCATGCTTCCAGGGGCTCGGGAAGTTAATTAAATACCATTTGGAGGCATTTAATGTTCGAGCAAAAACGGCTGATTTTCGACAAAAGAGATAACACCCCCCCATTACGTCATGCTTCAGAAATGTGGAAAATGGTCCGTTTTCAAATGTTTTATTTTTGAACGTCAGTTCACATTTGTAGGTGGATCATCAGTGTTAGAGCTAAAATTAGCATGTTTAAAGTGATTTTCATGCTTCCAGGGGCTCGGGAAGTTAATTAAATACCATTTGGAGGCATTTAATGTTCGAGCAAAAACGGCTGATTTTCGACAAAAGAGATAACACCCCCCCATTACGTCATGCTTCAGAAATGTGGAAAATGGTCCGTTTTCAAATGTTTTATTTTTGAACGTCAGTTCACATTTGTAGGTGGATCATCAGTGTTAGAGCTAACATTAGCATGTTTAAAGTGATTTTCATGCTTCCAGGGGCCCAAAACACAAGATTTATGGAATGGTTAAAAGTGCATGAAAATGGCCAATTTACTCACTCTGAGTTCTCAAAAAGGGTTTCTTCACCCCGGGAAGTTAATTAAATACCATTTGGAGGCATTTAATGTTCTAGCAAAAACGGCTGATTTTCGACAAAAGAGATAACAACCCCCCCATTACGTCATGCTTCAGAAATGTGGAAAATGGTCCATTTTCAAATGTTTTATTTTTGAACGTCAGTTCACATTTGTAGGTGGATCATCAGTGTTAGAGCTAAAATTAGCATGTTTAAAGTGATTTTCATGCTTCCAGGGGCTCGGGAAGTGAAATAAATACCATTTGGAGGCATTTAATGTTCGAGCAAAAACGGCTGATTTTCGACAAAAGAGATAACACCCCCCTATTACGTCATGCTTCAGAAATGTGGAAAATGGTCCGTTTTCAAATGTTTTATTTTTGAACGTCAGTTCACATTTGTAGGTGGATCATCAGTGTTAGAGCTAAAATTAGCATGTTTAAAGTGATTTTCATGCTTCCAGAGGCCCAAAACACAAGATTTATGGAATGGGTAAAAGTGCATGAAAATGGCCAATTTACTCACTCTGAGTTCTCAAAAAGGGTTTCTTCACCCCGGGAAGTTAATTAAATACCATTTGGAGGCATTTAATGTTCGAGCAAAAACGGCTGATTTTCGACAAAAGAGATAACACCCCCCATTACGTCATGCTTCAGAAATGTGGAAAATGGTCCGTTTTCAAATGTTTTATTTTTGAACGTCAGTTCACATTTGTAGGTGGATCATCAGTGTTAGAGCTAAAATTAGCATGTTTAAAGTGATTTTCATGCTTCCAGGGGCTCGGGAAGTTAATTAAATACCATTTGGAGGCATTTAATGTTCGAGCAAAAACGGCTGATTTTCGACAAAAGAGATAACACCCCCCCATTACGTCATGCTTCAGAAATGTGGAAAATGGTCCGTTTTCAAATGTTTTATTTTTGAACGTCAGTTCACATTTGTAGGTGGATCATCAGTGTTAGAGCTAAAATTAGCATGTTTAAAGTGATTTTCATGCTTCCAGGGGCCCAAAACACAAGATTTATGGAATGGTTAAAAGTGCATGAAAATGGCCAATTTATTCACTCTGAGTTCTCAAAAAGGGTTTCTTCACCCCGGGAAGTTAATTAAATACCATTTGGAGGCATTTAATGTTCGAGCAAAAACGGCTGATTTTCGACAAAAGAGATAACACCCCCCCATTACGTCATGCTTCAGAAATGTGGAAAATGGTCCGTTTTCAAATGTTTTATTTTTGAACGTCAGTTCACATTTGTAGGTGGATCATCAGTGTTAGAGCTAAAATTAGCATGTTTAAAGTGATTTTCATGCTTCCAGGGGCTCGGGAAGTTAATTAAATACCATTTGGAGGCATTTAATGTTCGAGCAAAAACGGCTGATTTTCGACAAAAGAGATAACACCCCCCCATTACGTCATGCTTCAGAAATGTGGAAAATGGTCCGTTTTCAAATGTTTTATTTTTGAACGTCAGTTCACATTTGTAGGTGGATCATCAGTGTTAGAGCTAAAATTAGCATGTTTAAAGTGATTTTCATGCTTCCAGGGGCTCGGGAAGTGAAATAAATACCATTTGGAGGCATTTAATGTTCGAGCAAAAACGGCTGATTTTCGACAAAAGAGATAACACCCCCCCATTACGTCATGCTTCAGAAATGTGGAAAATGGTCCGTTTTCAAATGTTTTATTTTTGAACGTCAGTTCACATTTGTAGGTGGATCATCAGTGTTAGAGCTAAAATTAGCATGTTTAAAGTGATTTTCATGCTTCCAGGGGCCCAAAACACAAGATTTATGGAATGGTTAAAAGTGCATGAAAATGGCCAATTTACTCACTCTGAGTTCTCAAAAAGGGTTTCTTCACCCCGGGAAGTTAATTAAATACCATTTGGAGGCATTTAATGTTCGAGCAAAAACGGCTGATTTTCGACAAAAGAGATAACACCCCCCCATTACGTCATGCTTCAGAAATGTGGAAAATGGTCCGTTTTCAAATGTTTTATTTTTGAACGTCAGTTCACATTTGTAGGTGGATCATCAGTGTTAGAGCTAAAATTAGCATGTTTAAAGTGATTTTCATGCTTCCAGGGGCTCGGGAAGCTAATTAAATACCATTTGGAGGCATTTAATGTTCGAGCAAAAACGGCTGATTTTCGACAAAAGAGATAACACCCCCCCATTACGTCATGCTTCAGAAATGTGGAAAATGGTCCGTTTTCAAATGTTTTATTTTTGAACGTCAGTTCACATTTGTAGGTGGATCATCAGTGTTAGAGCTAAAATTAGCATGTTTAAAGTGATTTTCATGCTTCCAGGGGCTCGGGAAGTTAATTAAATACCATTTGGAGGCATTTAATGTTCGAGCAAAAACGGCTGATTTTCGACAAAAGAGATAACACCCCCCCATTACGTCATGCTTCAGAAATGTGGAAAATGGTCCGTTTTCAAATGTTTTATTTTTGAACGTCAGTTCACATTTGTAGGTGGATCATCAGTGTTAGAGCTAAAATTAGCATGTTTAAAGTGATTTTCATGCTTCCAGGGGCCCAAACCACAAGATTTATGGAATGGTTAAAAGTGCATGAAAATGGCCAATTTACTCACTCTGAGTTCTCAAAAAGGGTTTCTTCACCCCGGGAAGTTAATTAAATACCATTTGGAGGCATTTAATGTTCGAGCAAAAACGGCTGATTTTCGACAAAAGAGATAAACACCCCCCATTACGTCATGCTTCAGAAATGTGGAAAATGGTCAGTTTTCAAATGTTTTATTTTTGAACGTCAGTTCACATTTGTAGGTGGATCATCAGTGTTAGAGCTAAAATTAGCATGTTTAAAGTGATTTTCATGCTTCCAGGGGCTCGGGAAGTTAATTAAATACATTTGGAGGCATTTAATGTTCGAGCAAAAACGGCTGATTTTCGACAAAAGAGATAACACCCCCCCATAACGTCATGCTTCAGAAATGTGGAAAATGGTCCGTTTTCAAATGTTTTATTTTTGAACGTCAGTTCACATTTGTAGGTGGATCATCAGTGTTAGAGCTAAAATTAGCATGTTTAAAGTGATTTTCATGCTTCCAGGGGCTCGGGAAGTAAATTAAATACCATTTGGAGGCATTTAATGTTCGAGCAAAAACGGCTGATTTTCGACAAAAGAGATAACACCCCCCCATTACGTCATGCTTCAGAAATGTGGAAAATGTCCGTTTTCAAATGTTTTATTTTTGAACGTCAGTTCACATTTGTAGGTGGATCATCAGTGTTAGAGCTAAAATTAGCATGTTTAAAGTGATTTTCATGCTTCCAGGGGCTCGGGAAGTTAATTAAATACCATTTGGAGGCATTTAATGTTCGAGCAAAAACGGCTGATTTTCGACAAAAGAGATAACACCCCCCCATTACGTCATGCTTCAGAAATGTGGAAAATGGTCCGTTTTCAAATGTTTTATTTTTGAACGTCAGTTCACATTTGTAGGTGGATCATCAGTGTTAGAGCTAAAATTAGCATGTTTAAAGTGATTTTCATGCTTCCAGGGGCTCGGGAAGTTAATTAAATACCATTTGGAGGCATTTAATGTTCGAGCAAAAACGGCTGATTTTCGACAAAAGAGATAACACCCCCCCATTACGTCATGCTTCAGAAATGTTGGAAAATGGTCCGTTTTCAAATGTTTTATTTTTGAACGTCAGTTCACATTTGTAGGTGGATCATCAGTGTTAGAGCTAACATTAGCATGTTTAAAGTGATTTTCATGCTTCCAGGGGCCCAAAACACAAGATTTATGGAATGTTTAAAAGTGCATGAAAATGGCCAATTTACTCACTCTGAGTTCTCAAAAAGGGTTTCTTCACCCGGGAAGTTAATTAAATACCATTTGGAGGCATTTAATGTTCTAGCAAAAACGGCTGATTTTCGACAAAAGAGATAAATACCCCCCCATTACGTCATGCTTCAGAAATGTGGAAAATGGTCCATTTTCAAATGTTTTATTTTTTGAACGTCAGTTCACATTTGTAGGTGGATCATCAGTGTTAGAGCTAAAATTAGCATGTTTAAAGTGATTTTCATGCTTCCAGGGGCTCGGGAAGTGAAATAAATACCATTTGGAGGCATTTAATGTTCGAGCAAAAACGGCTGATTTTCGACAAAAGAGATAACACCCCCCTATTACGTCATGCTTCAGAAATGTGGAAAATGGTCCGTTTTCAAATGTTTTATTTTTGAACGTCAGTTCACATTTGTAGGTGGATCATCAGTGTTAGAGCTAAAATTAGCATGTTTAAAGTGATTTTCATGCTTCCAGGGGCCCAAAACACAAGATTTATGGAATGGGTAAAAGTGCATGAAAATGGCCAATTTACTCACTCTGAGTTCTCAAAAAGGGTTTCTTCACCCCGGGAAGTTAATTAAATACCATTTGGAGGCATTTAATGTTCGAGCAAAAACGGCTGATTTTCGACAAAAGAGATAACACCCCCCCATTACGTCATGCTTCAGAAATGTGGAAAATGGTCCGTTTTCAAATGTTTTATTTTTGAACGTCAGTTGACATTTGTAGGTGGATCATCAGTGTTAGAGCTAAAATTAGCATGTTTAAAGTGATTTTCATGCTTCCAGGGGCTCGGGAAGCTAATTAAATACCATTTGGAGGCATTTAATGTTCGAGCAAAAACGGCTGATTTTCGACAAAAGAGATAACACCCCCCCCATTACGTCATGCTTCAGAAATGTGGAAAATGGTCCGTTTTCAAATGTTTTATTTTTGAACGTCAGTTCACATTTGTAGGTGGATCATCAGTGTTAGAGCTAAAATTAGCATGTTTAAAGTGATTTTCATGCTTCCAGGGGCCCAAAACACAAGATTTATGGAATGGTTAAAAGTGCATGAAAATGGCCAATTTACTCACTCTGAGTTCTCAAAAAGGGTTTCTTCACCCCGGGAAGTTAATTAAATACCATTTGGAGGCATTTAATGTTCGAGCAAAAACGGCTGATTTTCGACAAAAGAGATAACACCCCCCATTACGTCATGCTTCAGAAATGTGGAAAATGGTCCGTTTTCAAATGTTTTATTTTTGAACGTCAGTTCACATTTGTAGGTGGATCATCAGTGTTAGAGCTAAAATTAGCATGTTTAAAGTGATTTTCATGCTTCCAGGGCTCGGGAAGTTAATTAAATACCATTTGGAGGCATTTAATGTTCGAGCAAAAACGGCTGATTTTCGACAAAAGAGATAACACCCCCCCCATTACGTCATGCTTCAGAAATGTGGAAAATGGTCCGTTTTCAAATGTTTTATTTTTGAACGTCAGTTCACATTTGTAGGTGGATCATCAGTGTTAGAGCTAAAATTAGCATGTTTAAAGTGATTTTCATGCTTCCAGGGGCCCAAAACACAAGATTTATGGAATGGTTAAAAGTGCATGAAAATGGCCAATTTATTCACTCTGAGTTCTCAAAAAGGGTTTCTTCACCCCGGGAAGTTAATTAAATACCATTTGGAGGCATTTAATGTTCGAGCAAAAACGGCTGATTTTCGACAAAAGAGATAACACCCCCCCATTACGTCATGCTTCAGAAATGTGGAAAATGGTCCGTTTTCAAATGTTTTATTTTTGAACGTCAGTTCACATTTGTAGGTGGATCATCAGTGTTAGAGCTAAAATTAGCATGTTTAAAGTGATTTTCATGCTTCCAGGGGCTCGGGAAGTTAATTAAATACCATTTGGAGGCATTTAATGTTCGAGCAAAAACGGCTGATTTTCGACAAAAGAGATAACACCCCCCTATTACGTCATGCTTCAGAAATGTGGAAAATGGTCCGTTTTCAAATGTTTTATTTTTGAACGTCAGTTCACATTTGTAGGTGGATCATCAGTGTTAGAGCTAAAATTAGCATGTTTAAAGTGATTTTCATGCTTCCAGGGGCCCAAAACACAAGATTTATGGAATGGGTAAAAGTGCATGAAAATGGCCAATTTACTCACTCTGAGTTCTCAAAAAGGGTTTCTTCACCCCGGGAAGTTAATTAAATACCATTTGGAGGCATTTAATGTTCGAGCAAAAACGGCTGATTTTCGACAAAAGAGATAACACCCCCCCATTACGTCATGCTTCAGAAATGTGGAAAATGGTCCGTTTTCAAATGTTTTATTTTTGAACGTCAGTTGACATTTGTAGGTGGATCATCAGTGTTAGAGCTAAAATTAGCATGTTTAAAGTGATTTTCATGCTTCCAGGGGCTCGGGAAGCTTATTAAATACCATTTGGAGGCATTTAATGTTCGAGCAAAAACGGCTGATTTTCGACAAAAGAGATAACACCCCCCCATTACGTCATGCTTCAGAAATGTGGAAAATGGTCCGTTTTCAAATGTTTTATTTTTGAACGTCAGTTCACATTTGTAGGTGGATCATCAGTGTTAGAGCTAAAATTAGCATGTTTAAAGTGATTTTCATGCTTCCAGGGGCCCAAAACACAAGATTTATGGAATGGTTAAAAGTGCATGAAAATGGCCAATTTACTCACTCTGAGTTCTCAAAAAGGGTTTCTTCACCCCGGGAAGTTAATTAAATACCATTTGGAGGCATTTAATGTTCGAGCAAAAACGGCTGATTTTCGACAAAAGAGATAACACCCCCCATTACGTCATGCTTCAGAAATGTGGAAAATGGTCCGTTTTCAAATGTTTTATTTTTGAACGTCAGTTCACATTTGTAGGTGGATCATCAGTGTTAGAGCTAAAATTAGCATGTTTAAAGTGATTTTCATGCTTCCAGGGGCTCGGGAAGTTAATTAAATACCATTTGGAGGCATTTAATGTTCGAGCAAAAACGGCTGATTTTCGACAAAAGAGATAACACCCCCCCATTACGTCATGCTTCAGAAATGTGGAAAATGGTCCGTTTTCAAATGTTTTATTTTTGAACGTCAGTTCACATTTGTAGGTGGATCATCAGTGTTAGAGCTAAAATTAGCATGTTTAAAGTGATTTTCATGCTTCCAGGGGCTCGGGAAGTTAATTAAATACCATTTGGAGGCATTTAATGTTCGAGCAAAAACGGCTGATTTTCGACAAAAGAGATAACACCCCCCCATTACGTCATGCTTCAGAAATGTGGAAAATGGTCCGTTTTCAAATGTTTTATTTTTGAACGTCAGTTCACATTTGTAGGTGGATCATCAGTGTTAGAGCTAAAATTAGCATGTTTAAAGTGATTTTCATGCTTCAAGGGGCTCGGGAAGTTAATTAAATACCATTTGGAGGCATTTAATGTTCGAGCAAAAACGGCTGATTTTCGACAAAAGAGATAACACCCCCCCATTACGTCATGCTTCAGAAATGTGGAAAATGGTCCGTTTTCAAATGTTTTATTTTTGAACGTCAGTTCACATTTGTAGGTGGATCATCAGTGTTAGAGCTAAAATTAGCATGTTTAAAGTGATTTTCATGCTTCCAGGGGCTCGGGAAGTTAATTGAATACCATTTGGAGGCATTTAATGTTCGAGCAAAAACGGCTGATTTTCGACAAAAGAGATAACACCCCCCCATTACGTCATGCTTCAGAAATGTGGAAAATGGTCCGTTTTCAAATGTTTTATTTTTCAACGTCAGTTTACATTTGTAGGTGGATCATCAGTGTTAGAGCTAAAATTAGCATGTTTAAAGTGATTTTCATGCTTCCAGGGGCTCGGGAAGTAAAATAAATACCATTTGGAGGTATTTAATGTTCGAGCAAAAACGGCTGATTTTCGACAAAAGAGATAACACCCCCCCATTACGTCATGCTTCAGAAATGTGGAAAATGGTCCGTTTTCAAATGTTTTATTTTTGAACGTCAGTTCACATTTGCAGGTGGATCATCAGTGTTAGAGCTAAAATTAGCATGTTTAAAGTGATTTTCATGCTTCCAGGGGCTCGGGAAGTTAATTAAATACCATTTGGAGGCATTTAATGTTCGAGCAAAAACGGCTGATTTTCGACAAAAGAGATAACACCCCCCCATTACGTAATGCTTCAGAAATGTGGAAAATGGTCCGTTTTCAAATGTTTTATTTTTGAACGTCAGTTCACATTTGTAGGTGGATCATCAGTGTTAGAGCTAAAATTAGCATGTTTAAAGTGATTTTCATGCTTCCAGGGGCTCGGGAAGTTAATTAAATACCATTTGGAGGCATTTAATGTTCGAGCAAAAACGGCTGATTTTCGACAAAAGAGATAACACCCCCCCATTACGTCATGCTTCAGAAATGTGGAAAATGGTCCGTTTTCAAATGTTTTATTTTTGAACGTCAGTTCACATTTGTAGGTGGATCATCAGTGTTAGAGCTAAAATTAGCATGTTTAAAGTGATTTTCATGCTTCCAGGGGCCCAAAACACAAGATTTATGGAATGGTTAAAAGTGCATGAAAATGGCCAATTTACTCACTCTGAGTTCTCAAAAAGGGTTTCTTCACCCCGGGAAGTTAATTAAATACCATTTGGAGGCATTTAATGTTCGAGCAAAAACGGCTGATTTTCGACAAAAGAGATAACACCCCCCCCCATTACGTCATGCTTCAGAAATGTGGAAAATGGTCAGTTTTCAAATGTTTTATTTTTGAACGTCAGTTCACATTTGTAGGTGGATCATCAGTGTTAGAGCTAAAATTAGCATGTTTAAAGTGATTTTCATGCTTCCAGGGGCTCGGGAAGTTAATTAAATACCATTTGGAGGCATTTAATGTTCGAGCAAAAACGGCTGATTTTCGACAAAAGAGATAACACCCCCCCATTACGTCATGCTTCAGAAATGTGGAAAATGGTCCGTTTTCAAATGTTTTATTTTTGAACGTCAGTTCACATTTGTAGGTGGATCATCAGTGTTAGAGCTAAAATTAGCATGTTTAAAGTGATTTTCATGCTTCCAGGGGCTCGGGAAGTAAAATAAATACCATTTGGAGGCATTTAATGTTCGAGCAAAAACGGCTGATTTTCGACAAAAGAGATAACACCCCCCCATTACGTCATGCTTCAGAAATGTGGAAAATGGTCCGTTTTCAAATGTTTTATTTTTGAACGTCAGTTCACATTTGTAGGTGGATCATCAGTGTTAGAGCTAAAATTAGCATGTTTAAAGTGATTTTCATGCTTCCAGGGGCTCGGGAAGTTAATTAAATACCATTTGGAGGCATTTAATGTTCGAGCAAAAACGGCTGATTTTCGACAAAAGAGATAACACCCCCCCATTACGTCATGCTTCAGAAATGTGGAAAATGGTCCGTTTTCAAATGTTTTATTTTTGAACGTCAGTTCACATTTGTAGGTGGATCATCAGTGTTAGAGCTAAAATTAGCATGTTTAAAGTGATTTTCATGCTTCCAGGGGCTCGGGAAGTTAATTAAATACCATTTGGAGGCATTTAATGTTCGAGCAAAAACGGCTGATTTTCGACAAAAGAGATAACACCCCCCCATTACGTCATGCTTCAGAAATGTGGAAAATGGTCCGTTTTCAAATGTTTTATTTTTGAACGTCAGTTCACATTTGTAGGTGGATCATCAGTGTTAGAGCTAACATTAGCATGTTTAAAGTGATTTTCATGCTTCCAGGGGCCCAAAACACAAGATTTATGGAATGGTTAAAAGTGCATGAAAATGGCCAATTTACTCACTCTGAGTTCTCAAAAAGGGTTTCTTCACCCCGGGAAGTTAATTAAATACCATTTGGAGGCATTTAATGTTCTAGCAAAAACGGCTGATTTTCGACAAAAGAGATAACAACCCCCCCATTACGTCATGCTTCAGAAATGTGGAAAATGGTCCATTTTCAAATGTTTTATTTTTGAACGTCAGTTCACATTTGTAGGTGGATCATCAGTGTTAGAGCTAAAATTAGCATGTTTAAAGTGATTTTCATGCTTCCAGGGGCTCGGGAAGTGAAATAAATACCATTTGGAGGCATTTAATGTTCGAGCAAAAACGGCTGATTTTCGACAAAAGAGATAACACCCCCCTATTACGTCATGCTTCAGAAATGTGGAAAATGGTCCGTTTTCAAATGTTTTATTTTTGAACGTCAGTTCACATTTGTAGGTGGATCATCAGTGTTAGAGCTAAAATTAGCATGTTTAAAGTGATTTTCATGCTTCCAGAGGCCCAAAACACAAGATTTATGGAATGGGTAAAAGTGCATGAAAATGGCCAATTTACTCACTCTGAGTTCTCAAAAAGGGTTTCTTCACCCCGGGAAGTTAATTAAATACCATTTGGAGGCATTTAATGTTCGAGCAAAAACGGCTGATTTTCGACAAAAGAGATAACACCCCCCCATTACGTCATGCTTCAGAAATGTGGAAAATGGTCCGTTTTCAAATGTTTTATTTTTGAACGTCAGTTGACATTTGTAGGTGGATCATCAGTGTTAGAGCTAAAATTAGCATGTTTAAAGTGATTTTCATGCTTCCAGGGGCTCGGGAAGCTAATTAAATACCATTTAGAGGCATTTAATGTTCGAGCAAAAACGGCTGATTTTCGACAAAAGAGATAACACCCCCCCATTACGTCATGCTTCAGAAATGTGGAAAATGGTCCGTTTTCAAATGTTTTATTTTTGAACGTCAGTTCACATTTGTAGGTGGATCATCAGTGTTAGAGCTAAAATTAGCATGTTTAAAGTGATTTTCATGCTTCCAGGGGCCCAAAACACAAGATTTATGGAATGGTTAAAAGTGCATGAAAATGGCCAATTTACTCACTCTGAGTTCTCAAAAAGGGTTTCTTCACCCCGGGAAGTTAATTAAATACCATTTGGAGGCATTTAATGTTCGAGCAAAAACGGCTGATTTTCGACAAAAGAGATAACACCCCCCATTACGTCATGCTTCAGAAATGTGGAAAATGGTCCGTTTTCAAATGTTTTATTTTTGAACGTCAGTTCACATTTGTAGGTGGATCATCAGTGTTAGAGCTAAAATTAGCATGTTTAAAGTGATTTTCATGCTTCCAGGGGCTCGGGAAGTTAATTAAATACCATTTGGAGGCATTTAATGTTCGAGCAAAAACGGCTGATTTTCGACAAAAGAGATAACACCCCCCCATTACGTCATGCTTCAGAAATGTGGAAAATGGTCCGTTTTCAAATGTTTTATTTTTGAACGTCAGTTCACATTTGTAGGTGGATCATCAGTGTTAGAGCTAAAATTAGCATGTTTAAAGTGATTTTCATGCTTCCAGGGGCCCAAAACACAAGATTTATGGAATGGTTAAAAGTGCATGAAAATGGCCAATTTATTCACTCTGAGTTCTCAAAAAGGGTTTCTTCACCCCGGGAAGTTAATTAAATACCATTTGGAGGCATTTAATGTTCGAGCAAAAACGGCTGATTTTCGACAAAAGAGATAACACCCCCCCATTACGTCATGCTTCAGAAATGTGGAAAATGGTCCGTTTTCAAATGTTTTATTTTTGAACGTCAGTTCACATTTGTAGGTGGATCATCAGTGTTAGAGCTAAAATTAGCATGTTTAAAGTGATTTTCATGCTTCCAGGGGCTCGGGAAGTTAATTAAATACCATTTGGAGGCATTTAATGTTCGAGCAAAAACGGCTGATTTTCGACAAAAGAGATAACACCCCCCCATTACGTCATGCTTCAGAAATGTGGAAAATGGTCCGTTTTCAAATGTTTTATTTTTGAACGTCAGTTCACATTTGTAGGTGGATCATCAGTGTTAGAGCTAAAATTAGCATGTTTAAAGTGATTTTCATGCTTCCAGGGGCTCGGGAAGTGAAATAAATACCATTTGGAGGCATTTAATGTTCGAGCAAAAACGGCTGATTTTCGACAAAAGAGATAACACCCCCCCATTACGTCATGCTTCAGAAATGTGGAAAATGGTCCGTTTTCAAATGTTTTATTTTTGAACGTCAGTTCACATTTGTAGGTGGATCATCAGTGTTAGAGCTAAAATTAGCATGTTTAAAGTGATTTTCATGCTTCCAGGGGCCCAAAACACAAGATTTATGGAATGGTTAAAAGTGCATGAAAATGGCCAATTTACTCACTCTGAGTTCTCAAAAAGGGTTTCTTCACCCCGGGAAGTTAATTAAATACCATTTGGAGGCATTTAATGTTCGAGCAAAAACGGCTGATTTTCGACAAAAGAGATAACACCCCCCCATTACGTCATGCTTCAGAAATGTGGAAAATGGTCCGTTTTCAAATGTTTTATTTTTGAACGTCAGTTCACATTTGTAGGTGGATCATCAGTGTTAGAGCTAAAATTAGCATGTTTAAAGTGATTTTCATGCTTCCAGGGGCTCGGGAAGCTAATTAAATACCATTTGGAGGCATTTAATGTTCGAGCAAAAACGGCTGATTTTCGACAAAAGAGATAACACCCCCCCATTACGTCATGCTTCAGAAATGTGGAAAATGGTCCGTTTTCAAATGTTTTATTTTTGAACGTCAGTTCACATTTGTAGGTGGATCATCAGTGTTAGAGCTAAAATTAGCATGTTTAAAGTGATTTTCATGCTTCCAGGGGCTCGGGAAGTTAATTAAATACCATTTGGAGGCATTTAATGTTCGAGCAAAAACGGCTGATTTTCGACAAAAGAGATAACACCCCCCCATTACGTCATGCTTCAGAAATGTGGAAAATGGTCCGTTTTCAAATGTTTTATTTTTGAACGTCAGTTCACATTTGTAGGTGGATCATCAGTGTTAGAGCTAAAATTAGCATGTTTAAAGTGATTTTCATGCTTCCAGGGGCCCAAACCACAAGATTTATGGAATGGTTAAAAGTGCATGAAAATGGCCAATTTACTCACTCTGAGTTCTCAAAAAGGGTTTCTTCACCCCGGGAAGTTAATTAAATACCATTTGGAGGCATTTAATGTTCGAGCAAAAACGGCTGATTTTCGACAAAAGAGATAACACCCCCCATTACGTCATGCTTCAGAAATGTGGAAAATGGTCAGTTTTCAAATGTTTTATTTTTGAACGTCAGTTCACATTTGTAGGTGGATCATCAGTGTTAGAGCTAAAATTAGCATGTTTAAAGTGATTTTCATGCTTCCAGGGGCTCGGGAAGTTAATTAAATACCATTTGGAGGCATTTAATGTTCGAGCAAAAACGGCTGATTTTCGACAAAAGAGATAACACCCCCCCATTACGTCATGCTTCAGAAATGTGGAAAATGGTCCGTTTTCAAATGTTTTATTTTTGAACGTCAGTTCACATTTGTAGGTGGATCATCAGTGTTAGAGCTAAAATTAGCATGTTTAAAGTGATTTTCATGCTTCCAGGGGCTCGGGAAGTAAAATAAATACCATTTGGAGGCATTTAATGTTCGAGCAAAAACGGCTGATTTTCGACAAAAGAGATAACACCCCCCCATTACGTCATGCTTCAGAAATGTGGAAAATGGTCCGTTTTCAAATGTTTTATTTTTGAACGTCAGTTCACATTTGTAGGTGGATCATCAGTGTTAGAGCTAAAATTAGCATGTTTAAAGTGATTTTCATGCTTCCAGGGGCTCGGGAAGTTAATTAAATACCATTTGGAGGCATTTAATGTTCGAGCAAAAACGGCTGATTTTCGACAAAAGAGATAACACCCCCCCATTACGTCATGCTTCAGAAATGTGGAAAATGGTCCGTTTTCAAATGTTTTATTTTTGAACGTCAGTTCACATTTGTAGGTGGATCATCAGTGTTAGAGCTAAAATTAGCATGTTTAAAGTGATTTTCATGCTTCCAGGGGCTCGGGAAGTTAATTAAATACCATTTGGAGGCATTTAATGTTCGAGCAAAAACGGCTGATTTTCGACAAAAGAGATAACACCCCCCCATTACGTCATGCTTCAGAAATGTGGAAAATGGTCCGTTTTCAAATGTTTTATTTTTGAACGTCAGTTCACATTTGTAGGTGGATCATCAGTGTTAGAGCTAACATTAGCATGTTTAAAGTGATTTTCATGCTTCCAGGGGCCCAAAACACAAGATTTATGGAATGTTTAAAAGTGCATGAAAATGGCCAATTTACTCACTCTGAGTTCTCAAAAAGGGTTTCTTCACCCCGGGAAGTTAATTAAATACCATTTGGAGGCATTTAATGTTCTAGCAAAAACGGCTGATTTTCGACAAAAGAGATAAATACCCCCCCATTACGTCATGCTTCAGAAATGTGGAAAATGGTCCATTTTCAAATGTTTTATTTTTGAACGTCAGTTCACATTTGTAGGTGGATCATCAGTGTTAGAGCTAAAATTAGCATGTTTAAAGTGATTTTCATGCTTCCAGGGGCTCGGGAAGTGAAATAAATACCATTTGGAGGCATTTAATGTTCGAGCAAAAACGGCTGATTTTCGACAAAAGAGATAACACCCCCCTATTACGTCATGCTTCAGAAATGTGGAAAATGGTCCGTTTTCAAATGTTTTATTTTTGAACGTCAGTTCACATTTGTAGGTGGATCATCAGTGTTAGAGCTAAAATTAGCATGTTTAAAGTGATTTTCATGCTTCCAGGGGCCCAAAACACAAGATTTATGGAATGGGTAAAAGTGCATGAAAATGGCCAATTTACTCACTCTGAGTTCTCAAAAAGGGTTTCTTCACCCCGGGAAGTTAATTAAATACCATTTGGAGGCATTTAATGTTCGAGCAAAAACGGCTGATTTTCGACAAAAGAGATAACACCCCCCCATTACGTCATGCTTCAGAAATGTGGAAAATGGTCCGTTTTCAAATGTTTTATTTTTGAACGTCAGTTGACATTTGTAGGTGGATCATCAGTGTTAGAGCTAAAATTAGCATGTTTAAAGTGATTTTCATGCTTCCAGGGGCTCGGGAAGCTAATTAAATACCATTTGGAGGCATTTAATGTTCGAGCAAAAACGGCTGATTTTCGACAAAAGAGATAACACCCCCCCATTACGTCATGCTTCAGAAATGTGGAAAATGGTCCGTTTTCAAATGTTTTATTTTTGAACGTCAGTTCACATTTGTAGGTGGATCATCAGTGTTAGAGCTAAAATTAGCATGTTTAAAGTGATTTTCATGCTTCCAGGGGCCCAAAACACAAGATTTATGGAATGGTTAAAAGTGCATGAAAATGGCCAATTTACTCACTCTGAGTTCTCAAAAAGGGTTTCTTCACCCCGGGAAGTTAATTAAATACCATTTGGAGGCATTTAATGTTCGAGCAAAAACGGCTGATTTTCGACAAAAGAGATAACACCCCCCATTACGTCATGCTTCAGAAATGTGGAAAATGGTCCGTTTTCAAATGTTTTATTTTTGAACGTCAGTTCACATTTGTAGGTGGATCATCAGTGTTAGAGCTAAAATTAGCATGTTTAAAGTGATTTTCATGCTTCCAGGGGCTCGGGAAGTTAATTAAATACCATTTGGAGGCATTTAATGTTCGAGCAAAAACGGCTGATTTTCGACAAAAGAGATAACACCCCCCCATTACGTCATGCTTCAGAAATGTGGAAAATGGTCCGTTTTCAAATGTTTTATTTTTGAACGTCAGTTCACATTTGTAGGTGGATCATCAGTGTTAGAGCTAAAATTAGCATGTTTAAAGTGATTTTCATGCTTCCAGGGGCCCAAAACACAAGATTTATGGAATGGTTAAAAGTGCATGAAAATGGCCAATTTATTCACTCTGAGTTCTCAAAAAGGGTTTCTTCACCCCGGGAAGTTAATTAAATACCATTTGGAGGCATTTAATGTTCGAGCAAAAACGGCTGATTTTCGACAAAAGAGATAACACCCCCCCATTACGTCATGCTTCAGAAATGTGGAAAATGGTCCGTTTTCAAATGTTTTATTTTTGAACGTCAGTTCACATTTGTAGGTGGATCATCAGTGTTAGAGCTAAAATTAGCATGTTTAAAGTGATTTTCATGCTTCCAGGGGCTCGGGAAGTTAATTAAATACCATTTGGAGGCATTTAATGTTCGAGCAAAAACGGCTGATTTTCGACAAAAGAGATAACACCCCCCCATTACGTCATGCTTCAGAAATGTGGAAAATGGTCCGTTTTCAAATGTTTTATTTTTGAACGTCAGTTCACATTTGTAGGTGGATCATCAGTGTTAGAGCTAAAATTAGCATGTTTAAAGTGATTTTCATGCTTCCAGGGGCTCGGGAAGTGAAATAAATACCATTTGGAGGCATTTAATGTTCGAGCAAAAACGGCTGATTTTCGACAAAAGAGATAACACCCCCCCATTACGTCATGCTTCAGAAATGTGGAAAATGGTCCGTTTTCAAATGTTTTATTTTTGAACGTCAGTTCACATTTGTAGGTGGATCATCAGTGTTAGAGCTAAAATTAGCATGTTTAAAGTGATTTTCATGCTTCCAGGGGCCCAAAACACAAGATTTATGGAATGGTTAAAAGTGCATGAAAATGGCCAATTTACTCACTCTGAGTTCTCAAAAAGGGTTTCTTCACCCCGGGAAGTTAATTAAATACCATTTGGAGGCATTTAATGTTCGAGCAAAAACGGCTGATTTTCGACAAAAGAGATAACACCCCCCCATTACGTCATGCTTCAGAAATGTGGAAAATGGTCCGTTTTCAAATGTTTTATTTTTGAACGTCAGTTCACATTTGTAGGTGGATCATCAGTGTTAGAGCTAAAATTAGCATGTTTAAAGTGATTTTCATGCTTCCAGGGGCTCGGGAAGCTAATTAAATACCATTTGGAGGCATTTAATGTTCGAGCAAAAATGGCTGATTTTCGACAAAAGAGATAACACCCCCCCATTACGTCATGCTTCAGAAATGTGGAAAATGGTCCGTTTTCAAATGTTTTATTTTTGAACGTCAGTTCACATTTGTAGGTGGATCATCAGTGTTAGAGCTAAAATTAGCATGTTTAAAGTGATTTTCATGCTTCCAGGGGCTCGGGAAGTTAATTAAATACCATTTGGAGGCATTTAATGTTCGAGCAAAAACGGCTGATTTTCGACAAAAGAGATAACACCCCCCCATTACGTCATGCTTCAGAAATGTGGAAAATGGTCCGTTTTCAAATGTTTTATTTTTGAACGTCAGTTCACATTTGTAGGTGGATCATCAGTGTTAGAGCTAAAATTAGCATGTTTAAAGTGATTT
Organism: Lissotriton vulgaris; assembly: GCF_964263255.1. NCBI lineage: Eukaryota > Metazoa > Chordata > Amphibia > Caudata > Salamandridae > Lissotriton > Lissotriton vulgaris. The sequence goes on from NW_028242337.1 coordinate 113,847, forward strand.
TCATGCTTCCAGGGGCCCAAACCACAAGATTTATGGAATGGTTAAAAGTGCATGAAAATGGCCAATTTACTCACTCTGAGTTCTCAAAAAGGGTTTCTTCACCCCGGGAAGTTAATTAAATACCATTTGGAGGCATTTAATGTTCGAGCAAAAACGGCTGATTTTCGACAAAAGAGATAACACCCCCCCATTACGTCATGCTTCAGAAATGTGGAAAATGGTCCGTTTTCAAATGTTTTATTTTTGAACGTCAGTTCACATTTGTAGGTGGATCATCAGTGTTAGAGCTAAAATTAGCATGTTTAAAGTGATTTTCATGCTTCCAGGGGCCCAAAACACAAGATTTATGGAATGGTTAAAAGTGCATGAAAATGGCCAATTTACTCACTCTGAGTTCTCAAAAAGGGTTTCTTCACCCCGGGAAGTTAATTAAATACCATTTGGAGGCATTTAATGTTCGAGCAAAAACGGCTGATTTTCGACAAAAGAGATAACACCCCCCCATTACGTCATGCTTCAGAAATGTGGAAAATGGTCCGTTTTCAAATGTTTTATTTTTGAACGTCAGTTCACATTTGTAGGTGGATCATCAGTGTTAGAGCTAAAATTAGCATGTTTAAAGTGATTTTCATGCTTCCAGGGGCTCGGGAAGTTAATTAAATACCATTTGGAGGCATTTAATGTTCGAGCAAAAACGGCTGATTTTCGACAAAAGAGATAACACCCCCCCATTACGTCATGCTTCAGAAATGTGGAAAATGGTCCGTTTTCAAATGTTTTATTTTTGAACGTCAGTTCACATTTGTAGGTGGATCATCAGTGTTAGAGCAAAAATTAGCATGTTTAAAGTGATTTTCATGCTTCCAGGGGCTCGGGAAGTTAATTAAATACCATTTGGAGGCATTTAATGTTCGAGCAAAAACGGCTGATTTTCAACAAAAGAGATAACACCCCCCCATTACGTCATGCTTCAGAAATGTGGAAAATGGTCCGTTTTCAAATGTTTTATTTTTGAACGTCAGTTCACATTTGTAGGTGGATCATCAGTGTTAGAGCTAAAATTAGCATGTTTAAAGTGATTTTCATGCTTCCAGGGGCCCAAAACACAAGATTTATGGAATGGTTAAAAGTGCATGAAAATGGCCAATTTACTCACTCTGAGTTCTCAAAAAGGGTTTCTTCACCCCGGGAAGTTAATTAAATACCATTTGGAGGCATTTAATGTTCGAGCAAAAACGGCTGATTTTCGACAAAAGAGATAACACCCCCCCCATTACGTCATGCTTCAGAAATGTGGAAAATGGTCCGTTTTCAAATGTTTTATTTTTGAACGTCAGTTCACATTTGTAGGTGGATCATCAGTGTTAGAGCTAAAATTAGCATGTTTAAAGTGATTTTCATGCTTCCAGGGGCTCGGGAAGTTAATTAAATACCATTTGGAGGCATTTAATGTTCGAGCAAAAACGGCTGATTTTCGACAAAAGAGATAACACCCCCCCCATTACGTCATGCTTCAGAAATGTGGAAAATGGTCCGTTTTCAAATGTTTTATTTTTGAACGTCAGTTCAAATTTCTAGGTGGATCATCAGTGTTAGAGCTAAAATTAGCATGTTTAAAGTGATTTTCATGCTTCCAGGGGCTCGGGAAGTAAAATAAATACCATTTGGAGGCATTTAATGTTCGAGCAAAAACGGCTGATTTTCGACAAAAGAGATAACACCCCCCCATTACGTCATGCTTCAGAAATGTGGAAAATGGTCCGTTTTCAAATGTTTTATTTTTGAACGTCAGTTCACATTTGTAGGTGGATCATCAGTGTTAGAGCTAAAATTAGCATGTTTAAAGTGATTTTCATGCTTCCAGGGGCTCGGGAAGTTAATTAAATACCATTTGGAGGCATTTAATGTTCGAGCAAAAACGGCTGATTTTCGACAAAAGAGATAACACCCCCCCATTACGTCATGCTTCAGAAATGTGGAAAATGGTCCGTTTTCAAATGTTTTATTTTTGAACGTTAGTTCACATTTGTAGGTGGATCATCAGTGTTAGAGCTAAAATGAGCATTTTTAAAGTGATTTTCATGCTTCCAGGGGCTCGGGAAGTTAATTAAATACCATTTGGAGGCATTTAATGTTCGAGCAAAAACGGCTGATTTTCGACAAAAGAGATAACACCCCCCCATTACGTCATGCTTCAGAAATGTGGAAAATGGTCCGTTTTCAAATGTTTTATTTTTGAACGTCAGTTCACATTTGTAGGTGGATCATCAGTGTTAGAGCTAAAATTAGCATGTTTAAAGTGATTTTCATGCTTCCAGGGGCTCGGGAAGTTAATTAAATACCATTTGGAGGCATTTAATGTTCGAGCAAAAACGGCTGATTTTCGACAAAAGAGATAACACCCCCCCATTACGTCATGCTTCAGAAATGTGGAAAATGGTCCGTTTTCAAATGTTTTATTTTTGAACGTCAGTTCACATTTGTAGGTGGATCATCAGTGTTAGAGCTAAAATTAGCATGTTTAAAGTGATTTTCATGCTTCCAGGGGCTCGGGAAGTGAAATAAATACCATTTGGAGGCATTTAATGTTCGAGCAAAAACGGCTGATTTTCGACAAAAGAGATAACACCCCCCCATTACGTCATGCTTCAGAAATGTGGAAAATGGTCCGTTTTCAAATGTTTTATTTTTGAACGTCAGTTCACATTTGTAGGTGGATCATCAGTGTTAGAGCTAAAATTAGCATGTTTAAAGTGATTTTCATGCTTCCAGGGGCCCAAAACACAAGATTTATGGAATGGTTAAAAGTGCATGAAAATGGCCAATTTACTCACTCTGAGTTCTCAAAAAGGGTTTCTTCACCCCGGGAAGTTAATTAAATACCATTTGGAGGCATTTAATGTTCGAGCAAAAACGGCTGATTTTCGACAAAAGAGATAACACCCCCCCATTACGTCATGCTTCAGAAATGTGGAAAATGGTCCGTTTTCAAATGTTTTATTTTTGAACGTCAGTTCACATTTGTAGGTGGATCATCAGTGTTAGAGCTAAAATTAGCATGTTTAAAGTGATTTTCATGCTTCCAGGGGCCCAAAACACAAGATTTATGGAATGGTTAAAAGTGCATGAAAATGGCCAATTTACTCACTCTGAGTTCTCAAAAAGGGTTTCTTCACCCCGGGAAGTTAATTAAATACCATTTGGAGGCATTTAATGTTCGAGCAAAAACGGCTGATTTTCGACAAAAGAGATAACACCCCCCCATTACGTCATGCTTCAGAAATGTGGAAAATGGTCCGTTTTCAAATGTTTTATTTTTGAACGTCAGTTCACATTTGTAGGTGGATCATCAGTGTTAGAGCTAAAATTAGCATGTTTAAAGTGATTTTCATGCTTCCAGGGGCTCGGGAAGCTAATTAAATACCATTTGGAGGCATTTAATGTTCGAGCAAAAACGGCTGATTTTCGACAAAAGAGATAACACCCCCCCATTACGTCATGCTTCAGAAATGTGGAAAATGGTCCGTTTTCAAATGTTTTATTTTTGAACGTCAGTTCACATTTGTAGGTGGATCATCAGTGTTAGAGCTAAAATTAGCATGTTTAAAGTGATTTTCATGCTTCCAGGGGCTCGGGAAGTTAATTAAATACCATTTGGAGGCATTTAATGTTCGAGCAAAAACGGCTGATTTTCGACAAAAGAGATAACACCCCCCATTACGTCATGCTTCAGAAATGTGGAAAATGGTCCGTTTTCAAATGTTTTATTTTTGAACGTCAGTTCACATTTGTAGGTGGATCATCAGTGTTAGAGCTAAAATTAGCATGTTTAAAGTGATTTTCATGCTTCCAGGGGCCCAAACCACAAGATTTATGGAATGGTTAAAAGTGCATGAAAATGGCCAATTTACTCACTCTGAGTTCTCAAAAAGGGTTTCTTCACCCCGGGAAGTTAATTAAATACCATTTGGAGGCATTTAATGTTCGAGCAAAAACGGCTGATTTTCGACAAAAAAGATAACACCCCCCCATTACGTCATGCTTCAGAAATGTGGAAAATGGTCAGTTTTCAAATGTTTTATTTTTGAACGTCAGTTCACATTTGTAGGTGGATCATCAGTGTTAGAGCTAAAATTAGCATGTTTAAAGTGATTTTCATGCTTCCAGGGGCCCAAAACACAAGATTTATGGAATGGTTAAAAGTGCATGAAAATGGCCAATTTACTCACTCTGAGTTCTCAAAAAGGGTTTCTTCACCCCGGGAAGTTAATTAAATACCATTTGGAGGCATTTAATGTTCGAGCAAAAACGGCTGATTTTCGACAAAAGAGATAACACCCCCCCATTACGTCATGCTTCAGAAATGTGGAAAATGGTCCGTTTTCAAATGTTTTATTTTTGAACGTCAGTTCACATTTGTAGGTGGATCATCAGTGTTAGAGCTAAAATTAGCATGTTTAAAGTGATTTTCATGCTTCCAGGGGCTCGGGAAGTTAATTAAATACCATTTGGAGGCATTTAATGTTCGAGCAAAAACGGCTGATTTTCGACAAAAGAGATAACACCCCCCCATTACGTCATGCTTCAGAAATGTGGAAAATGGTCCGTTTTCAAATGTTTTATTTTTGAACGTCAGTTCACATTTGTAGGTGGATCATCAGTGTTAGAGCTAAAATTAGCATGTTTAAAGTGATTTTCATGCTTCCAGGGGCCCAAAACACAAGATTTATGGAATGGTTAAAAGTGCATGAAAATGGCCAATTTACTCACTCTGAGTTCTCAAAAAGGGTTTCTTCACCCCGGGAAGTTAATTAAATACCATTTGGAGGCATTTAATGTTCGAGCAAAAACGGCTGATTTTCGACAAAAGAGATAACACCCCCCCATTACGTCATGCTTCAGAAATGTGGAAAATGGTCCGTTTTCAAATGTTTTATTTTTGAACGTCAGTTCACATTTGTAGGTGGATCATCAGTGTTAGAGCTAAAATTAGCATGTTTAAAGTGATTTTCATGCTTCCAGGGGCTCGGGAAGTTAATTAAATACCATTTGGAGGCATTTAATGTTCGAGCAAAAACGGCTGATTTTCGACAAAAGAGATAACACCCCCCATTACGTCATGCTTCAGAAATGTGGAAAATGGTCCGTTTTCAAATGTTTTATTTTTGAACGTCAGTTCACATTTGTAGGTGGATCATCAGTGTTAGAGCTAAAATTAGCATGTTTAAAGTGATTTTCATGCTTCCAGGGGCTCGGGAAGTAAAAAAAAAAACATTTGGAGGCATTTAATGTTCGAGCAAAAACGGCTGATTTTCGACAAAAGAGATAACACCCCCCCATTACGTCATGCTTCAGAAATGTGGAAAATGGTCCGTTTTCAAATGTTTTATTTTTGAACGTCAGTTCACATTTGTAGGTGGATCATCAGTGTTAGAGCTAAAATTAGCATGTTTAAAGTGATTTTCATGCTTCCAGGGGCTCGGGAAGTTAATTAAATACCATTTGGAGGCATTTAATGTTCGAGCAAAAACGGCTGATTTTCGACAAAAGAGATAACACCCCCCCATTACGTCATGCTTCAGAAATGTGGAAAATGGTCCGTTTTCAAATGTTTTATTTTTGAACGTCAGTTCACATTTGTAGGTGGATCATCAGTGTTAGAGCTAAAATTAGCATGTTTAAAGTGATTTTCATGCTTCCAGGGGCTCGGGAAGTTAATTAAATACCATTTGGAGGCATTTAATGTTCGAGCAAAAACGGCTGATTTTCGACAAAAGAGATAACACCCCCCCATTACGTCATGCTTCAGAAATGTGGAAAATGGTCCGTTTTCAAATGTTTTATTTTTGAACGTCAGTTCACATTTGTAGGTGGATCATCAGTGTTAGAGCTAAAATTAGCATGTTTAAAGTGATTTTCATGCTTCCAGGGGCCCAAAACACAAGATTTATGGAATGGTTAAAAGTGCATGAAAATGGCCAATTTACTCACTCTGAGTTCTCAAAAAGGGTTTCGTCACCCCGGGAAGTTAATTAAATACCATTTGGAGGCATTTAATGTTCGAGCAAAAACGGCTGATTTTCGACAAAAGAGATAACACCCCCCCATTACGTCATGCTTCAGAAATGTGGAAAATGGTCCGTTTTCAAATGTTTTATTTTTGAACGTCAGTTCACATTTGTAGGTGGATCATCAGTGTTAGATCTAAAATTAGCATGTTTAAAGTGATTTTCATGCTTCCAGGGGCTCGGGAAGTTAATTAGATACCATTTGGAGGCATTTAATGTTCGAGCAAAAACGGCTGATTTTCGACAAAAGAGATAACACCCCCCCATTACGTCATGCTTCAGAAATGTGGAAAATGGTCCGTTTTCAAATGTTTTATTTTTGAACGTCAGTTCACATTTGTAGGTGGATCATCAGTGTTAGAGCTAAAATTAGCATGTTTAAAGTGATTTTCATGCTTCCAGGGGCTCGGGAAGTGAAATAAATACCATTTGGAGGCATTTAATGTTCGAGCAAAAACGGCTGATTTTCGACAAAAGAGATAACACCCCCCCATTACGTCATGCTTCAGAAATGTGGAAAATGGTCCGTTTTCAAATGTTTTATTTTTGAACGTCAGTTCACATTTGTAGGTGGATCATCAGTGTTAGAGCTAAAATTAGCATGTTTAAAGTGATTTTCATGCTTCCAGGGGCCCAAAACACAAGATTTATGGAATGGTTAAAAGTGCATGAAAATGGCCAATTTACTCACTCTGAGTTCTCAAAAAGGGTTTCTTCACCCCGGGAAGTTAATTAAATACCATTTGGAGGCATTTAATGTTCGAGCAAAAACGGCTGATTTTCGACAAAAGAGATAACACCCCCCCATTACGTCATGCTTCAGAAATGTGGAAAATGGTCAGTTTTCAAATGTTTTATTTTTGAACGTCAGTTCACATTTGTAGGTGGATCATCAGTGTTAGAGCTAAAATTAGCATGTTTAAAGTGATTTTCATGCTTCCAGGGGCTCGGGAAGTTAATTAAATACCATTTGGAGGCATTTAATGTTCGAGCAAAAACGGCTGATTTTCGACAAAAGAGATAACACCCCCCCATTACGTCATGCTTCAGAAATGTGGAAAATGGTCCGTTTTCAAATGTTTTATTTTTGAACGTCAGTTCACATTTGTAGGTGGATCATCAGTGTTAGAGCTAAAATTAGCATGTTTAAAATGATTTTCATGCTTCCAGGGGCTCGGGAAGTTAATTAAATACCATTTGGAGGCATTTAATGTTCGAGCAAAAACGGCTGATTTTCGACAAAAGAGATAACACCCCCCCATTACGTCATGCTTCAGAAATGTGGAAAATGGTCCGTTTTCAAATGTTTTATTTTTGAACGTCAGTTCACATTTGTAGGTGGATCATCAGTGTTAGAGCTAAAATTAGCATGTTTAAAGTGATTTTCATGCTTCCAGGGGCCCAAAACACAAGATTTATGGAATGGTTAAAAGTGCATGAAAATGGCCAATTTACTCACTCTGAGTTCTCAAAAAGGGTTTCTTCACCCCGGGAAGTTAATTAAATACCATTTGGAGGCATTTAATGTTCGAGCAAAAACGGCTGATTTTCGACAAAAGAGATAACACCCCCCCATTACGTCATGCTTCAGAAATGTGGAAAATGGTCCGTTTTCAAATGTTTTATTTTTGAACGTCAGTTCACATTTGTAGGTGGATCATCAGTGTTAGAGCTAAAATTAGCATGTTTAAAGTGATTTTCATGCTTCCAGGGGCTCGGGAAGTTAATTAAATACCATTTGGAGGCATTTAATGTTCGAGCAAAAACGGCTGATTTTCGACAAAAGAGATAACACCCCCCCATTACGTCATGCTTCAGAAATGTGGAAAATGGTCCGTTTTCAAATGTTTTATTTTTGAACGTCAGTTCACATTTGTAGGTGGATCATCAGTGTTAGAGCTAAAATTAGCATGTTTAAAGTGATTTTCATGCTTCCAGGGGCTCGGGAAGTTAATTAAATACCATTTGGAGGCATTTAATGTTCGAGCAAAAACGGCTGATTTTCGACAAAAGAGATAACACCCCCCCATTACCTCATGCTTCAGAAATGTGGAAAATGGTCCGTTTTCAAATGTTTTATTTTTGAACGTCAGTTCACATTTGTAGGTGGATCATCAGTGTTAGAGCTAAAATTAGCATGTTTAAAGTGATTTTCATGCTTCCAGGGGCCCAAACCACAAGATTTATGGAATGGTTAAAAGTGCATGAAAATGGCCAATTTACTCACTCTGAGTTCTCAAAAAGGGTTTCTTCACCCCGGGAAGTTAATTAAATACCATTTGGAGGCATTTAATGTTCGAGCAAAAACGGCTGATTTTCGACAAATGAGATAACACCCCCCCATTACGTCATGCTTCAGAAATGTGGAAAATGGTCCGTTTTCAAATGTTTTATTTTTGAACGTCAGTTCACATTTGTAGGTGGATCATCAGTGTTAGAGCTAAAATTAGCATGTTTAAAGTGATTTTCATGCTTCCAGGGGCTCGGGAAGTTAATTAAATACCATTTGGAGGCATTTAATGTTCGAGCAAAAACGGCTGATTTTCGACAAAAGAGATAACACCCCCCCCCATTACGTCATGCTTCAGAAATGTGGAAAATGGTCCGTTTTCAAATGTTTTATTTTTGAACGTCAGTTCACATTTGTAGGTGGATCATCAGTGTTAGAGCTAAAATTAGCATGTTTAAAGTGATTTTCATGCTTCCAGGGGCCCAAAACACAAGATTTATGGAATGGTTAAAAGTGCATGAAAATGGCCAATTTGCTCACTCTGAGTTCTCAAAAAGGGTTTCTTCACCCCGGGAAGTTAATTAAATACCATTTGGAGGCATTTAATGTTCGAGCAAAAACGGCTGATTTTCGACAAAAGAGATAACACCCCCCCATTACGTCATGCTTCAGAAATGTGGAAAATGGTCCGTTTTCAAATGTTTTATTTTTGAACGTCAGTTCACATTTGTAGGTGGATCATCAGTGTTAGAGCTAAAATTAGCATGTTTAAAGTGATTTTCATGCTTCCAGGGGCTCGGGAAGTTAATTAAATACCATTTGGAGGCATTTAATGTTCGAGCAAAAACGGCAGATTTTCGACAAAAGAGATAACACCCCCCCATTACGTCATGCTTCAGAAATGTGGAAAATGGTCCGTTTTCAAATGTTTTATTTTTGAACGTCAGTTCACATTTGTAGGTGGATCATCAGTGTTAGAGCTAAAATTAGCATGTTTAAAGTGATTTTCATGCTTCCAGGGGCTCGGGAAGTTAATTAAATACCATTTGGAGGCATTTAATGTTCGAGCAAAAACGGCTGATTTTCTACAAAAGAGATAACACCCCCCCATTACGTCATGCTTCAGAAATGTGGAAAATGGTCCGTTTTCAAATGTTTTATTTTTGAACGTCAGTTCACATTTGTAGGTGGATCATCAGTGTTAGAGCTAAAATTAGCATGTTTAAAGTGATTTTCATGCTTCCAGGGGCCCAAAACACAAGATTTATGGAATGGTTAAAAGTGCATGAAAATGGCCAATTTACTCACTCTGAGTTCTCAAAAAGGGTTTCTTCACCCCGGGAAGTTAATTAAATACCATTTGGAGGCATTTAATGTTCGAGCAAAAACGGCTGATTTTCGACAAAAGAGATAACACCCCCCCATTACGTCATGCTTCAGAAATGTGGAAAATGGTCCGTTTTCAAATGTTTTATTTTTGAACGTCAGTTCACATTTGTAGGTGGATCATCAGTGTTAGAGCTAAAATTAGCATGTTTAAAGTGATTTTCATGCTTCCAGGGGCTCGGGAAGCTAATTAAATACCATTTGGAGGCATTTAATGTTCGAGCAAAAACGGCTGATTTTCGACAAAAGAGATAACACCCCCCCATTACGTCATGCTTCAGAAATGTGGAAAATGGTCCGTTTTCAAATGTTTTATTTTTGAACGTCAGTTCACATTTGTAGGTGCATCATCAGTGTTAGAGCTAAAATTAGCATGTTTAAAGTGATTTTCATGCTTCCAGGGGCTCGGGAAGTTAATTAAATACCATTTGGAGGCATTTAATGTTCGAGCAAAAACGGCTGATTTTCGACAAAAGAGATAACACCCCCCCATTACCTCATGCTTCAGAAATGTGGAAAATGGTCCGTTTTCAAATGTTTTATTTTTGAACGTCAGTTCACATTTGTAGGTGGATCATCAGTGTTAGAGCTAAAATTAGCATGTTTAAAGTGATTTTCATGCTTCCAGGGGCCCAAACCACAAGATTTATGGAATGGTTAAAAGTGCATGAAAATGGCCAATTTACTCACTCTGAGTTCTCAAAAAGGGTTTCTTCACCCCGGGAAGTTAATTAAATACCATTTGGAGGCATTTAATGTTCGAGCAAAAACGGCTGATTTTCGACAAAAGAGATAACACCCCCCCATTACGTCATGCTTCAGAAATGTGGAAAATGGTCCGTTTTCAAATGTTTTATTTTTGAACGTCAGTTCACATTTGTAGGTGGATCATCAGTGTTAGAGCTAAAATTAGCATGTTTAAAGTGATTTTCATGCTTCCAGGGGCCCAAAACACAAGATTTATGGAATGGTTAAAAGTGCATGAAAATGGCCAATTTACTCACTCTGAGTTCTCAAAAAGGGTTTCTTCACCCCGGGAAGTTAATTAAATACCATTTGGAGGCATTTAATGTTCGAGCAAAAACGGCTGATTTTCGACAAAAGAGATAACACCCCCCCATTACGTCATGCTTCAGAAATGTGGAAAATGGTCCGTTTTCAAATGTTTTATTTTTGAACGTCAGTTCACATTTGTAGGTGGATCATCAGTGTTAGAGCTAAAATTAGCATGTTTAAAGTGATTTTCATGCTTCCAAGGGCTCGGGAAGCTAATTAAATACCATTTGGAGGCATTTAATGTTCGAGCAAAAACGGCTGATTTTCGACAAAAGAGATAACACCCCCCCATTACGTCATACTTCAGAAATGTGGAAAATGGTCCGTTTTCAAATGTTTTATTTTTGAACGTCAGTTCACATTTGTAGGTGGATCATCAGTGTTAGAGCTAAAATTAGCATGTTTAAAGTGATTTTCATGCTTCCAGGGGCTCGGGAAGTTAATTAAATACCATTTGGAGGCATTTAATGTTCGAGCAAAAACGGCTGATTTTCGACAAAAGAGATAACACCCCCCCATTACCTCATGCTTCAGAAATGTGGAAAATGGTCCGTTTTCAAATGTTTTATTTTTGAACGTCAGTTCACATTTGTAGGTGGATCATCAGTGTTAGAGCTAAAATTAGCATGTTTAAAGTGATTTTCATGCTTCCAGGGGCCCAAACCACAAGATTTATGGAATGGTTAAAAGTGCATGAAAATGGCCAATTTACTCACTCTGAGTTCTCAAAAAGGGTTTCTTCACCCCGGGAAGTTAATTAAATACCATTTGGAGGCATTTAATGTTCGAGCAAAAACGGCTGATTTTCGACAAAAGAGATAACACCCCCCCATTACGTCATGCTTCAGAAATGTGGAAAATGGTCCGTTTTCAAATGTTTTATTTTTGAACGTCAGTTCACATTTGTAGGTGGATCATCAGTGTTAGAGCTAAAATTAGCATGTTTAAAGTGATTTTCATGCTTCCAGGGGCTCGGGAAGTTAATTAAATACCATTTGGAGGCATTTAATGTTCGAGCAAAAACGGCTGATTTTCGACAAAAGAGATAACACCCCCCCCATTACGTCATGCTTCAGAAATGTGGAAAATGGTCCGTTTTCAAATGTTTTATTTTTGAACGTCAGTTCACATTTGTAGGTGGATCATCAGTGTTAGAGCTAAAATTAGCATGTTTAAAGTGATTTTCATGCTTCCAGGGGCCCAAAACACAAGATTTATGGAATGGTTAAAAGTGCATGAAAATGGCCAATTTACTCACTCTGAGTTCTCAAAAAGGGTTTCTTCACCCCGGGAAGTTAATTAAATACCATTTGGAGGCATTTAATGTTCGAGCAAAAACGGCTGATTTTCGACAAAAGAGATAACACCCCCCATTACGTCATGCTTCAGAAATGTGGAAAATGGTCCGTTTTCAAATGTTTTATTTTTGAACGTCAGTTCACATTTGTAGGTGGATCATCAGTGTTAGAGCTAAAATTAGCATGTTTAAAGTGATTTTCATGCTTCCAGGGGCTCGGGAAGTTAATTAAATACCATTTGGAGGCATTTAATGTTCGAGCAAAAACGGCAGTTTTTCGACAAAAGAGATTACACCCCCCCATTACGTCATGCTTCAGAAATGTGGAAAATGGTCCGTTTTCAAATGTTTTATTTTTGAACGTCAGTTCACATTTGTAGGTGGATCATCAGTGTTAGAGCTAAAATTAGCATGTTTAAAGTGATTTTCATGCTTCCAGGGGCTCGGGAAGTTAATTAAATACCATTTGGAGGCATTTAATGTTCGAGCAAAAACGGCTGATTTTCTACAAAAGAGATAACACCCCCCCATTACGTCATGCTTCAGAAATGTGGAAAATGGTCCGTTTTCAAATGTTTTATTTTTGAACGTCAGTTCACATTTGTAGGTGGATCATCAGTGTTAGAGCTAAAATTAGCATGTTTAAAGTGATTTTCATGCTTCCAGGGGCCCAAAACACAAGATTTATGGAATGGTTAAAAGTGCATGAAAATGGCCAATTTACTCACTCTGAGTTCTCAAAAAGGGTTTCTTCACCCCGGGAAGTTAATTAAATACCATTTGGAGGCATTTAATGTTCGAGCAAAAACGGCTGATTTTCGACAAAAGAGATAACACCCCCCCATTACCTCATGCTTCAGAAATGTGGAAAATGGTCCGTTTTCAAATGTTTTATTTTTGAACGTCAGTTCACATTTGTAGGTGGATCATCAGTGTTAGAGCTAAAATTAGCATGTTTAAAGTGATTTTCATGCTTCCAGGGGCCCAAACCACAAGATTTATGGAATGGTTAAAAGTGCATGAAAATGGCCAATTTACTCACTCTGAGTTCTCAAAAAGGGTTTCTTCACCCCGGGAAGTTAATTAAATACCATTTGGAGGCATTTAATGTTCGAGCAAAAACGGCTGATTTTCGACAAAAGAGATAACACCCCCCCATTACGTCATGCTTCAGAAATGTGGAAAATGGTCCGTTTTCAAATGTTTTATTTTTGAACGTCAGTTCACATTTGTAGGTGGATCATCAGTGTTAGAGCTAAAATTAGCATGTTTAAAGTGATTTTCATGCTTCCAGGGGCTCGGGAAGTTAATTAAATACCATTTGGAGGCATTTAATGTTCGAGCAAAAACGGCTGATTTTCGACAAAAGAGATAACACCCCCCCCATTACGTCATGCTTCAGAAATGTGGAAAATGGTCCGTTTTCAAATGTTTTATTTTTGAACGTCAGTTCACATTTGTAGGTGGATCATCAGTGTTAGAGCTAAAATTAGCATGTTTAAAGTGATTTTCATGCTTCCAGGGGCCCAAAACACAAGATTTATGGAATGGTTAAAAGTGCATGAAAATGGCCAATTTACTCACTCTGAGTTCTCAAAAAGGGTTTCTTCACCCCGGGAAGTTAATTAAATACCATTTGGAGGCATTTAATGTTCGAGCAAAAACGGCTGATTTTCGACAAAAGAGATAACACCCCCCATTACGTCATGCTTCAGAAATGTGGAAAATGGTCCGTTTTCAAATGTTTTATTTTTGAACGTCAGTTCACATTTGTAGGTGGATCATCAGTGTTAGAGCTAAAATTAGCATGTTTAAAGTGATTTTCATGCTTCCAGGGGCTCGGGAAGTTAATTAAATACCATTTGGAGGCATTTAATGTTCGAGCAAAAACGGCAGTTTTTCGACAAAAGAGATTACACCCCCCCATTACGTCATGCTTCAGAAATGTGGAAAATGGTCCGTTTTCAAATGTTTTATTTTTGAACGTCAGTTCACATTTGTAGGTGGATCATCAGTGTTAGAGCTAAAATTAGCATGTTTAAAGTGATTTTCATGCTTCCAGGGGCTCGGGAAGTTAATTAAATACCATTTGGAGGCATTTAATGTTCGAGCAAAAACGGCTGATTTTCTACAAAAGAGATAACACCCCCCCATTACGTCATGCTTCAGAAATGTGGAAAATGGTCCGTTTTCAAATGTTTTATTTTTGAACGTCAGTTCACATTTGTAGGTGGATCATCAGTGTTAGAGCTAAAATTAGCATGTTTAAAGTGATTTTCATGCTTCCAGGGGCCCAAAACACAAGATTTATGGAATGGTTAAAAGTGCATGAAAATGGCCAATTTACTCACTCTGAGTTCTCAAAAAGGGTTTCTTCACCCCGGGAAGTTAATTAAATACCATTTGGAGGCATTTAATGTTCGAGCAAAAACGGCTGATTTTCGACAAAAGAGATAACACCCCCCCATTACGTCATGCTTCAGAAATGTGGAAAATGGTCCGTTTTCAAATGTTTTATTTTTGAACGTCAGTTCACATTTGTAGGTGGATCATCAGTGTTAGAGCTAAAATTAGCATGTTTAAAGTGATTTTCATGCTTCCAGGGGCTCGGGAAATTAATTAAATACCATTTGGAGGCATTTAATGTTCGAGCAAAAACGGCTGATTTTCGACAAAAGAGATAACACCCCCCCCATTACGTCATGCTTCAGAAATGTGGAAAATGGTCCGTTTTCAAATGTTTTATTTTTGAACGTCAGTTCACATTTGTAGGTGGATCATCAGTGTTAGAGCTAAAATTAGCATGTTTAAAGTGATTTTCATGCTTCCAGGGGCTCGGGAAGTTAATTAAATACCATTTGGAGGCATTTAATGTTCGAGCAAAAACGGCTGATTTTCGACAAAAGAGATAACACCCCCCCATTACGTCATGCTTCAGAAATGTGGAAAATGGTCCGTTTTCAAATGTTTTATTTTTGAACGTCAGTTCACATTTGTAGGTGGATCATCAGTGTTAGAGCTAAAATTAGCATGTTTAAAGTGATTTTCATGCTTCCAGGGGCTCGGGAAGTTAATTAAATACCATTTGGAGGCATTTAATGTTCGAGTAAAAACGGCTGATTTTCGACAAAAGAGATAACACCCCCCCATTACGTCATGCTTCAGAAATGTGGAAAATGGTCCGTTTTCAAATGTTTTATTTTTGAACGTCAGTTCACATTTGTAGGTGGATCATCAGTGTTAGAGCTAAAATTAGCATGTTTAAAGTGATTTTCATGCTTCCAGGGGCCCAAAACACAAGATTTATGGAATGGTTAAAAGTGCATGAAAATGGCCAATTTACTCACTCTGAGTTCTCAAAAAGGGTTTCTTCACCCCGGGAAGTTAATTAAATACCATTTGGAGGCATTTAATGTTCGAGCAAAAACTGCTGATTTTCGACAAAAGAGATAACACCCCCCCATTACGTCATGCTTCAGAAATGTGGAAAATGGTCCGTTTTCAAATGTTTTATTTTTGAACGTCAGTTCACATTTGTAGGTGGATCATCAGTGTTAGAGCTAAAATTAGCATGTTTAAAGTGATTTTCATGCTTCCAGGGGCTCGGGAAGTTAATTAAATACCATTTGGAGGCATTTAATGTTCGAGCAAAAACGGCTGATTTTCGACAAAAGAGATAACACCCCCCCATTACGTCATGCTTCAGAAATGTGGAAAATGGTCCGTTTTCAAATGTTTTATTTTTGAACGTCAGTTCACATTTGTAGGTGGATCATCAGTGTTAGAGCTAAAATTAGCATGTTTAAAGTGATTTTCATGCTTCCAGGGGCGCGGGAAGTTAATTAAATACCATTTGGAGGCATTTAATGTTCGAGCAAAAACGGCTGATTTTCGACAAAAGAGATAACACCCCCCCATTACGTCATGCTTCAGAAATGTGGAAAATGGTCCGTTTTCAAATGTTTTATTTTTGAACGTCAGTTCACATTTGTAGGTGGATCATCAGTGTTAGAGCTAAAATTAGCATGTTTAAAGTGATTTTCATGCTTCCAGGGGCCCAAAACACAAGATTTATGGAATGGTTAAAAGTGCATGAAAATGGCCAATTTACTCACTCTGAGTTCTCAAAAAGGGTTTCTTCACCCCGGGAAGGTAATTAAATACCATTTGGAGGCATTTAATGTTCGAGCAAAAACGGCTGATTTTCGACAAAAGAGATAACACCCCCCCATTACGTCATGCTTCAGAAATGTGGAAAATGGTCCGTTTTCAAATGTTTTATTTTTGAACGTCAGTTCACATTTGTAGGTGGATCATCAGTGTTAGAGCTAAAATTAGCATGTTTAAAGTGATTTTCATGCTTCCAGGGGCTCGGGAAGTTAATTAAATACCATTTGGAGGCATTTAATGTTCGAGCAAAAACGGCTGATTTTCGACAAAAGAGATAACACCCCCCCATTACGTCATGCTTCAGAAATGTGGAAAATGGTCCGTTTTCAAATGTTTTATTTTTGAACGTCAGTTCACATTTGTAGGTGGATCATCAGTGTTAGAGCTAAAATTAGCATGTTTAAAGTGATTTTCATGCTGCCAGGGGCTCGGGAAGTAAAATAAATACCATTTGGAGGCATTTAATGTTCGAGCAAAAACGGCTGATTTTCGACAAAAGAGATAACACCCCCCCATTACGTCATGCTTCAGAAATGTGGAAAATGGTCCGTTTTCAAATGTTTTATTTTTGAACGTCAGTTCACATTTGTAGGTGGATCATCAGTGTTAGAGCTAAAATTAGCATGTTTAAAGTGATTTTCATGCTTCCAGGGGCTCGGGAAGTTAATTAAATACCATTTGGAGGCATTTAATGTTCGAGCAAAAACGGCTGATTTTCGACAAAAGAGATAACACCCCCCCATTACGTCATGCTTCAGAAATGTGGAAAATGGTCCGTTTTCAAATGTTTTATTTTTGAACGTCAGTTCACATTTGTAGGTGGATCATCAGTGTTAGAGCTAAAATTAGCATGTTTAAAGTGATTTTCATGCTTCCAGGGGCTCGGGAAGTTAATTAAATACCATTTGGAGGCATTTAATGTTCGAGCAAAAACGGCTGATTTTCGACAAAAGAGATAACACCCCCCCATTACGTCATGCTTCAGAAATGTGGAAAATGGTCCGTTTTCAAATGTTTTATTTTTGAACGTCAGTTCACATTTGTAGGTGGATCATCAGTGTTAGAGCTAAAATTAGCATGTTTAAAGTGATTTTCATGCTTCCAGGGGCCCAAAACACAAGATTTATGGAATGGTTAAAAGTGCATGAAAATGGCCAATTTACTCACTCTGAGTTCTCAAAAAGGGTTTCTTCACCCCGGGAAGTTAATTAAATACCATTTGGAGGCATTTAATGTTCGAGCAAAAACGGCTGATTTTCGACAAAAGAGATAACACCCCCCCATTACGTCATGCTTCAGAAATGTGGAAAATGGTCCGTTTTCAAATGTTTTATTTTTGAACGTCAGTTCACATTTGTAGGTGGATCATCAGTGTTAGATCTAAAATTAGCATGTTTAAAGTGATTTTCATGCTTCCAGGGGCTCGGGAAGTTAATTAAATACCATTTGGAGGCATTTAATGTTCGAGCAAAAACGGCTGATTTTCGACAAAAGAGATAACACCCCCCCATTACGTCATGCTTCAGAAATGTGGAAAATGGTCCGTTTTCAAATGTTTTATTTTTGAACGTCAGTTCACATTTGTAGGTGGATCATCAGTGTTAGAGCTAAAATTAGCATGTTTAAAGTGATTTTCATGCTTCCAGGGGCTCGGGAAGTGAAATAAATACCATTTGGAGGCATTTAATGTTCGAGCAAAAACGGCTGATTTTCGACAAAAGAGATAACACCCCCCCATTACGTCATGCTTCAGAAATGTGGAAAATGGTCCGTTTTCAAATGTTTTATTTTTGAACGTCAGTTCACATTTGTAGGTGGATCATCAGTGTTAGAGCTAAAATTAGCATGTTTAAAGTGATTTTCATGCTTCCAGGGGCCCAAAACACAAGATTTATGGAATGGTTAAAAGTGCATGAAAATGGCCAATTTACTCACTCTGAGTTCTCAAAAAGGGTTTCTTCACCCCGGGAAGTTAATTAAATACCATTTGGAGGCATTTAATGTTCGAGCAAAAACGGCTGATTTTCGACAAAAGAGATAACACCCCCCCATTACGTCATGCTTCAGAAATGTGGAAAATGGTCCGTTTTCAAATGTTTTATTTTTGAACGTCAGTTCACATTTGTAGGTGGATCATCAGTGTTAGAGCTAAAATTAGCATGTTTAAAGTGATTTTCATGCTTCCAGGGGCCCAAAACACAAGATTTATGGAATGGTTAAAAGTGCATGAAAATGGCCAATTTACTCACTCTGAGTTCTCAAAAAGGGTTTCTTCACCCCGGGAAGTTAATTAAATACCATTTGGAGGCATTTAATGTTCGAGCAAAAACGGCTGATTTTCGACAAAAGAGATAACACCCCCCCATTACGTCATGCTTCAGAAATGTGGAAAATGGTCCGTTTTCAAATGTTTTATTTTTGAACGTCAGTTCACATTTGTAGGTGGATCATCAGTGTTAGAGCTAAAATTAGCATGTTTAAAGTGATTTTCATGCTTCCAGGGGCTCGGGAAGCTAATTAAATACCATTTGGAGGCATTTAATGTTCGAGCAAAAACGGCTGATTTTCGACAAAAGAGATAACACCCCCCCATTACGTCATGCTTCAGAAATGTGGAAAATGGTCCGTTTTCAAATGTTTTATTTTTGAACGTCAGTTCACATTTGTAGGTGGATCATCAGTGTTAGAGCTAAAATTAGCATGTTTAAAGTGATTTTCATGCTTCCAGGGGCTCGGGAAGTTAATTAAATACCATTTGGAGGCATTTAATGTTCGAGCAAAAACGGCTGATTTTCGACAAAAGAGATAACACCCCCCATTACGTCATGCTTCAGAAATGTGGAAAATGGTCCGTTTTCAAATGTTTTATTTTTGAACGTCAGTTCACATTTGTAGGTGGATCATCAGTGTTAGAGCTAAAATTAGCATGTTTAAAGTGATTTTCATGCTTCCAGGGGCCCAAACCACAAGATTTATGGAATGGTTAAAAGTGCATGAAAATGGCCAATTTACTCACTCTGAGTTCTCAAAAAGGGTTTCTTCACCCCGGGAAGTTAATTAAATACCATTTGGAGGCATTTAATGTTCGAGCAAAAACGGCTGATTTTCGACAAAAAAGATAACACCCCCCCATTACGTCATGCTTCAGAAATGTGGAAAATGGTCAGTTTTCAAATGTTTTATTTTTGAACGTCAGTTCACATTTGTAGGTGGATCATCAGTGTTAGAGCTAAAATTAGCATGTTTAAAGTGATTTTCATGCTTCCAGGGGCCCAAAACACAAGATTTATGGAATGGTTAAAAGTGCATGAAAATGGCCAATTTACTCACTCTGAGTTCTCAAAAAGGGTTTCTTCACCCCGGGAAGTTAATTAAATACCATTTGGAGGCATTTAATGTTCGAGCAAAAACGGCTGATTTTCGACAAAAGAGATAACACCCCCCCATTACGTCATGCTTCAGAAATGTGGAAAATGGTCCGTTTTCAAATGTTTTATTTTTGAACGTCAGTTCACATTTGTAGGTGGATCATCAGTGTTAGAGCTAAAATTAGCATGTTTAAAGTGATTTTCATGCTTCCAGGGGCTCGGGAAGTTAATTAAATACCATTTGGAGGCATTTAATGTTCGAGCAAAAACGGCTGATTTTCGACAAAAGAGATAACACCCCCCCATTACGTCATGCTTCAGAAATGTGGAAAATGGTCCGTTTTCAAATGTTTTATTTTTGAACGTCAGTTCACATTTGTAGGTGGATCATCAGTGTTAGAGCTAAAATTAGCATGTTTAAAGTGATTTTCATGCTTCCAGGGGCCCAAAACACAAGATTTATGGAATGGTTAAAAGTGCATGAAAATGGCCAATTTACTCACTCTGAGTTCTCAAAAAGGGTTTCTTCACCCCGGGAAGTTAATTAAATACCATTTGGAGGCATTTAATGTTCGAGCAAAAACGGCTGATTTTCGACAAAAGAGATAACACCCCCCCATTACGTCATGCTTCAGAAATGTGGAAAATGGTCCGTTTTCAAATGTTTTATTTTTGAACGTCAGTTCACATTTGTAGGTGGATCATCAGTGTTAGAGCTAAAATTAGCATGTTTAAAGTGATTTTCATGCTTCCAGGGGCTCGGGAAGTTAATTAAATACCATTTGGAGGCATTTAATGTTCGAGCAAAAACGGCTGATTTTCGACAAAAGAGATAACACCCCCCATTACGTCATGCTTCAGAAATGTGGAAAATGGTCCGTTTTCAAATGTTTTATTTTTGAACGTCAGTTCACATTTGTAGGTGGATCATCAGTGTTAGAGCTAAAATTAGCATGTTTAAAGTGATTTTCATGCTTCCAGGGGCTCGGGAAGTAAAAAAAAAACCATTTGGAGGCATTTAATGTTCGAGCAAAAACGGCTGATTTTCGACAAAAGAGATAACACCCCCCCATTACGTCATGCTTCAGAAATGTGGAAAATGGTCCGTTTTCAAATGTTTTATTTTTGAACGTCAGTTCACATTTGTAGGTGGATCATCAGTGTTAGAGCTAAAATTAGCATGTTTAAAGTGATTTTCATGCTTCCAGGGGCTCGGGAAGTTAATTAAATACCATTTGGAGGCATTTAATGTTCGAGCAAAAACGGCTGATTTTCGACAAAAGAGATAACACCCCCCCATTACGTCATGCTTCAGAAATGTGGAAAATGGTCCGTTTTCAAATGTTTTATTTTTGAACGTCAGTTCACATTTGTAGGTGGATCATCAGTGTTAGAGCTAAAATTAGCATGTTTAAAGTGATTTTCATGCTTCCAGGGGCTCGGGAAGTTAATTAAATACCATTTGGAGGCATTTAATGTTCGAGCAAAAACGGCTGATTTTCGACAAAAGAGATAACACCCCCCCATTACGTCATGCTTCAGAAATGTGGAAAATGGTCCGTTTTCAAATGTTTTATTTTTGAACGTCAGTTCACATTTGTAGGTGGATCATCAGTGTTAGAGCTAAAATTAGCATGTTTAAAGTGATTTTCATGCTTCCAGGGGCCCAAAACACAAGATTTATGGAATGGTTAAAAGTGCATGAAAATGGCCAATTTACTCACTCTGAGTTCTCAAAAAGGGTTTCGTCACCCCGGGAAGTTAATTAAATACCATTTGGAGGCATTTAATGTTCGAGCAAAAACGGCTGATTTTCGACAAAAGAGATAACACCCCCCCATTACGTCATGCTTCAGAAATGTGGAAAATGGTCCGTTTTCAAATGTTTTATTTTTGAACGTCAGTTCACATTTGTAGGTGGATCATCAGTGTTAGATCTAAAATTAGCATGTTTAAAGTGATTTTCATGCTTCCAGGGGCTCGGGAAGTTAATTAGATACCATTTGGAGGCATTTAATGTTCGAGCAAAAACGGCTGATTTTCGACAAAAGAGATAACACCCCCCCATTACGTCATGCTTCAGAAATGTGGAAAATGGTCCGTTTTCAAATGTTTTATTTTTGAACGTCAGTTCACATTTGTAGGTGGATCATCAGTGTTAGAGCTAAAATTAGCATGTTTAAAGTGATTTTCATGCTTCCAGGGGCTCGGGAAGTGAAATAAATACCATTTGGAGGCATTTAATGTTCGAGCAAAAACGGCTGATTTTCGACAAAAGAGATAACACCCCCCCATTACGTCATGCTTCAGAAATGTGGAAAATGGTCCGTTTTCAAATGTTTTATTTTTGAACGTCAGTTCACATTTGTAGGTGGATCATCAGTGTTAGAGCTAAAATTAGCATGTTTAAAGTGATTTTCATGCTTCCAGGGGCTCGGGAAGTTAATTAAATACCATTTGGAGGCATTTAATGTTCGAGCAAAAACGGCTGATTTTCGACAAAAGAGATAACACCCCCCCATTACGTCATGCTTCAGAAATGTGGAAAATGGTCCGTTTTCAAATGTTTTATTTTTGAACGTCAGTTCACATTTGTAGGTGGATCATCAGTGTTAGAGCTAAAATTAGCATGTTTAAAATGATTTTCATGCTTCCAGGGGCTCGGGAAGTTAATTAAATACCATTTGGAGGCATTTAATGTTCGAGCAAAAACGGCTGATTTTCGACAAAAGAGATAACACCCCCCCATTACGTCATGCTTCAGAAATGTGGAAAATGGTCCGTTTTCAAATGTTTTATTTTTGAACGTCAGTTCACATTTGTAGGTGGATCATCAGTGTTAGAGCTAAAATTAGCATGTTTAAAGTGATTTTCATGCTTCCAGGGGCCCAAAACACAAGATTTATGGAATGGTTAAAAGTGCATGAAAATGGCCAATTTACTCACTCTGAGTTCTCAAAAAGGGTTTCTTCACCCCGGGAAGTTAATTAAATACCATTTGGAGGCATTTAATGTTCGAGCAAAAACGGCTGATTTTCGACAAAAGAGATAACACCCCCCCATTACGTCATGCTTCAGAAATGTGGAAAATGGTCCGTTTTCAAATGTTTTATTTTTGAACGTCAGTTCACATTTGTAGGTGGATCATCAGTGTTAGAGCTAAAATTAGCATGTTTAAAGTGATTTTCATGCTTCCAGGGGCTCGGGAAGTTAATTAAATACCATTTGGAGGCATTTAATGTTCGAGCAAAAACGGCTGATTTTCGACAAAAGAGATAACACCCCCCCATTACGTCATGCTTCAGAAATGTGGAAAATGGTCCGTTTTCAAATGTTTTATTTTTGAACGTCAGTTCACATTTGTAGGTGGATCATCAGTGTTAGAGCTAAAATTAGCATGTTTAAAGTGATTTTCATGCTTCCAGGGGCTCGGGAAGTTAATTAAATACCATTTGGAGGCATTTAATGTTCGAGCAAAAACGGCTGATTTTCGACAAAAGAGATAACACCCCCCCATTACCTCATGCTTCAGAAATGTGGAAAATGGTCCGTTTTCAAATGTTTTATTTTTGAACGTCAGTTCACATTTGTAGGTGGATCATCAGTGTTAGAGCTAAAATTAGCATGTTTAAAGTGATTTTCATGCTTCCAGGGGCCCAAACCACAAGATTTATGGAATGGTTAAAAGTGCATGAAAATGGCCAATTTACTCACTCTGAGTTCTCAAAAAGGGTTTCTTCACCCCGGGAAGTTAATTAAATACCATTTGGAGGCATTTAATGTTCGAGCAAAAACGGCTGATTTTCGACAAAAGAGATAACACCCCCCCATTACGTCATGCTTCAGAAATGTGGAAAATGGTCCGTTTTCAAATGTTTTATTTTTGAACGTCAGTTCACATTTGTAGGTGGATCATCAGTGTTAGAGCTAAAATTAGCATGTTTAAAGTGATTTTCATGCTTCCAGGGGCTCGGGAAGTTAATTAAATACCATTTGGAGGCATTTAATGTTCGAGCAAAAACGGCTGATTTTCGACAAAAGAGATAACACCCCCCCCCATTACGTCATGCTTCAGAAATGTGGAAAATGGTCCGTTTTCAAATGTTTTATTTTTGAACGTCAGTTCACATTTGTAGGTGGATCATCAGTGTTAGAGCTAAAATTAGCATGTTTAAAGTGATTTTCATGCTTCCAGGGGCCCAAAACACAAGATTTATGGAATGGTTAAAAGTGCATGAAAATGGCCAATTTGCTCACTCTGAGTTCTCAAAAAGGGTTTCTTCACCCCGGGAAGTTAATTAAATACCATTTGGAGGCATTTAATGTTCGAGCAAAAACGGCTGATTTTCGACAAAAGAGATAACACCCCCCCATTACGTCATGCTTCAGAAATGTGGAAAATGGTCCGTTTTCAAATGTTTTATTTTTGAACGTCAGTTCACATTTGTAGGTGGATCATCAGTGTTAGAGCTAAAATTAGCATGTTTAAAGTGATTTTCATGCTTCCAGGGGCTCGGGAAGTTAATTAAATACCATTTGGAGGCATTTAATGTTCGAGCAAAAACGGCAGATTTTCGACAAAAGAGATAACACCCCCCCATTACGTCATGCTTCAGAAATGTGGAAAATGGTCCGTTTTCAAATGTTTTATTTTTGAACGTCAGTTCACATTTGTAGGTGGATCATCAGTGTTAGAGCTAAAATTAGCATGTTTAAAGTGATTTTCATGCTTCCAGGGGCTCGGGAAGTTAATTAAATACCATTTGGAGGCATTTAATGTTCGAGCAAAAACGGCTGATTTTCTACAAAAGAGATAACACCCCCCCATTACGTCATGCTTCAGAAATGTGGAAAATGGTCCGTTTTCAAATGTTTTATTTTTGAACGTCAGTTCACATTTGTAGGTGGATCATCAGTGTTAGAGCTAAAATTAGCATGTTTAAAGTGATTTTCATGCTTCCAGGGGCCCAAAACACAAGATTTATGGAATGGTTAAAAGTGCATGAAAATGGCCAATTTACTCACTCTGAGTTCTCAAAAAGGGTTTCTTCACCCCGGGAAGTTAATTAAATACCATTTGGAGGCATTTAATGTTCGAGCAAAAACGGCTGATTTTCGACAAAAGAGATAACACCCCCCCATTACGTCATGCTTCAGAAATGTGGAAAATGGTCCGTTTTCAAATGTTTTATTTTTGAACGTCAGTTCACATTTGTAGGTGGATCATCAGTGTTAGAGCTAAAATTAGCATGTTTAAAGTGATTTTCATGCTTCCAGGGGCTCGGGAAGCTAATTAAATACCATTTGGAGGCATTTAATGTTCGAGCAAAAACGGCTGATTTTCGACAAAAGAGATAACACCCCCCCATTACGTCATGCTTCAGAAATGTGGAAAATGGTCCGTTTTCAAATGTTTTATTTTTGAACGTCAGTTCACATTTGTAGGTGGATCATCAGTGTTAGAGCTAAAATTAGCATGTTTAAAGTGATTTTCATGCTTCCAGGGGCTCGGGAAGTTAATTAAATACCATTTGGAGGCATTTAATGTTCGAGCAAAAACGGCTGATTTTCGACAAAAGAGATAACACCCCCCCATTACCTCATGCTTCAGAAATGTGGAAAATGGTCCGTTTTCAAATGTTTTATTTTTGAACGTCAGTTCACATTTGTAGGTGGATCATCAGTGTTAGAGCTAAAATTAGCATGTTTAAAGTGATTTTCATGCTTCCAGGGGCCCAAACCACAAGATTTATGGAATGGTTAAAAGTGCATGAAAATGGCCAATTTACTCACTCTGAGTTCTCAAAAAGGGTTTCTTCACCCCGGGAAGTTAATTAAATACCATTTGGAGGCATTTAATGTTCGAGCAAAAACGGCTGATTTTCGACAAAAGAGATAACACCCCCCCATTACGTCATGCTTCAGAAATGTGGAAAATGGTCCGTTTTCAAATGTTTTATTTTTGAACGTCAGTTCACATTTGTAGGTGGATCATCAGTGTTAGAGCTAAAATTAGCATGTTTAAAGTGATTTTCATGCTTCCAGGGGCCCAAAACACAAGATTTATGGAATGGTTAAAAGTGCATGAAAATGGCCAATTTACTCACTCTGAGTTCTCAAAAAGGGTTTCTTCACCCCGGGAAGTTAATTAAATACCATTTGGAGGCATTTAATGTTCGAGCAAAAACGGCTGATTTTCGACAAAAGAGATAACACCCCCCCATTACGTCATGCTTCAGAAATGTGGAAAATGGTCCGTTTTCAAATGTTTTATTTTTGAACGTCAGTTCACATTTGTAGGTGGATCATCAGTGTTAGAGCTAAAATTAGCATGTTTAAAGTGATTTTCATGCTTCCAGGGGCTCGGGAAGCTAATTAAATACCATTTGGAGGCATTTAATGTTCGAGCAAAAACGGCTGATTTTCGACAAAAGAGATAACACCCCCCCATTACGTCATGCTTCAGAAATGTGGAAAATGGTCCGTTTTCAAATGTTTTATTTTTGAACGTCAGTTCACATTTGTAGGTGGATCATCAGTGTTAGAGCTAAAATTAGCATGTTTAAAGTGATTTTCATGCTTCCAGGGGCTCGGGAAGTTAATTAAATACCATTTGGAGGCATTTAATGTTCGAGCAAAAACGGCTGATTTTCGACAAAAGAGATAACACCCCCCCATTACCTCATGCTTCAGAAATGTGGAAAATGGTCCGTTTTCAAATGTTTTATTTTTGAACGTCAGTTCACATTTGTAGGTGGATCATCAGTGTTAGAGCTAAAATTAGCATGTTTAAAGTGATTTTCATGCTTCCAGGGGCCCAAACCACAAGATTTATGGAATGGTTAAAAGTGCATGAAAATGGCCAATTTACTCACTCTGAGTTCTCAAAAAGGGTTTCTTCACCCCGGGAAGTTAATTAAATACCATTTGGAGGCATTTAATGTTCGAGCAAAAACGGCTGATTTTCGACAAAAGAGATAACACCCCCCCATTACGTCATGCTTCAGAAATGTGGAAAATGGTCCGTTTTCAAATGTTTTATTTTTGAACGTCAGTTCACATTTGTAGGTGGATCATCAGTGTTAGAGCTAAAATTAGCATGTTTAAAGTGATTTTCATGCTTCCAGGGGCTCGGGAAGTTAATTAAATACCATTTGGAGGCATTTAATGTTCGAGCAAAAACGGCTGATTTTCGACAAAAGAGATAACACCCCCCCCATTACGTCATGCTTCAGAAATGTGGAAAATGGTCCGTTTTCAAATGTTTTATTTTTGAACGTCAGTTCACATTTGTAGGTGGATCATCAGTGTTAGAGCTAAAATTAGCATGTTTAAAGTGATTTTCATGCTTCCAGGGGCCCAAAACACAAGATTTATGGAATGGTTAAAAGTGCATGAAAATGGCCAATTTACTCACTCTGAGTTCTCAAAAAGGGTTTCTTCACCCCGGGAAGTTAATTAAATACCATTTGGAGGCATTTAATGTTCGAGCAAAAACGGCTGATTTTCGACAAAAGAGATAACACCCCCCATTACGTCATGCTTCAGAAATGTGGAAAATGGTCCGTTTTCAAATGTTTTATTTTTGAACGTCAGTTCACATTTGTAGGTGGATCATCAGTGTTAGAGCTAAAATTAGCATGTTTAAAGTGATTTTCATGCTTCCAGGGGCTCGGGAAGTTAATTAAATACCATTTGGAGGCATTTAATGTTCGAGCAAAAACGGCAGTTTTTCGACAAAAGAGATTACACCCCCCCATTACGTCATGCTTCAGAAATGTGGAAAATGGTCCGTTTTCAAATGTTTTATTTTTGAACGTCAGTTCACATTTGTAGGTGGATCATCAGTGTTAGAGCTAAAATTAGCATGTTTAAAGTGATTTTCATGCTTCCAGGGGCTCGGGAAGTTAATTAAATACCATTTGGAGGCATTTAATGTTCGAGCAAAAACGGCTGATTTTCTACAAAAGAGATAACACCCCCCCATTACGTCATGCTTCAGAAATGTGGAAAATGGTCCGTTTTCAAATGTTTTATTTTTGAACGTCAGTTCACATTTGTAGGTGGATCATCAGTGTTAGAGCTAAAATTAGCATGTTTAAAGTGATTTTCATGCTTCCAGGGGCCCAAAACACAAGATTTATGGAATGGTTAAAAGTGCATGAAAATGGCCAATTTACTCACTCTGAGTTCTCAAAAAGGGTTTCTTCACCCCGGGAAGTTAATTAAATACCATTTGGAGGCATTTAATGTTCGAGCAAAAACGGCTGATTTTCGACAAAAGAGATAACACCCCCCCATTACCTCATGCTTCAGAAATGTGGAAAATGGTCCGTTTTCAAATGTTTTATTTTTGAACGTCAGTTCACATTTGTAGGTGGATCATCAGTGTTAGAGCTAAAATTAGCATGTTTAAAGTGATTTTCATGCTTCCAGGGGCCCAAACCACAAGATTTATGGAATGGTTAAAAGTGCATGAAAATGGCCAATTTACTCACTCTGAGTTCTCAAAAAGGGTTTCTTCACCCCGGGAAGTTAATTAAATACCATTTGGAGGCATTTAATGTTCGAGCAAAAACGGCTGATTTTCGACAAAAGAGATAACACCCCCCCATTACGTCATGCTTCAGAAATGTGGAAAATGGTCCGTTTTCAAATGTTTTATTTTTGAACGTCAGTTCACATTTGTAGGTGGATCATCAGTGTTAGAGCTAAAATTAGCATGTTTAAAGTGATTTTCATGCTTCCAGGGGCTCGGGAAGTTAATTAAATACCATTTGGAGGCATTTAATGTTCGAGCAAAAACGGCTGATTTTCGACAAAAGAGATAACACCCCCCCCATTACGTCATGCTTCAGAAATGTGGAAAATGGTCCGTTTTCAAATGTTTTATTTTTGAACGTCAGTTCACATTTGTAGGTGGATCATCAGTGTTAGAGCTAAAATTAGCATGTTTAAAGTGATTTTCATGCTTCCAGGGGCCCAAAACACAAGATTTATGGAATGGTTAAAAGTGCATGAAAATGGCCAATTTACTCACTCTGAGTTCTCAAAAAGGGTTTCTTCACCCCGGGAAGTTAATTAAATACCATTTGGAGGCATTTAATGTTCGAGCAAAAACGGCTGATTTTCGACAAAGGAGATAACACCCCCCATTACGTCATGCTTCAGAAATGTGGAAAATGGTCCGTTTTCAAATGTTTTATTTTTGAACGTCAGTTCACATTTGTAGGTGGATCATCAGTGTTAGAGCTAAAATTAGCATGTTTAAAGTGATTTTCATGCTTCCAGGGGCTCGGGAAGTTAATTAAATACCATTTGGAGGCATTTAATGTTCGAGCAAAAACGGCAGTTTTTCGACAAAAGAGATTACACCCCCCCATTACGTCATGCTTCAGAAATGTGGAAAATGGTCCGTTTTCAAATGTTTTATTTTTGAACGTCAGTTCACATTTGTAGGTGGATCATCAGTGTTAGAGCTAAAATTAGCATGTTTAAAGTGATTTTCATGCTTCCAGGGGCTCGGGAAGTTAATTAAATACCATTTGGAGGCATTTAATGTTCGAGCAAAAACGGCTGATTTTCTACAAAAGAGATAACACCCCCCCATTACGTCATGCTTCAGAAATGTGGAAAATGGTCCGTTTTCAAATGTTTTATTTTTGAACGTCAGTTCACATTTGTAGGTGGATCATCAGTGTTAGAGCTAAAATTAGCATGTTTAAAGTGATTTTCATGCTTCCAGGGGCCCAAAACACAAGATTTATGGAATGGTTAAAAGTGCATGAAAATGGCCAATTTACTCACTCTGAGTTCTCAAAAAGGGTTTCTTCACCCCGGGAAGTTAATTAAATACCATTTGGAGGCATTTAATGTTCGAGCAAAAACGGCTGATTTTCGACAAAAGAGATAACACCCCCCCATTACGTCATGCTTCAGAAATGTGGAAAATGGTCCGTTTTCAAATGTTTTATTTTTGAACGTCAGTTCACATTTGTAGGTGGATCATCAGTGTTAGAGCTAAAATTAGCATGTTTAAAGTGATTTTCATGCTTCCAGGGGCTCGGGAAATTAATTAAATACCATTTGGAGGCATTTAATGTTCGAGCAAAAACGGCTGATTTTCGACAAAAGAGATAACACCCCCCCCATTACGTCATGCTTCAGAAATGTGGAAAATGGTCCGTTTTCAAATGTTTTATTTTTGAACGTCAGTTCACATTTGTAGGTGGATCATCAGTGTTAGAGCTAAAATTAGCATGTTTAAAGTGATTTTCATGCTTCCAGGGGCTCGGGAAGTTAATTAAATACCATTTGGAGGCATTTAATGTTCGAGCAAAAACGGCTGATTTTCGACAAAAGAGATAACACCCCCCCATTACGTCATGCTTCAGAAATGTGGAAAATGGTCCGTTTTCAAATGTTTTATTTTTGAACGTCAGTTCACATTTGTAGGTGGATCATCAGTGTTAGAGCTAAAATTAGCATGTTTAAAGTGATTTTCATGCTTCCAGGGGCTCGGGAAGTTAATTAAATACCATTTGGAGGCATTTAATGTTCGAGTAAAAACGGCTGATTTTCGACAAAAGAGATAACACCCCCCCATTACGTCATGCTTCAGAAATGTGGAAAATGGTCCGTTTTCAAATGTTTTATTTTTGAACGTCAGTTCACATTTGTAGGTGGATCATCAGTGTTAGAGCTAAAATTAGCATGTTTAAAGTGATTTTCATGCTTCCAGGGGCCCAAAACACAAGATTTATGGAATGGTTAAAAGTGCATGAAAATGGCCAATTTACTCACTCTGAGTTCTCAAAAAGGGTTTCTTCACCCCGGGAAGTTAATTAAATACCATTTGGAGGCATTTAATGTTCGAGCAAAAACTGCTGATTTTCGACAAAAGAGATAACACCCCCCCATTACGTCATGCTTCAGAAATGTGGAAAATGGTCCGTTTTCAAATGTTTTATTTTTGAACGTCAGTTCACATTTGTAGGTGGATCATCAGTGTTAGAGCTAAAATTAGCATGTTTAAAGTGATTTTCATGCTTCCAGGGGCTCGGGAAGTTAATTAAATACCATTTGGAGGCATTTAATGTTCGAGCAAAAACGGCTGATTTTCGACAAAAGAGATAACACCCCCCCATTACGTCATGCTTCAGAAATGTGGAAAATGGTCCGTTTTCAAATGTTTTATTTTTGAACGTCAGTTCACATTTGTAGGTGGATCATCAGTGTTAGAGCTAAAATTAGCATGTTTAAAGTGATTTTCATGCTTCCAGGGGCTCGGGAAGTTAATTAAATACCATTTGGAGGCATTTAATGTTCGAGCAAAAACGGCTGATTTTCGACAAAAGAGATAACACCCCCCCATTACGTCATGCTTCAGAAATGTGGAAAATGGTCCGTTTTCAAATGTTTTATTTTTGAACGTCAGTTCACATTTGTAGGTGGATCATCAGTGTTAGAGCTAAAATTAGCATGTTTAAAGTGATTTTCATGCTTCCAGGGGCCCAAAACACAAGATTTATGGAATGGTTAAAAGTGCATGAAAATGGCCAATTTACTCACTCTGAGTTCTCAAAAAGGGTTTCTTCACCCCGGGAAGGTAATTAAATACCATTTGGAGGCATTTAATGTTCGAGCAAAAACGGCTGATTTTCGACAAAAGAGATAACACCCCCCCATTACGTCATGCTTCAGAAATGTGGAAAATGGTCCGTTTTCAAATGTTTTATTTTTGAACGTCAGTTCACATTTGTAGGTGGATCATCAGTGTTAGAGCTAAAATTAGCATGTTTAAAGTGATTTTCATGCTTCCAGGGGCTCGGGAAGTTAATTAAATACCATTTGGAGGCATTTAATGTTCGAGCAAAAACGGCTGATTTTCGACAAAAGAGATAACACCCCCCCATTACGTCATGCTTCAGAAATGTGGAAAATGGTCCGTTTTCAAATGTTTTATTTTTGAACGTCAGTTCACATTTGTAGGTGGATCATCAGTGTTAGAGCTAAAATTAGCATGTTTAAAGTGATTTTCATGCTTCCAGGGGCTCGGGAAGTTAATTAAATACCATTTGGAGGCATTTAATGTTCGAGCAAAAACGGCTGATTTTCGACAAAAGAGATAACACCCCCCCATTACGTCATGCTTCAGAAATGTGGAAAATGGTCCGTTTTCAAATGTTTTATTTTTGAACGTCAGTTCACATTTGTAGGTGGATCATCAGTGTTAGAGCTAAAATTAGCATGTTTAAAGTGATTTTCATGCTTCCAGGGGCTCGGGAAGTTAATTAAATACCATTTGGAGGCATTTAATGTTCGAGCAAAAACGGCTGATTTTCGACAAAAGAGATAACACCCCCCCATTACGTCATGCTTCAGAAATGTGGAAAATGGTCCGTTTTCAAATGTTTTATTTTTGAACGTCAGTTCACATTTGTAGGTGGATCATCAGTGTTAGAGCTAAAATTAGCATGTTTAAAGTGATTTTCATGCTTCCAGGGGCCCAAAACACAAGATTTATGGAATGGTTAAAAGTGCATGAAAATGGCCAATTTACTCACTCTGAGTTCTCAAAAAGGGTTTCTTCACCCCGGGAAGTTAATTAAATACCATTTGGAGGCATTTAATGTTCGAGCAAAAACGGCTGATTTTCGACAAAAGAGATAACACCCCCCCATTACGTCATGCTTCAGAAATGTGGAAAATGGTCCGTTTTCAAATGTTTTATTTTTGAACGTCAGTTCACATTTGTAGGTGGATCATCAGTGTTAGATCTAAAATTAGCATGTTTAAAGTGATTTTCATGCTTCCAGGGGCTCGGGAAGTTAATTAAATACCATTTGGAGGCATTTAATGTTCGAGCAAAAACGGCTGATTTTCGACAAAAGAGATAACACCCCCCCATTACGTCATGCTTCAGAAATGTGGAAAATGGTCCGTTTTCAAATGTTTTATTTTTGAACGTCAGTTCACATTTGTAGGTGGATCATCAGTGTTAGAGCTAAAATTAGCATGTTTAAAGTGATTTTCATGCTTCCAGGGGCTCGGGAAGTGAAATAAATACCATTTGGAGGCATTTAATGTTCGAGCAAAAACGGCTGATTTTCGACAAAAGAGATAACACCCCCCCATTACGTCATGCTTCAGAAATGTGGAAAATGGTCCGTTTTCAAATGTTTTATTTTTGAACGTCAGTTCACATTTGTAGGTGGATCATCAGTGTTAGAGCTAAAATTAGCATGTTTAAAGTGATTTTCATGCTTCCAGGGGCCCAAAACACAAGATTTATGGAATGGTTAAAAGTGCATGAAAATGGCCAATTTACTCACTCTGAGTTCTCAAAAAGGGTTTCTTCACCCCGGGAAGTTAATTAAATACCATTTGGAGGCATTTAATGTTCGAGCAAAAACGGCTGATTTTCGACAAAAGAGATAACACCCCCCCATTACGTCATGCTTCAGAAATGTGGAAAATGGTCCGTTTTCAAATGTTTTATTTTTGAACGTCAGTTCACATTTGTAGGTGGATCATCAGTGTTAGAGCTAAAATTAGCATGTTTAAAGTGATTTTCATGCTTCCAGGGGCTCGGGAAGCTAATTAAATACCATTTGGAGGCATTTAATGTTCGAGCAAAAACGGCTGATTTTCGACAAAAGAGATAACACCCCCCCATTACGTCATGCTTCAGAAATGTGGAAAATGGTCCGTTTTCAAATGTTTTATTTTTGAACGTCAGTTCACATTTGTAGGTGGATCATCAGTGTTAGAGCTAAAATTAGCATGTTTAAAATGATTTTCATGCTTCCAGGGGCTCGGGAAGTTAATTAAATACCATTTGGAGGCATTTAATGTTCGAGCAAAAACGGCTGATTTTCGACAAAAGAGATAACACCCCCCCATTACGTCATGCTTCAGAAATGTGGAAAATGGTCCGTTTTCAAATGTTTTATTTTTGAACGTCAGTTCACATTTGTAGGTGGATCATCAGTGTTAGAGCTAAAATTAGCATGTTTAAAGTGATTTTCATGCTTCCAGGGGCCCAAAACACAAGATTTATGGAATGGTTAAAAGTGCATGAAAATGGCCAATTTACTCACTCTGAGTTCTCAAAAAGGGTTTCTTCACCCCGGGAAGTTAATTAAATACCATTTGGAGGCATTTAATGTTCGAGCAAAATTGGCTGATTTTCGACAAAAGAGATAACACCCCCCCATTACGTCATGCTTCAGAAATGTGGAAAATGGTCAGTTTTCAAATGTTTTATTTTTGAACGTCAGTTCACATTTGTAGGTGGATCATCAGTGTTAGAGCTAAAATTAGCATGTTTAAAGTGATTTTCATGCTTCCAGGGGCTCGGGAAGTTAATTAAATACCATTTGGAGGCATTTAATGTTCGAGCAAAAACGGCTGATTTTCGACAAAAGAGATAACACCCCCCCATTACGTCATGCTTCAGAAATGTGGAAAATGGTCCGTTTTCAAATGTTTTATTTTTGAACGTCAGTTCACATTTGTAGGTGGATCATCAGTGTTAGAGCTAAAATTAGCATGTTTAAAGTGATTTTCATGCTTCCAGGGGCCCAAAACACAAGATTTATGGAATGGTTAAAAGTGCATGAAAATGGCCAATTTACTCACTCTGAGTTCTCAAAAAGGGTTTCTTCACCCCGGGAAGTTAATTAAATACCATTTGGAGGCATTTAATGTTTGAGCAAAAACGGCTGATTTTCGACAAAAGAGATAACACCCCCCCATTACGTCATGCTTCAGAAATGTGGAAAATGGTCCGTTTTCAAATGTTTTATTTTTGAACGTCAGTTCACATTTGTAGGTGGATCATCAGTGTTAGAGCTAAAATTAGCATGTTTAAAGTGATTTTCATGCTTCCAGGGGCTCGGGAAGTTAATTAAATACCATTTGGAGGCATTTAATGTTCGAGCAAAAACGGCTGATTTTCGACAAAAGAGATAACACCCCCCCATTACGTCATGCTTCAGAAATGTGGAAAATGGTCCGTTTTCAAATGTTTTATTTTTGAACGTCAGTTCACATTTGTAGGTGAATCATCAGTGTTAGAGCTAAAATTAGCATGTTTAAAGTGATTTTCATGCTTCCAGGGGCTCGGGAAGTGAAATAAATACCATTTGGAGGCATTTAATGTTCGAGCAAAAACGGCTGATTTTCGACAAAAGAGATAACACCCCCCCATTACGTCATGCTTCAGAAATGTGGAAAATGGTCCGTTTTCAAATGTTTTATTTTTGAACGTCAGTTCACATTTGTAGGTGGATCATCAGTGTTAGAGCTAAAATTAGCATGTTTAAAGTGATTTTCATGCTTCCAGGGGCCCAAAACACAAGATTTATGGAATGGTTAAAAGTGCATGAAAATGGCCAATTTACTCACTCTGAGTTCTCAAAAAGGGTTTCTTCACCCCGGGAAGTTAATTAAATACCATTTGGAGGCATTTAATGTTCGAGCAAAATTGGCTGATTTTCGACAAAAGAGATAACACCCCCCCATTACGTCATGCTTCAGAAATGTGGAAAATGGTCAGTTTTCAAATGTTTTATTTTTGAACGTCAGTTCACATTTGTAGGTGGATCATCAGTGTTAGAGCTAAAATTAGCATGTTTAAAGTGATTTTCATGCTTCCAGGGGCTCGGGAAGTTAATTAAATACCATTTGGAGGCATTTAATGTTCGAGCAAAAACGGCTGATTTTCGACAAAAGAGATAACACCCCCCCATTACGTCATGCTTCAGAAATGTGGAAAATGGTCCGTTTTCAAATGTTTTATTTTTGAACGTCAGTTCACATTTGTAGGTGGATCATCAGTGTTAGAGCTAAAATTAGCATGTTTAAAGTGATTTTCATGCTTCCAGGGGCCCAAAACACAAGATTTATGGAATGGTTAAAAGTGCATGAAAATGGCCAATTTACTCACTCTGAGTTCTCAAAAAGGGTTTCTTCACCCCGGGAAGTTAATTAAATACCATTTGGAGGCATTTAATGTTTGAGCAAAAACGGCTGATTTTCGACAAAAGAGATAACACCCCCCCATTACGTCATGCTTCAGAAATGTGGAAAATGGTCCGTTTTCAAATGTTTTATTTTTGAACGTCAGTTCACATTTGTAGGTGGATCATCAGTGTTAGAGCTAAAATTAGCATGTTTAAAGTGATTTTCATGCTTCCAGGGGCTCGGGAAGTTAATTAAATACCATTTGGAGGCATTTAATGTTCGAGCAAAAACGGCTGATTTTCGACAAAAGAGATAACACCCCCCCATTACGTCATGCTTCAGAAATGTGGAAAATGGTCCGTTTTCAAATGTTTTATTTTTGAACGTCAGTTCACATTTGTAGGTGAATCATCAGTGTTAGAGCTAAAATTAGCATGTTTAAAGTGATTTTCATGCTTCCAGGGGCTCGGGAAGTGAAATAAATACCATTTGGAGGCATTTAATGTTCGAGCAAAAACGGCTGATTTTCGACAAAAGAGATAACACCCCCCCATTACGTCATGCTTCAGAAATGTGGAAAATGGTCCGTTTTCAAATGTTTTATTTTTGAACGTCAGTTCACATTTGTAGGTGGATCATCAGTGTTAGAGCTAAAATTAGCATGTTTAAAGTGA
Organism: Lissotriton vulgaris; assembly: GCF_964263255.1. NCBI lineage: Eukaryota > Metazoa > Chordata > Amphibia > Caudata > Salamandridae > Lissotriton > Lissotriton vulgaris. The sequence continues at coordinate 150,065 of NW_028242337.1, forward strand.
TTTTCATGCTTCCAGGGGCCCAAAACACAAGATTTATGGAATGGTTAAAAGTGCATGAAAATGGCCAATTTACTCACTCTGAGTTCTCAAAAAGGGTTTCTTCACCCCGGGAAGTTAATTAAATACCATTTGGAGGCATTTAATGTTCGAGCAAAAATGGCTGATTTTCGACAAAAGAGATAACACCCCCCCATTACGTCATGCTTCAGAAATGTGGAAAATGGTCCGTTTTCAAATGTTTTATTTTTGAACGTCAGTTCACATTTGTAGGTGGATCATCAGTGTTAGAGCTAAAATTAGCATGTTTAAAGTGATTTTCATGGTTCCAGGGGCTCGGGAAGCTAATTAAATACCATTTGGAGGCATTTAATGTTCGAGCAAAAACGGCTGATTTTCGACAAAAGAGATAACACCCCCCCATTACGTCATGCTTCAGAAATGTGGAAAATGGTCCGTTTTCAAATGTTTTATTTTTGAACGTCAGTTCACATTTGTAGGTGGATCATCAGTGTTAGAGCTAAAATTAGCATGTTTAAAGTGATTTTCATGCTTCCAGGGGCTCGGGAAGTTAATTAAATACCATTTGGAGGCATTTAATGTTCGAGCAAAAACGGCTGATTTTCGACAAAAGAGATAACACCCCCCCATTACGTCATGCTTCAGAAATGTGGAAAATGGTCCGTTTTCAAATGTTTTATTTTTGAACGTCAGTTCACATTTGTAGGTGGATCATCAGTGTTAGAGCTAAAATTAGCATGTTTAAAGTGATTTTCATGCTTCCAGGGGCCCAAACCACAAGATTTATGGAATGGTTAAAAGTGCATGAAAATGGCCAATTTACTCACTCTGAGTTCTCAAAAAGGGTTTCTTCACCCCGGGAAGTTAATTAAATACCATTTGGAGGCATTTAATGTTCGAGCAAAAACGGCTGATTTTCGACAAAAGAGATAACACCCCCCCATTACGTCATGCTTCAGAAATGTGGAAAATGGTCCGTTTTCAAATGTTTTATTTTTGAACGTCAGTTCACATTTGTAGGTGGATCATCAGTGTTAGAGCTAAAATTAGCATGTTTAAAGTGATTTTAATGCTTCCAGGGGCTCGGGAAGTTAATTAAATACCATTTGGAGGCATTTAATGTTCGAGCAAAAACGGCTGATTTTCTACAAAAGAGATAACACCCCCCCATTACGTCATGCTTCAGAAATGTGGAAAATGGTCCGTTTTCAAATGTTTTATTTTTGAACGTCAGTTCACATTTGTAGGTGGATCATCAGTGTTAGAGCTAAAATTAGCATGTTTAAAGTGATTTTCATGCTTCCAGGGGCCCAAAACACAAGATTTATGGAATGGTTAAAAGTGCATGAAAATGGCCAATTTACTCACTCTGAGTTCTCAAAAAGGGTTTCTTCACCCCGGGAAGTTAATTAAATACCATTTGGAGGCATTTAATGTTCGAGCAAAAACGGCTGATTTTCGACAAAAGAGATAACACCCCCCCATTACGTCATGCTTCAGAAATGTGGAAAATGGTCCGTTTTCAAATGTTTTATTTTTGAACGTCAGTTCACATTTGTAGGTGGATCATCAGTGTTAGAGCTAAAATTAGCATGTTTAAAGTGATTTTCATGCTTCCAGGGGCTCGGGAAGCTAATTAAATACCATTTGGAGGCATTTAATGTTCGAGCAAAAACGGCTGATTTTCGACAAAAGAGATAACACCCCCCCATTACGTCATGCTTCAGAAATGTGGAAAATGGTCCGTTTTCAAATGTTTTATTTTTGAACGTCAGTTCACATTTGTAGGTGGATCATCAGTGTTAGAGCTAAAATTAGCATGTTTAAAGTTATTTTCATGCTTCCAGGGGCTCGGGAAGTTAATTAAATACCATTTGGAGGCATTTAATGTTCGAGCAAAAACGGCTGATTTTCGACAAAAGAGATAACACCCCCCCATTACCTCATGCTTCAGAAATGTGGAAAATGGTCCGTTTTCAAATGTTTTATTTTTGAACGTCAGTTCACATTTGTAGGTGGATCATCAGTGTTAGAGCTAAAATTAGCATGTTTAAAGTGATTTTCATGCTTCCAGGGGCCCAAACCACAAGATTTATGGAATGGTTAAAAGTGCATGAAAATGGCCAATTTACTCACTCTGAGTTCTCAAAAAGGGTTTCTTCACCCCGGGAAGTTAATTAAATACCATTTGGAGGCATTTAATGTTCGAGCAAAAACGGCTGATTTTCGACAAAGGAGATAACACCCCCCATTACGTCATGCTTCAGAAATGTGGAAAATGGTCCGTTTTCAAATGTTTTATTTTTGAACGTCAGTTCACATTTGTAGGTGGATCATCAGTGTTAGAGCTAAAATTAGCATGTTTAAAGTGATTTTCATGCTTCCAGGGGCTCGGGAAGTTAATTAAATACCATTTGGAGGCATTTAATGTTCGAGCAAAAACGGCAGTTTTTCGACAAAAGAGATTACACCCCCCCATTACGTCATGCTTCAGAAATGTGGAAAATGGTCCGTTTTCAAATGTTTTATTTTTGAACGTCAGTTCACATTTGTAGGTGGATCATCAGTGTTAGAGCTAAAATTAGCATGTTTAAAGTGATTTTCATGCTTCCAGGGGCTCGGGAAGTTAATTAAATACCATTTGGAGGCATTTAATGTTCGAGCAAAAACGGCTGATTTTCTACAAAAGAGATAACACCCCCCCATTACGTCATGCTTCAGAAATGTGGAAAATGGTCCGTTTTCAAATGTTTTATTTTTGAACGTCAGTTCACATTTGTAGGTGGATCATCAGTGTTAGAGCTAAAATTAGCATGTTTAAAGTGATTTTCATGCTTCCAGGGGCCCAAAACACAAGATTTATGGAATGGTTAAAAGTGCATGAAAATGGCCAATTTACTCACTCTGAGTTCTCAAAAAGGGTTTCTTCACCCCGGGAAGTTAATTAAATACCATTTGGAGGCATTTAATGTTCGAGCAAAAACGGCTGATTTTCGACAAAAGAGATAACACCCCCCCATTACGTCATGCTTCAGAAATGTGGAAAATGGTCCGTTTTCAAATGTTTTATTTTTGAACGTCAGTTCACATTTGTAGGTGGATCATCAGTGTTAGAGCTAAAATTAGCATGTTTAAAGTGATTTTCATGCTTCCAGGGGCTCGGGAAATTAATTAAATACCATTTGGAGGCATTTAATGTTCGAGCAAAAACGGCTGATTTTCGACAAAAGAGATAACACCCCCCCCATTACGTCATGCTTCAGAAATGTGGAAAATGGTCCGTTTTCAAATGTTTTATTTTTGAACGTCAGTTCACATTTGTAGGTGGATCATCAGTGTTAGAGCTAAAATTAGCATGTTTAAAGTGATTTTCATGCTTCCAGGGGCTCGGGAAGTTAATTAAATACCATTTGGAGGCATTTAATGTTCGAGCAAAAACGGCTGATTTTCGACAAAAGAGATAACACCCCCCCATTACGTCATGCTTCAGAAATGTGGAAAATGGTCCGTTTTCAAATGTTTTATTTTTGAACGTCAGTTCACATTTGTAGGTGGATCATCAGTGTTAGAGCTAAAATTAGCATGTTTAAAGTGATTTTCATGCTTCCAGGGGCTCGGGAAGTTAATTAAATACCATTTGGAGGCATTTAATGTTCGAGTAAAAACGGCTGATTTTCGACAAAAGAGATAACACCCCCCCATTACGTCATGCTTCAGAAATGTGGAAAATGGTCCGTTTTCAAATGTTTTATTTTTGAACGTCAGTTCACATTTGTAGGTGGATCATCAGTGTTAGAGCTAAAATTAGCATGTTTAAAGTGATTTTCATGCTTCCAGGGGCCCAAAACACAAGATTTATGGAATGGTTAAAAGTGCATGAAAATGGCCAATTTACTCACTCTGAGTTCTCAAAAAGGGTTTCTTCACCCCGGGAAGTTAATTAAATACCATTTGGAGGCATTTAATGTTCGAGCAAAAACTGCTGATTTTCGACAAAAGAGATAACACCCCCCCATTACGTCATGCTTCAGAAATGTGGAAAATGGTCCGTTTTCAAATGTTTTATTTTTGAACGTCAGTTCACATTTGTAGGTGGATCATCAGTGTTAGAGCTAAAATTAGCATGTTTAAAGTGATTTTCATGCTTCCAGGGGCTCGGGAAGTTAATTAAATACCATTTGGAGGCATTTAATGTTCGAGCAAAAACGGCTGATTTTCGACAAAAGAGATAACACCCCCCCATTACGTCATGCTTCAGAAATGTGGAAAATGGTCCGTTTTCAAATGTTTTATTTTTGAACGTCAGTTCACATTTGTAGGTGGATCATCAGTGTTAGAGCTAAAATTAGCATGTTTAAAGTGATTTTCATGCTTCCAGGGGCTCGGGAAGTTAATTAAATACCATTTGGAGGCATTTAATGTTCGAGCAAAAACGGCTGATTTTCGACAAAAGAGATAACACCCCCCCATTACGTCATGCTTCAGAAATGTGGAAAATGGTCCGTTTTCAAATGTTTTATTTTTGAACGTCAGTTCACATTTGTAGGTGGATCATCAGTGTTAGAGCTAAAATTAGCATGTTTAAAGTGATTTTCATGCTTCCAGGGGCCCAAAACACAAGATTTATGGAATGGTTAAAAGTGCATGAAAATGGCCAATTTACTCACTCTGAGTTCTCAAAAAGGGTTTCTTCACCCCGGGAAGGTAATTAAATACCATTTGGAGGCATTTAATGTTCGAGCAAAAACGGCTGATTTTCGACAAAAGAGATAACACCCCCCCATTACGTCATGCTTCAGAAATGTGGAAAATGGTCCGTTTTCAAATGTTTTATTTTTGAACGTCAGTTCACATTTGTAGGTGGATCATCAGTGTTAGAGCTAAAATTAGCATGTTTAAAGTGATTTTCATGCTTCCAGGGGCTCGGGAAGTTAATTAAATACCATTTGGAGGCATTTAATGTTCGAGCAAAAACGGCTGATTTTCGACAAAAGAGATAACACCCCCCCATTACGTCATGCTTCAGAAATGTGGAAAATGGTCCGTTTTCAAATGTTTTATTTTTGAACGTCAGTTCACATTTGTAGGTGGATCATCAGTGTTAGAGCTAAAATTAGCATGTTTAAAGTGATTTTCATGCTTCCAGGGGCTCGGGAAGTAAAATAAATACCATTTGGAGGCATTTAATGTTCGAGCAAAAACGGCTGATTTTCGACAAAAGAGATAACACCCCCCCATTACGTCATGCTTCAGAAATGTGGAAAATGGTCCGTTTTCAAATGTTTTATTTTTGAACGTCAGTTCACATTTGTAGGTGGATCATCAGTGTTAGAGCTAAAATTAGCATGTTTAAAGTGATTTTCATGCTTCCAGGGGCTCGGGAAGTTAATTAAATACCATTTGGAGGCATTTAATGTTCGAGCAAAAACGGCTGATTTTCGACAAAAGAGATAACACCCCCCCATTACGTCATGCTTCAGAAATGTGGAAAATGGTCCGTTTTCAAATGTTTTATTTTTGAACGTCAGTTCACATTTGTAGGTGGATCATCAGTGTTAGAGCTAAAATTAGCATGTTTAAAGTGATTTTCATGCTTCCAGGGGCTCGGGAAGTTAATTAAATACCATTTGGAGGCATTTAATGTTCGAGCAAAAACGGCTGATTTTCGACAAAAGAGATAACACCCCCCCATTACGTCATGCTTCAGAAATGTGGAAAATGGTCCGTTTTCAAATGTTTTATTTTTGAACGTCAGTTCACATTTGTAGGTGGATCATCAGTGTTAGAGCTAAAATTAGCATGTTTAAAGTGATTTTCATGCTTCCAGGGGCCCAAAACACAAGATTTATGGAATGGTTAAAAGTGCATGAAAATGGCCAATTTACTCACTCTGAGTTCTCAAAAAGGGTTTCTTCACCCCGGGAAGTTAATTAAATACCATTTGGAGGCATTTAATGTTCGAGCAAAAACGGCTGATTTTCGACAAAAGAGATAACACCCCCCCATTACGTCATGCTTCAGAAATGTGGAAAATGGTCCGTTTTCAAATGTTTTATTTTTGAACGTCAGTTCACATTTGTAGGTGGATCATCAGTGTTAGATCTAAAATTAGCATGTTTAAAGTGATTTTCATGCTTCCAGGGGCTCGGGAAGTTAATTAAATACCATTTGGAGGCATTTAATGTTCGAGCAAAAACGGCTGATTTTCGACAAAAGAGATAACACCCCCCCATTACGTCATGCTTCAGAAATGTGGAAAATGGTCCGTTTTCAAATGTTTTATTTTTGAACGTCAGTTCACATTTGTAGGTGGATCATCAGTGTTAGAGCTAAAATTAGCATGTTTAAAGTGATTTTCATGCTTCCAGGGGCTCGGGAAGTGAAATAAATACCATTTGGAGGCATTTAATGTTCGAGCAAAAACGGCTGATTTTCGACAAAAGAGATAACACCCCCCCATTACGTCATGCTTCAGAAATGTGGAAAATGGTCCGTTTTCAAATGTTTTATTTTTGAACGTCAGTTCACATTTGTAGGTGGATCATCAGTGTTAGAGCTAAAATTAGCATGTTTAAAGTGATTTTCATGCTTCCAGGGGCCCAAAACACAAGATTTATGGAATGGTTAAAAGTGCATGAAAATGGCCAATTTACTCACTCTGAGTTCTCAAAAAGGGTTTCTTCACCCCGGGAAGTTAATTAAATACCATTTGGAGGCATTTAATGTTCGAGCAAAAACGGCTGATTTTCGACAAAAGAGATAACACCCCCCCATTACGTCATGCTTCAGAAATGTGGAAAATGGTCCGTTTTCAAATGTTTTATTTTTGAACGTCAGTTCACATTTGTAGGTGGATCATCAGTGTTAGAGCTAAAATTAGCATGTTTAAAGTGATTTTCATGCTTCCAGGGGCTCGGGAAGCTAATTAAATACCATTTGGAGGCATTTAATGTTCGAGCAAAAACGGCTGATTTTCGACAAAAGAGATAACACCCCCCCATTACGTCATGCTTCAGAAATGTGGAAAATGGTCCGTTTTCAAATGTTTTATTTTTGAACGTCAGTTCACATTTGTAGGTGGATCATCAGTGTTAGAGCTAAAATTAGCATGTTTAAAATGATTTTCATGCTTCCAGGGGCTCGGGAAGTTAATTAAATACCATTTGGAGGCATTTAATGTTCGAGCAAAAACGGCTGATTTTCGACAAAAGAGATAACACCCCCCCATTACGTCATGCTTCAGAAATGTGGAAAATGGTCCGTTTTCAAATGTTTTATTTTTGAACGTCAGTTCACATTTGTAGGTGGATCATCAGTGTTAGAGCTAAAATTAGCATGTTTAAAGTGATTTTCATGCTTCCAGGGGCCCAAAACACAAGATTTATGGAATGGTTAAAAGTGCATGAAAATGGCCAATTTACTCACTCTGAGTTCTCAAAAAGGGTTTCTTCACCCCGGGAAGTTAATTAAATACCATTTGGAGGCATTTAATGTTCGAGCAAAATTGGCTGATTTTCGACAAAAGAGATAACACCCCCCCATTACGTCATGCTTCAGAAATGTGGAAAATGGTCAGTTTTCAAATGTTTTATTTTTGAACGTCAGTTCACATTTGTAGGTGGATCATCAGTGTTAGAGCTAAAATTAGCATGTTTAAAGTGATTTTCATGCTTCCAGGGGCTCGGGAAGTTAATTAAATACCATTTGGAGGCATTTAATGTTCGAGCAAAAACGGCTGATTTTCGACAAAAGAGATAACACCCCCCCATTACGTCATGCTTCAGAAATGTGGAAAATGGTCCGTTTTCAAATGTTTTATTTTTGAACGTCAGTTCACATTTGTAGGTGGATCATCAGTGTTAGAGCTAAAATTAGCATGTTTAAAGTGATTTTCATGCTTCCAGGGGCCCAAAACACAAGATTTATGGAATGGTTAAAAGTGCATGAAAATGGCCAATTTACTCACTCTGAGTTCTCAAAAAGGGTTTCTTCACCCCGGGAAGTTAATTAAATACCATTTGGAGGCATTTAATGTTTGAGCAAAAACGGCTGATTTTCGACAAAAGAGATAACACCCCCCCATTACGTCATGCTTCAGAAATGTGGAAAATGGTCCGTTTTCAAATGTTTTATTTTTGAACGTCAGTTCACATTTGTAGGTGGATCATCAGTGTTAGAGCTAAAATTAGCATGTTTAAAGTGATTTTCATGCTTCCAGGGGCTCGGGAAGTTAATTAAATACCATTTGGAGGCATTTAATGTTCGAGCAAAAACGGCTGATTTTCGACAAAAGAGATAACACCCCCCCATTACGTCATGCTTCAGAAATGTGGAAAATGGTCCGTTTTCAAATGTTTTATTTTTGAACGTCAGTTCACATTTGTAGGTGAATCATCAGTGTTAGAGCTAAAATTAGCATGTTTAAAGTGATTTTCATGCTTCCAGGGGCTCGGGAAGTGAAATAAATACCATTTGGAGGCATTTAATGTTCGAGCAAAAACGGCTGATTTTCGACAAAAGAGATAACACCCCCCCATTACGTCATGCTTCAGAAATGTGGAAAATGGTCCGTTTTCAAATGTTTTATTTTTGAACGTCAGTTCACATTTGTAGGTGGATCATCAGTGTTAGAGCTAAAATTAGCATGTTTAAAGTGATTTTCATGCTTCCAGGGGCCCAAAACACAAGATTTATGGAATGGTTAAAAGTGCATGAAAATGGCCAATTTACTCACTCTGAGTTCTCAAAAAGGGTTTCTTCACCCCGGGAAGTTAATTAAATACCATTTGGAGGCATTTAATGTTCGAGCAAAATTGGCTGATTTTCGACAAAAGAGATAACACCCCCCCATTACGTCATGCTTCAGAAATGTGGAAAATGGTCAGTTTTCAAATGTTTTATTTTTGAACGTCAGTTCACATTTGTAGGTGGATCATCAGTGTTAGAGCTAAAATTAGCATGTTTAAAGTGATTTTCATGCTTCCAGGGGCTCGGGAAGTTAATTAAATACCATTTGGAGGCATTTAATGTTCGAGCAAAAACGGCTGATTTTCGACAAAAGAGATAACACCCCCCCATTACGTCATGCTTCAGAAATGTGGAAAATGGTCCGTTTTCAAATGTTTTATTTTTGAACGTCAGTTCACATTTGTAGGTGGATCATCAGTGTTAGAGCTAAAATTAGCATGTTTAAAGTGATTTTCATGCTTCCAGGGGCCCAAAACACAAGATTTATGGAATGGTTAAAAGTGCATGAAAATGGCCAATTTACTCACTCTGAGTTCTCAAAAAGGGTTTCTTCACCCCGGGAAGTTAATTAAATACCATTTGGAGGCATTTAATGTTTGAGCAAAAACGGCTGATTTTCGACAAAAGAGATAACACCCCCCCATTACGTCATGCTTCAGAAATGTGGAAAATGGTCCGTTTTCAAATGTTTTATTTTTGAACGTCAGTTCACATTTGTAGGTGGATCATCAGTGTTAGAGCTAAAATTAGCATGTTTAAAGTGATTTTCATGCTTCCAGGGGCTCGGGAAGTTAATTAAATACCATTTGGAGGCATTTAATGTTCGAGCAAAAACGGCTGATTTTCGACAAAAGAGATAACACCCCCCCATTACGTCATGCTTCAGAAATGTGGAAAATGGTCCGTTTTCAAATGTTTTATTTTTGAACGTCAGTTCACATTTGTAGGTGAATCATCAGTGTTAGAGCTAAAATTAGCATGTTTAAAGTGATTTTCATGCTTCCAGGGGCTCGGGAAGTGAAATAAATACCATTTGGAGGCATTTAATGTTCGAGCAAAAACGGCTGATTTTCGACAAAAGAGATAACACCCCCCCATTACGTCATGCTTCAGAAATGTGGAAAATGGTCCGTTTTCAAATGTTTTATTTTTGAACGTCAGTTCACATTTGTAGGTGGATCATCAGTGTTAGAGCTAAAATTAGCATGTTTAAAGTGATTTTCATGCTTCCAGGGGCCCAAAACACAAGATTTATGGAATGGTTAAAAGTGCATGAAAATGGCCAATTTACTCACTCTGAGTTCTCAAAAAGGGTTTCTTCACCCCGGGAAGTTAATTAAATACCATTTGGAGGCATTTAATGTTCGAGCAAAAATGGCTGATTTTCGACAAAAGAGATAACACCCCCCCATTACGTCATGCTTCAGAAATGTGGAAAATGGTCCGTTTTCAAATGTTTTATTTTTGAACGTCAGTTCACATTTGTAGGTGGATCATCAGTGTTAGAGCTAAAATTAGCATGTTTAAAGTGATTTTCATGGTTCCAGGGGCTCGGGAAGCTAATTAAATACCATTTGGAGGCATTTAATGTTCGAGCAAAAACGGCTGATTTTCGACAAAAGAGATAACACCCCCCCATTACGTCATGCTTCAGAAATGTGGAAAATGGTCCGTTTCCAAATGTTTTATTTTTGAACGTCAGTTCACATTTGTAGGTGGATCATCAGTGTTAGAGCTAAAATTAGCATGTTTAAAGTGATTTTCATGCTTCCAGGGGCTCGGGAAGTTAATTAAATACCATTTGGAGGCATTTAATGTTCGAGCAAAAACGGCTGATTTTCGACAAAAGAGATAACACCCCCCCATTACGTCATGCTTCAGAAATGTGGAAAATGGTCCGTTTTCAAATGTTTTATTTTTGAACGTCAGTTCACATTTGTAGGTGGATCATCAGTGTTAGAGCTAAAATTAGCATGTTTAAAGTGATTTTCATGCTTCCAGGGGCCCAAACCACAAGATTTATGGAATGGTTAAAAGTGCATGAAAATGGCCAATTTACTCACTCTGAGTTCTCAAAAAGGGTTTCTTCACCCCGGGAAGTTAATTAAATACCATTTGGAGGCATTTAATGTTCGAGCAAAAACGGCTGATTTTCGACAAAAGAGATAACACCCCCCCATTACGTCATGCTTCAGAAATGTGGAAAATGGTCCGTTTTCAAATGTTTTATTTTTGAACGTCAGTTCACATTTGTAGGTGGATCATCAGTGTTAGAGCTAAAATTAGCATGTTTAAAGTGATTTTAATGCTTCCAGGGGCTCGGGAAGTTAATTAAATACCATTTGGAGGCATTTAATGTTCGAGCAAAAACGGCTGATTTTCTACAAAAGAGATAACACCCCCCCATTACGTCATGCTTCAGAAATGTGGAAAATGGTCCGTTTTCAAATGTTTTATTTTTGAACGTCAGTTCACATTTGTAGGTGGATCATCAGTGTTAGAGCTAAAATTAGCATGTTTAAAGTGATTTTCATGCTTCCAGGGGCCCAAAACACAAGATTTATGGAATGGTTAAAAGTGCATGAAAATGGCCAATTTACTCACTCTGAGTTCTCAAAAAGGGTTTCTTCACCCCGGGAAGTTAATTAAATACCATTTGGAGGCATTTAATGTTCGAGCAAAAACGGCTGATTTTCGACAAAAGAGATAACACCCCCCCATTACGTCATGCTTCAGAAATGTGGAAAATGGTCCGTTTTCAAATGTTTTATTTTTGAACGTCAGTTCACATTTGTAGGTGGATCATCAGTGTTAGAGCTAAAATTAGCATGTTTAAAGTGATTTTCATGCTTCCAGGGGCTCGGGAAGCTAATTAAATACCATTTGGAGGCATTTAATGTTCGAGCAAAAACGGCTGATTTTCGACAAAAGAGATAACACCCCCCCATTACGTCATGCTTCAGAAATGTGGAAAATGGTCCGTTTTCAAATGTTTTATTTTTGAACGTCAGTTCACATTTGTAGGTGGATCATCAGTGTTAGAGCTAAAATTAGCATGTTTAAAGTTATTTTCATGCTTCCAGGGGCTCGGGAAGTTAATTAAATACCATTTGGAGGCATTTAATGTTCGAGCAAAAACGGCTGATTTTCGACAAAAGAGATAACACCCCCCCATTACCTCATGCTTCAGAAATGTGGAAAATGGTCCGTTTTCAAATGTTTTATTTTTGAACGTCAGTTCACATTTGTAGGTGGATCATCAGTGTTAGAGCTAAAATTAGCATGTTTAAAGTGATTTTCATGCTTCCAGGGGCCCAAACCACAAGATTTATGGAATGGTTAAAAGTGCATGAAAATGGCCAATTTACTCACTCTGAGTTCTCAAAAAGGGTTTCTTCACCCCGGGAAGTTAATTAAATACCATTTGGAGGCATTTAATGTTCGAGCAAAAACGGCTGATTTTCGACAAAAGAGATAACACCCCCCCATTACGTCATGCTTCAGAAATGTGGAAAATGGTCCGTTTTCAAATGTTTTATTTTTGAACGTCAGTTCACATTTGTAGGTGGATCATCAGTGTTAGAGCTAAAATTAGCATGTTTAAAGTGATTTTCATGCTTCCAGGGGCTCGGGAAGTTAATTAAATACCATTTGGAGGCATTTAATGTTCGAGCAAAAACGGCTGATTTTCGACAAAAGAGATAACACCCCCCCCATTACGTCATGCTTCAGAAATGTGGAAAATGGTCCGTTTTCAAATGTTTTATTTTTGAACGTCAGTTCACATTTGTAGGTGGATCATCAGTGTTAGAGCTAAAATTAGCATGTTTAAAGTGATTTTCATGCTTCCAGGGGCCCAAAACACAAGATTTATGGAATGGTTAAAAGTGCATGAAAATGGCCAATTTACTCACTCTGAGTTCTCAAAAAGGGTTTCTTCACCCCGGGAAGTTAATTAAATACCATTTGGAGGCATTTAATGTTCGAGCAAAAACGGCTGATTTTCGACAAAAGAGATAACACCCCCCCATTACGTCATGCTTCAGAAATGTGGAAAATGGTCCGTTTTCAAATGTTTTATTTTTGAACGTCAGTTCACATTTGTAGGTGGATCATCAGTGTTAGAGCTAAAATTAGCATGTTTAAAGTGATTTTCATGCTTCCAGGGGCTCGGGAAGTTAATTAAATACCATTTGGAGGCATTTAATGTTCGAGCAAAAACGGCAGATTTTCGACAAAAGAGATAACACCCCCCCATTACGTCATGCTTCAGAAATGTGGAAAATGGTCCGTTTTCAAATGTTTTATTTTTGAACGTCAGTTCACATTTGTAGGTGGATCATCAGTGTTAGAGCTAAAATTAGCATGTTTAAAGTGATTTTCATGCTTCCAGGGGCTCGGGAAGTTAATTAAATACCATTTGGAGGCATTTAATGTTCGAGCAAAAACGGCTGATTTTCTACAAAAGAGATAACACCCCCCCATTACGTCATGCTTCAGAAATGTGGAAAATGGTCCGTTTTCAAATGTTTTATTTTTGAACGTCAGTTCACATTTGTAGGTGGATCATCAGTGTTAGAGCTAAAATTAGCATGTTTAAAGTGATTTTCATGCTTCCAGGGGCCCAAAACACAAGATTTATGGAATGGTTAAAAGTGCATGAAAATGGCCAATTTACTCACTCTGAGTTCTCAAAAAGGGTTTCTTCACCCCGGGAAGTTAATTAAATACCATTTGGAGGCATTTAATGTTCGAGCAAAAACGGCTGATTTTCGACAAAAGAGATAACACCCCCCCATTACGTCATGCTTCAGAAATGTGGAAAATGGTCCGTTTTCAAATGTTTTATTTTTGAACGTCAGTTCACATTTGTAGGTGGATCATCAGTGTTAGAGCTAAAATTAGCATGTTTAAAGTGATTTTCATGCTTCCAGGGGCTCGGGAAATTAATTAAATACCATTTGGAGGCATTTAATGTTCGAGCAAAAACGGCTGATTTTCGACAAAAGAGATAACACCCCCCCCATTACGTCATGCTTCAGAAATGTGGAAAATGGTCCGTTTTCAAATGTTTTATTTTTGAACGTCAGTTCACATTTGTAGGTGGATCATCAGTGTTAGAGCTAAAATTAGCATGTTTAAAGTGATTTTCATGCTTCCAGGGGCTCGGGAAGTTAATTAAATACCATTTGGAGGCATTTAATGTTCGAGCAAAAACGGCTGATTTTCGACAAAAGAGATAACACCCCCCATTACGTCATGCTTCAGAAATGTGGAAAATGGTCCGTTTTCAAATGTTTTATTTTTGAACGTCAGTTCACATTTGTAGGTGGATCATCAGTGTTAGAGCTAAAATTAGCATGTTTAAAGTGATTTTCATGCTTCCAGGGGCTCGGGAAGTTAATTAAATACCATTTGGAGGCATTTAATGTTCGAGTAAAAACGGCTGATTTTCGACAAAAGAGATAACACCCCCCCATTACGTCATGCTTCAGAAATGTGGAAAATGGTCCGTTTTCAAATGTTTTATTTTTGAACGTCAGTTCACATTTGTAGGTGGATCATCAGTGTTAGAGCTAAAATTAGCATGTTTAAAGTGATTTTCATGCTTCCAGGGGCCCAAAACACAAGATTTATGGAATGGTTAAAAGTGCATGAAAATGGCCAATTTACTCACTCTGAGTTCTCAAAAAGGGTTTCTTCACCCCGGGAAGTTAATTAAATACCATTTGGAGGCATTTAATGTTCGAGCAAAAACTGCTGATTTTCGACAAAAGAGATAACACCCCCCCATTACGTCATGCTTCAGAAATGTGGAAAATGGTCCGTTTTCAAATGTTTTATTTTTGAACGTCAGTTCACATTTGTAGGTGGATCATCAGTGTTAGAGCTAAAATTAGCATGTTTAAAGTGATTTTCATGCTTCCAGGGGCTCGGGAAGTTAATTAAATACCATTTGGAGGCATTTAATGTTCGAGCAAAAACGGCTGATTTTCGACAAAAGAGATAACACCCCCCCATTACGTCATGCTTCAGAAATGTGGAAAATGGTCCGTTTTCAAATGTTTTATTTTTGAACGTCAGTTCACATTTGTAGGTGGATCATCAGTGTTAGAGCTAAAATTAGCATGTTTAAAGTGATTTTCATGCTTCCAGGGGCTCGGGAAGTTAATTAAATACCATTTGGAGGCATTTAATGTTCGAGCAAAAACGGCTGATTTTCGACAAAAGAGATAACACCCCCCCATTACGTCATGCTTCAGAAATGTGGAAAATGGTCCGTTTTCAAATGTTTTATTTTTGAACGTCAGTTCACATTTGTAGGTGGATCATCAGTGTTAGAGCTAAAATTAGCATGTTTAAAGTGATTTTCATGCTTCCAGGGGCCCAAAACACAAGATTTATGGAATGGTTAAAAGTGCATGAAAATGGCCAATTTACTCACTCTGAGTTCTCAAAAAGGGTTTCTTCACCCCGGGAAGGTAATTAAATACCATTTGGAGGCATTTAATGTTCGAGCAAAAACGGCTGATTTTCGACAAAAGAGATAACACCCCCCCATTACGTCATGCTTCAGAAATGTGGAAAATGGTCCGTTTTCAAATGTTTTATTTTTGAACGTCAGTTCACATTTGTAGGTGGATCATCAGTGTTAGAGCTAAAATTAGCATGTTTAAAGTGATTTTCATGCTTCCAGGGGCTCGGGAAGTTAATTAAATACCATTTGGAGGCATTTAATGTTCGAGCAAAAACGGCTGATTTTCGACAAAAGAGATAACACCCCCCCATTACGTCATGCTTCAGAAATGTGGAAAATGGTCCGTTTTCAAATGTTTTATTTTTGAACGTCAGTTCACATTTGTAGGTGGATCATCAGTGTTAGAGCTAAAATTAGCATGTTTAAAGTGATTTTCATGCTTCCAGGGGCTCGGGAAGTAAAATAAATACCATTTGGAGGCATTTAATGTTCGAGCAAAAACGGCTGATTTTCGACAAAAGAGATAACACCCCCCCATTACGTCATGCTTCAGAAATGTGGAAAATGGTCCGTTTTCAAATGTTTTATTTTTGAACGTCAGTTCACATTTGTAGGTGGATCATCAGTGTTAGAGCTAAAATTAGCATGTTTAAAGTGATTTTCATGCTTCCAGGGGCTCGGGAAATTAATTAAATACCATTTGGAGGCATTTAATGTTCGAGCAAAAACGGCTGATTTTCGACAAAAGAGATAACACCCCCCCCATTACGTCATGCTTCAGAAATGTGGAAAATGGTCCGTTTTCAAATGTTTTATTTTTGAACGTCAGTTCACATTTGTAGGTGGATCATCAGTGTTAGAGCTAAAATTAGCATGTTTAAAGTGATTTTCATGCTTCCAGGGGCTCGGGAAGTTAATTAAATACCATTTGGAGGCATTTAATGTTCGAGCAAAAACGGCTGATTTTCGACAAAAGAGATAACACCCCCCCATTACGTCATGCTTCAGAAATGTGGAAAATGGTCCGTTTTCAAATGTTTTATTTTTGAACGTCAGTTCACATTTGTAGGTGGATCATCAGTGTTAGAGCTAAAATTAGCATGTTTAAAGTGATTTTCATGCTTCCAGGGGCTCGGGAAGTTAATTAAATACCATTTGGAGGCATTTAATGTTCGAGTAAAAACGGCTGATTTTCGACAAAAGAGATAACACCCCCCCATTACGTCATGCTTCAGAAATGTGGAAAATGGTCCGTTTTCAAATGTTTTATTTTTGAACGTCAGTTCACATTTGTAGGTGGATCATCAGTGTTAGAGCTAAAATTAGCATGTTTAAAGTGATTTTCATGCTTCCAGGGGCCCAAAACACAAGATTTATGGAATGGTTAAAAGTGCATGAAAATGGCCAATTTACTCACTCTGAGTTCTCAAAAAGGGTTTCTTCACCCCGGGAAGTTAATTAAATACCATTTGGAGGCATTTAATGTTCGAGCAAAAACTGCTGATTTTCGACAAAAGAGATAACACCCCCCCATTACGTCATGCTTCAGAAATGTGGAAAATGGTCCGTTTTCAAATGTTTTATTTTTGAACGTCAGTTCACATTTGTAGGTGGATCATCAGTGTTAGAGCTAAAATTAGCATGTTTAAAGTGATTTTCATGCTTCCAGGGGCTCGGGAAGTTAATTAAATACCATTTGGAGGCATTTAATGTTCGAGCAAAAACGGCTGATTTTCGACAAAAGAGATAACACCCCCCCATTACGTCATGCTTCAGAAATGTGGAAAATGGTCCGTTTTCAAATGTTTTATTTTTGAACGTCAGTTCACATTTGTAGGTGGATCATCAGTGTTAGAGCTAAAATTAGCATGTTTAAAGTGATTTTCATGCTTCCAGGGGCTCGGGAAGTTAATTAAATACCATTTGGAGGCATTTAATGTTCGAGCAAAAACGGCTGATTTTGGACAAAAGAGATAACACCCCCCCATTACGTCATGCTTCAGAAATGTGGAAAATGGTCCGTTTTCAAATGTTTTATTTTTGAACGTCAGTTCACATTTGTAGGTGGATCATCAGTGTTAGAGCTAAAATTAGCATGTTTAAAGTGATTTTCATGCTTCCAGGGGCCCAAAACACAAGATTTATGGAATGGTTAAAAGTGCATGAAAATGGCCAATTTACTCACTCTGAGTTCTCAAAAAGGGTTTCTTCACCCCGGGAAGGTAATTAAATACCATTTGGAGGCATTTAATGTTCGAGCAAAAACGGCTGATTTTCGACAAAAGAGATAACACCCCCCCATTACGTCATGCTTCAGAAATGTGGAAAATGGTCCGTTTTCAAATGTTTTATTTTTGAACGTCAGTTCACATTTGTAGGTGGATCATCAGTGTTAGAGCTAAAATTAGCATGTTTAAAGTGATTTTCATGCTTCCAGGGGCTCGGGAAGTTAATTAAATACCATTTGGAGGCATTTAATGTTCGAGCAAAAACGGCTGATTTTCGACAAAAGAGATAACACCCCCCCATTACGTCATGCTTCAGAAATGTGGAAAATGGTCCGTTTTCAAATGTTTTATTTTTGAACGTCAGTTCACATTTGTAGGTGGATCATCAGTGTTAGAGCTAAAATTAGCATGTTTAAAGTGATTTTCATGCTTCCAGGGGCTCGGGAAGTAAAATAAATACCATTTGGAGGCATTTAATGTTCGAGCAAAAACGGCTGATTTTCGACAAAAGAGATAACACCCCCCCATTACGTCATGCTTCAGAAATGTGGAAAATGGTCCGTTTTCAAATGTTTTATTTTTGAACGTCAGTTCACATTTGTAGGTGGATCATCAGTGTTAGAGCTAAAATTAGCATGTTTAAAGTGATTTTCATGCTTCCAGGGGCCCAAACCACAAGATTTATGGAATGGTTAAAAGTGCATGAAAATGGCCAATTTACTCACTCTGAGTTCTCAAAAAGGGTTTCTTCACCCCGGGAAGTTAATTAAATACCATTTGGAGGCATTTAATGTTCGAGCAAAAACGGCTGATTTTCGACAAAAGAGATAACACCCCCCCATTACGTCATGCTTCAGAAATGTGGAAAATGGTCCGTTTTCAAATGTTTTATTTTTGAACGTCAGTTCACATTTGTAGGTGGATCATCAGTGTTAGAGCTAAAATTAGCATGTTTAAAGTGATTTTAATGCTTCCAGGGGCTCGGGAAGTTAATTAAATACCATTTGGAGGCATTTAATGTTCGAGCAAAAACGGCTGATTTTCTACAAAAGAGATAACACCCCCCCATTACGTCATGCTTCAGAAATGTGGAAAATGGTCCGTTTTCAAATGTTTTATTTTTGAACGTCAGTTCACATTTGTAGGTGGATCATCAGTGTTAGAGCTAAAATTAGCATGTTTAAAGTGATTTTCATGCTTCCAGGGGCCCAAAACACAAGATTTATGGAATGGTTAAAAGTGCATGAAAATGGCCAATTTACTCACTCTGAGTTCTCAAAAAGGGTTTCTTCACCCCGGGAAGTTAATTAAATACCATTTGGAGGCATTTAATGTTCGAGCAAAAACGGCTGATTTTCGACAAAAGAGATAACACCCCCCCATTACGTCATGCTTCAGAAATGTGGAAAATGGTCCGTTTTCAAATGTTTTATTTTTGAACGTCAGTTCACATTTGTAGGTGGATCATCAGTGTTAGAGCTAAAATTAGCATGTTTAAAGTGATTTTCATGCTTCCAGGGGCTCGGGAAGCTAATTAAATACCATTTGGAGGCATTTAATGTTCGAGCAAAAACGGCTGATTTTCGACAAAAGAGATAACACCCCCCCATTACGTCATGCTTCAGAAATGTGGAAAATGGTCCGTTTTCAAATGTTTTATTTTTGAACGTCAGTTCACATTTGTAGGTGGATCATCAGTGTTAGAGCTAAAATTAGCATGTTTAAAGTTATTTTCATGCTTCCAGGGGCTCGGGAAGTTAATTAAATACCATTTGGAGGCATTTAATGTTCGAGCAAAAACGGCTGATTTTCGACAAAAGAGATAACACCCCCCCATTACCTCATGCTTCAGAAATGTGGAAAATGGTCCGTTTTCAAATGTTTTATTTTTGAACGTCAGTTCACATTTGTAGGTGGATCATCAGTGTTAGAGCTAAAATTAGCATGTTTAAAGTGATTTTCATGCTTCCAGGGGCCCAAACCACAAGATTTATGGAATGGTTAAAAGTGCATGAAAATGGCCAATTTACTCACTCTGAGTTCTCAAAAAGGGTTTCTTCACCCCGGGAAGTTAATTAAATACCATTTGGAGGCATTTAATGTTCGAGCAAAAACGGCTGATTTTCGACAAAAGAGATAACACCCCCCCATTACGTCATGCTTCAGAAATGTGGAAAATGGTCCGTTTTCAAATGTTTTATTTTTGAACGTCAGTTCACATTTGTAGGTGGATCATCAGTGTTAGAGCTAAAATTAGCATGTTTAAAGTGATTTTCATGCTTCCAGGGGCTCGGGAAGTTAATTAAATACCATTTGGAGGCATTTAATGTTCGAGCAAAAACGGCTGATTTTCGACAAAAGAGATAACACCCCCCCCATTACGTCATGCTTCAGAAATGTGGAAAATGGTCCGTTTTCAAATGTTTTATTTTTGAACGTCAGTTCACATTTGTAGGTGGATCATCAGTGTTAGAGCTAAAATTAGCATGTTTAAAGTGATTTTCATGCTTCCAGGGGCCCAAAACACAAGATTTATGGAATGGTTAAAAGTGCATGAAAATGGCCAATTTACTCACTCTGAGTTCTCAAAAAGGGTTTCTTCACCCCGGGAAGTTAATTAAATACCATTTGGAGGCATTTAATGTTCGAGCAAAAACGGCTGATTTTCGACAAAAGAGATAACACCCCCCCATTACGTCATGCTTCAGAAATGTGGAAAATGGTCCGTTTTCAAATGTTTTATTTTTGAACGTCAGTTCACATTTGTAGGTGGATCATCAGTGTTAGAGCTAAAATTAGCATGTTTAAAGTGATTTTCATGCTTCCAGGGGCTCGGGAAGTTAATTAAATACCATTTGGAGGCATTTAATGTTCGAGCAAAAACGGCAGATTTTCGACAAAAGAGATAACACCCCCCCATTACGTCATGCTTCAGAAATGTGGAAAATGGTCCGTTTTCAAATGTTTTATTTTTGAACGTCAGTTCACATTTGTAGGTGGATCATCAGTGTTAGAGCTAAAATTAGCATGTTTAAAGTGATTTTCATGCTTCCAGGGGCTCGGGAAGTTAATTAAATACCATTTGGAGGCATTTAATGTTCGAGCAAAAACGGCTGATTTTCTACAAAAGAGATAACACCCCCCCATTACGTCATGCTTCAGAAATGTGGAAAATGGTCCGTTTTCAAATGTTTTATTTTTGAACGTCAGTTCACATTTGTAGGTGGATCATCAGTGTTAGAGCTAAAATTAGCATGTTTAAAGTGATTTTCATGCTTCCAGGGGCCCAAAACACAAGATTTATGGAATGGTTAAAAGTGCATGAAAATAGCCAATTTACTCACTCTGAGTTCTCAAAAAGGGTTTCTTCACCCCGGGAAGTTAATTAAATACCATTTGGAGGCATTTAATGTTCGAGCAAAAACGGCTGATTTTCGACAAAAGAGATAACACCCCCCCATTACGTCATGCTTCAGAAATGTGGAAAATGGTCCGTTTTCAAATGTTTTATTTTTGAACGTCAGTTCACATTTGTAGGTGGATCATCAGTGTTAGAGCTAAAATTAGCATGTTTAAAGTGATTTTCATGCTTCCAGGGGCTCGGGAAATTAATTAAATACCATTTGGAGGCATTTAATGTTCGAGCAAAAACGGCTGATTTTCGACAAAAGAGATAACACCCCCCCCATTACGTCATGCTTCAGAAATGTGGAAAATGGTCCGTTTTCAAATGTTTTATTTTTGAACGTCAGTTCACATTTGTAGGTGGATCATCAGTGTTAGAGCTAAAATTAGCATGTTTAAAGTGATTTTCATGCTTCCAGGGGCTCGGGAAGTTAATTAAATACCATTTGGAGGCATTTAATGTTCGAGCAAAAACGGCTGATTTTCGACAAAAGAGATAACACCCCCCATTACGTCATGCTTCAGAAATGTGGAAAATGGTCCGTTTTCAAATGTTTTATTTTTGAACGTCAGTTCACATTTGTAGGTGGATCATCAGTGTTAGAGCTAAAATTAGCATGTTTAAAGTGATTTTCATGCTTCCAGG
The DNA here is from genome assembly GCF_964263255.1 of Lissotriton vulgaris. Taxonomy (NCBI): domain Eukaryota; kingdom Metazoa; phylum Chordata; class Amphibia; order Caudata; family Salamandridae; genus Lissotriton; species Lissotriton vulgaris. The sequence goes on from NW_028242337.1 coordinate 171,588, forward strand.
GGCTCGGGAAGTTAATTAAATACCATTTGGAGGCATTTAATGTTCGAGTAAAAACGGCTGATTTTCGACAAAAGAGATAACACCCCCCCATTACGTCATGCTTCAGAAATGTGGAAAATGGTCCGTTTTCAAATGTTTTATTTTTGAACGTCAGTTCACATTTGTAGGTGGATCATCAGTGTTAGAGCTAAAATTAGCATGTTTAAAGTGATTTTCATGCTTCCAGGGGCCCAAAACACAAGATTTATGGAATGGTTAAAAGTGCATGAAAATGGCCAATTTACTCACTCTGAGTTCTCAAAAAGGGTTTCTTCACCCCGGGAAGTTAATTAAATACCATTTGGAGGCATTTAATGTTCGAGCAAAAACTGCTGATTTTCGACAAAAGAGATAACACCCCCCCATTACGTCATGCTTCAGAAATGTGGAAAATGGTCCGTTTTCAAATGTTTTATTTTTGAACGTCAGTTCACATTTGTAGGTGGATCATCAGTGTTAGAGCTAAAATTAGCATGTTTAAAGTGATTTTCATGCTTCCAGGGGCTCGGGAAGTTAATTAAATACCATTTGGAGGCATTTAATGTTCGAGCAAAAACGGCTGATTTTCGACAAAAGAGATAACACCCCCCCATTACGTCATGCTTCAGAAATGTGGAAAATGGTCCGTTTTCAAATGTTTTATTTTTGAACGTCAGTTCACATTTGTAGGTGGATCATCAGTGTTAGAGCTAAAATTAGCATGTTTAAAGTGATTTTCATGCTTCCAGGGGCTCGGGAAGTTAATTAAATACCATTTGGAGGCATTTAATGTTCGAGCAAAAACGGCTGATTTTCGACAAAAGAGATAACACCCCCCCATTACGTCATGCTTCAGAAATGTGGAAAATGGTCCGTTTTCAAATGTTTTATTTTTGAACGTCAGTTCACATTTGTAGGTGGATCATCAGTGTTAGAGCTAAAATTAGCATGTTTAAAGTGATTTTCATGCTTCCAGGGGCCCAAAACACAAGATTTATGGAATGGTTAAAAGTGCATGAAAATGGCCAATTTACTCACTCTGAGTTCTCAAAAAGGGTTTCTTCACCCCGGGAAGGTAATTAAATACCATTTGGAGGCATTTAATGTTCGAGCAAAAACGGCTGATTTTCGACAAAAGAGATAACACCCCCCCATTACGTCATGCTTCAGAAATGTGGAAAATGGTCCGTTTTCAAATGTTTTATTTTTGAACGTCAGTTCACATTTGTAGGTGGATCATCAGTGTTAGAGCTAAAATTAGCATGTTTAAAGTGATTTTCATGCTTCCAGGGGCTCGGGAAGTTAATTAAATACCATTTGGAGGCATTTAATGTTCGAGCAAAAACGGCTGATTTTCGACAAAAGAGATAACACCCCCCCATTACGTCATGCTTCAGAAATGTGGAAAATGGTCCGTTTTCAAATGTTTTATTTTTGAACGTCAGTTCACATTTGTAGGTGGATCATCAGTGTTAGAGCTAAAATTAGCATGTTTAAAGTGATTTTCATGCTTCCAGGGGCTCGGGAAGTAAAATAAATACCATTTGGAGGCATTTAATGTTCGAGCAAAAACGGCTGATTTTCGACAAAAGAGATAACACCCCCCCATTACGTCATGCTTCAGAAATGTGGAAAATGGTCCGTTTTCAAATGTTTTATTTTTGAACGTCAGTTCACATTTGTAGGTGGATCATCAGTGTTAGAGCTAAAATTAGCATGTTTAAAGTGATTTTCATGCTTCCAGGGGCTCGGGAAATTAATTAAATACCATTTGGAGGCATTTAATGTTCGAGCAAAAACGGCTGATTTTCGACAAAAGAGATAACACCCCCCCCATTACGTCATGCTTCAGAAATGTGGAAAATGGTCCGTTTTCAAATGTTTTATTTTTGAACGTCAGTTCACATTTGTAGGTGGATCATCAGTGTTAGAGCTAAAATTAGCATGTTTAAAGTGATTTTCATGCTTCCAGGGGCTCGGGAAGTTAATTAAATACCATTTGGAGGCATTTAATGTTCGAGCAAAAACGGCTGATTTTCGACAAAAGAGATAACACCCCCCCATTACGTCATGCTTCAGAAATGTGGAAAATGGTCCGTTTTCAAATGTTTTATTTTTGAACGTCAGTTCAACATTTGTAGGTGGATCATCAGTGTTAGAGCTAAAATTAGCATGTTTAAAGTGATTTTCATGCTTCCAGGGGCTCGGGAAGTTAATTAAATACCATTTGGAGGCATTTAATGTTCGAGTAAAAACGGCTGATTTTCGACAAAAGAGATAACACCCCCCCATTACGTCATGCTTCAGAAATGTGGAAAATGGTCCGTTTTCAAATGTTTTATTTTTGAACGTCAGTTCACATTTGTAGGTGGATCATCAGTGTTAGAGCTAAAATTAGCATGTTTAAAGTGATTTTCATGCTTCCAGGGGCCCAAAACACAAGATTTATGGAATGGTTAAAAGTGCATGAAAATGGCCAATTTACTCACTCTGAGTTCTCAAAAAGGGTTTCTTCACCCCGGGAAGTTAATTAAATACCATTTGGAGGCATTTAATGTTCGAGCAAAAACTGCTGATTTTCGACAAAAGAGATAACACCCCCCCATTACGTCATGCTTCAGAAATGTGGAAAATGGTCCGTTTTCAAATGTTTTATTTTTGAACGTCAGTTCACATTTGTAGGTGGATCATCAGTGTTAGAGCTAAAATTAGCATGTTTAAAGTGATTTTCATGCTTCCAGGGGCTCGGGAAGTTAATTAAATACCATTTGGAGGCATTTAATGTTCGAGCAAAAACGGCTGATTTTCGACAAAAGAGATAACACCCCCCCATTACGTCATGCTTCAGAAATGTGGAAAATGGTCCGTTTTCAAATGTTTTATTTTTGAACGTCAGTTCACATTTGTAGGTGGATCATCAGTGTTAGAGCTAAAATTAGCATGTTTAAAGTGATTTTCATGCTTCCAGGGGCTCGGGAAGTTAATTAAATACCATTTGGAGGCATTTAATGTTCGAGCAAAAACGGCTGATTTTGGACAAAAGAGATAACACCCCCCCATTACGTCATGCTTCAGAAATGTGGAAAATGGTCCGTTTTCAAATGTTTTATTTTTGAACGTCAGTTCACATTTGTAGGTGGATCATCAGTGTTAGAGCTAAAATTAGCATGTTTAAAGTGATTTTCATGCTTCCAGGGGCCCAAAACACAAGATTTATGGAATGGTTAAAAGTGCATGAAAATGGCCAATTTACTCACTCTGAGTTCTCAAAAAGGGTTTCTTCACCCCGGGAAGGTAATTAAATACCATTTGGAGGCATTTAATGTTCGAGCAAAAACGGCTGATTTTCGACAAAAGAGATAACACCCCCCCATTACGTCATGCTTCAGAAATGTGGAAAATGGTCCGTTTTCAAATGTTTTATTTTTGAACGTCAGTTCACATTTGTAGGTGGATCATCAGTGTTAGAGCTAAAATTAGCATGTTTAAAGTGATTTTCATGCTTCCAGGGGCTCGGGAAGTTAATTAAATACCATTTGGAGGCATTTAATGTTCGAGCAAAAACGGCTGATTTTCGACAAAAGAGATAACACCCCCCCATTACGTCATGCTTCAGAAATGTGGAAAATGGTCCGTTTTCAAATGTTTTATTTTTGAACGTCAGTTCACATTTGTAGGTGGATCATCAGTGTTAGAGCTAAAATTAGCATGTTTAAAGTGATTTTCATGCTTCCAGGGGCTCGGGAAGTAAAATAAATACCATTTGGAGGCATTTAATGTTCGAGCAAAAACGGCTGATTTTCGACAAAAGAGATAACACCCCCCCATTACGTCATGCTTCAGAAATGTGGAAAATGGTCCGTTTTCAAATGTTTTATTTTTGAACGTCAGTTCACATTTGTAGGTGGATCATCAGTGTTAGAGCTAAAATTAGCATGTTTAAAGTGATTTTCATGCTTCCAGGGGCTCGGGAAGTTAATTAAATACTATTTGGAGGCATTTAATGTTCGAGCAAAAACGGCTGATTTTCGACAAAAGAGATAACACCCCCCCATTACGTCATGCTTCAGAAATGTGGAAAATGGTCCGTTTTCAAATGTTTTATTTTTGAACGTCAGTTCACATTTGTAGGTGGATCATCAGTGTTAGAGCTAAAATTAGCATGTTTAAAGTGATTTTCATGCTTCCAGGGGCTCGGGAAGTTAATTAAATACCATTTGGAGGCATTTAATGTTCGAGCAAAAACGGCAGATTTTCGACAAAAGAGATAACACCCCCCCATTACGTCATGCTTCAGAAATGTGGAAAATGGTCCGTTTTCAAATGTTTTATTTTTGAACGTCAGTTCACATTTGTAGGTGGATCATCAGTGTTAGAGCTAAAATTAGCATGTTTAAAGTGATTTTCATGCTTCCAGGGGCCCAAAACACAAGATTTATGGAATGGTTAAAAGTGCATGAAAATGGCCAATTTACTCACTCTGAGTTCTCAAAAAGGGTTTCTTCACCCCGGGAAGTTAATTAAATACCATTTGGAGGCATTTAATGTTCGAGCAAAAACGGCTGATTTTCGACAAAAGAGATAACACCCCCCCATTACGTCATGCTTCAGAAATGTGGAAAATGGTCCGTTTTCAAATGTTTTATTTTTGAACGTCAGTTCACATTTGTAGGTGGATCATCAGTGTTAGATCTAAAATTAGCATGTTTAAAGTGATTTTCATGCTTCCAGGGGCTCGGGAAGTTAATTAAATACCATTTGGAGGCATTTAATGTTCGAGCAAAAACGGCTGATTTTCGACAAAAGAGATAACACCCCCCCATTACGTCATGCTTCAGAAATGTGGAAAATGGTCCGTTTTCAAATGTTTTATTTTTGAACGTCAGTTCACATTTGTAGGTGGATCATCAGTGTTAGAGCTAAAATTAGCATGTTTAAAGTGATTTTCATGCTTCCAGGGGCTCGGGAAGTGAAATAAATACCATTTGGAGGCATTTAATGTTCGAGCAAAAACGGCTGATTTTCGACAAAAGAGATAACACCCCCCCATTACGTCATGCTTCAGAAATGTGGAAAATGGTCCGTTTTCAAATGTTTTATTTCTGAACGTCAGTTCACATTTGTAGGTGGATCATCAGTGTTAGAGCTAAAATTAGCATGTTTAAAGTGATTTTCATGCTTCCAGGGGCCCAAAACACAAGATTTATGGAATGGTTAAAAGTGCATGAAAATGGCCAATTTACTCACTCTGAGTTCTCAAAAAGGGTTTCTTCACCCCGGGAAGTTAATTAAATACCATTTGGAGGCATTTAATGTTCGAGCAAAAACGGCTGATTTTCGACAAAAGAGATAACACCCCCCCATTACGTCATGCTTCAGAAATGTGGAAAATGGTCCGTTTTCAAATGTTTTATTTTTGAACGTCAGTTCACATTTGTAGGTGGATCATCAGTGTTAGAGCTAAAATTAGCATGTTTAAAGTGATTTTCATGCTTCCAGGGGCTCGGGAAGCTAATTAAATACCATTTGGAGGCATTTAATGTTCGAGCAAAAACGGCTGATTTTCGACAAAAGAGATAACACCCCCCCATTACGTCATGCTTCAGAAATGTGGAAAATGGTCCGTTTTCAAATGTTTTATTTTTGAACGTCAGTTCACATTTGTAGGTGGATCATCAGTGTTAGAGCTAAAATTAGCATGTTTAAAATGATTTTCATGCTTCCAGGGGCTCGGGAAGTTAATTAAATACCATTTGGAGGCATTTAATGTTCGAGCAAAAACGGCTGATTTTCGACAAAAGAGATAACACCCCCCCATTACGTCATGCTTCAGAAATGTGGAAAATGGTCCGTTTTCAAATGTTTTATTTTTGAACGTCAGTTCACATTTGTAGGTGGATCATCAGTGTTAGAGCTAAAATTAGCATGTTTAAAGTGATTTTCATGCTTCCAGGGGCCCAAAACACAAGATTTATGGAATGGTTAAAAGTGCATGAAAATGGCCAATTTACTCACTCTGAGTTCTCAAAAAGGGTTTCTTCACCCCGGGAAGTTAATTAAATACCATTTGGAGGCATTTAATGTTCGAGCAAAATTGGCTGATTTTCGACAAAAGAGATAACACCCCCCCATTACGTCATGCTTCAGAAATGTGGAAAATGGTCAGTTTTCAAATGTTTTATTTTTGAACGTCAGTTCACATTTGTAGGTGGATCATCAGTGTTAGAGCTAAAATTAGCATGTTTAAAGTGATTTTCATGCTTCCAGGGGCTCGGGAAGTTAATTAAATACCATTTGGAGGCATTTAATGTTCGAGCAAAAACGGCTGATTTTCGACAAAAGAGATAACACCCCCCCATTACGTCATGCTTCAGAAATGTGGAAAATGGTCCGTTTTCAAATGTTTTATTTTTGAACGTCAGTTCACATTTGTAGGTGGATCATCAGTGTTAGAGCTAAAATTAGCATGTTTAAAGTGATTTTCATGCTTCCAGGGGCCCAAAACACAAGATTTATGGAATGGTTAAAAGTGCATGAAAATGGCCAATTTACTCACTCTGAGTTCTCAAAAAGGGTTTCTTCACCCCGGGAAGTTAATTAAATACCATTTGGAGGCATTTAATGTTTGAGCAAAAACGGCTGATTTTCGACAAAAGAGATAACACCCCCCCATTACGTCATGCTTCAGAAATGTGGAAAATGGTCCGTTTTCAAATGTTTTATTTTTGAACGTCAGTTCACATTTGTAGGTGGATCATCAGTGTTAGAGCTAAAATTAGCATGTTTAAAGTGATTTTCATGCTTCCAGGGGCTCGGGAAGTTAATTAAATACCATTTGGAGGCATTTAATGTTCGAGCAAAAACGGCTGATTTTCGACAAAAGAGATAACACCCCCCCATTACGTCATGCTTCAGAAATGTGGAAAATGGTCCGTTTTCAAATGTTTTATTTTTGAACGTCAGTTCACATTTGTAGGTGAATCATCAGTGTTAGAGCTAAAATTAGCATGTTTAAAGTGATTTTCATGCTTCCAGGGGCTCGGGAAGTGAAATAAATACCATTTGGAGGCATTTAATGTTCGAGCAAAAACGGCTGATTTTCGACAAAAGAGATAACACCCCCCCATTACGTCATGCTTCAGAAATGTGGAAAATGGTCCGTTTTCAAATGTTTTATTTTTGAACGTCAGTTCACATTTGTAGGTGGATCATCAGTGTTAGAGCTAAAATTAGCATGTTTAAAGTGATTTTCATGCTTCCAGGGGCCCAAAACACAAGATTTATGGAATGGTTAAAAGTGCATGAAAATGGCCAATTTACTCACTCTGAGTTCTCAAAAAGGGTTTCTTCACCCCGGGAAGTTAATTAAATACCATTTGGAGGCATTTAATGTTCGAGCAAAAACGACTGATTTTCGACAAAAGAGATAACACCCCCCCATTACGTCATGCTTCAGAAATGTGGAAAATGGTCCGTTTTCAAATGTTTTATTTTTGAACGTCAGTTCACATTTGTAGGTGGATCATCAGTGTTAGAGCTAAAATTAGCATGTTTAAAGTGATTTTCATGCTTCCAGGGGCTCGGGAAGCTAATTAAATACCATTTGGAGGCATTTAATGTTCGAGCAAAAACGGCTGATTTTCGACAAAAGAGATAACACCCCCCCATTACGTCATGCTTCAGAAATGTGGAAAATGGTCCGTTTTCAAATGTTTTATTTTTGAACGTCAGTTCACATTTGTAGGTGGATCATCAGTGTTAGAGCTAAAATTAGCATGTTTAAAGTGATTTTCATGCTTCCAGGGGCTCGGGAAGTTAATTAAGTACCATTTGGAGGCATTTAATGTTCGAGCAAAAACGGCTGATTTTCGACAAAAGAGATAACACCCCCCCATTACGTCATGCTTCAGAAATGTGGAAAATGGTCCGTTTTCAAATGTTTTATTTTTGAACGTCAGTTCACATTTGTAGGTGGATCATCAGTGTTAGAGCTAAAATTAGCATGTTTAAAGTGATTTTCATGCTTCCAGGGGCCCAAAACACAAGATTTATGGAATGGTTAAAAGTGCATGAAAATGGCCAATTTACTCACTCTGAGTTCTCAAAAAGGGTTTCTTCACCCCGGGAAGTTAATTAAATACCATTTGGAGGCATTTAATGTTCGAGCAAAAACGACTGATTTTCGACAAAAGAGATAACACCCCCCCATTACGTCATGCTTCAGAAATGTGGAAAATGGTCCGTTTTCAAATGTTTTATTTTTGAACGTCAGTTCACATTTGTAGGTGGATCATCAGTGTTAGAGCTAAAATTAGCATGTTTAAAGTGATTTTCATGCTTCCAGGGGCTCGGGAAGCTAATTAAATACCATTTGGAGGCATTTAATGTTCGAGCAAAAACGGCTGATTTTCGACAAAAGAGATAACACCCCCCCATTACGTCATGCTTCAGAAATGTGGAAAATGGTCCGTTTTCAAATGTTTTATTTTTGAACGTCAGTTCACATTTGTAGGTGGATCATCAGTGTTAGAGCTAAAATTAGCATGTTTAAAGTGATTTTCATGCTTCCAGGGGCTCGGGAAGTTAATTAAGTACCATTTGGAGGCATTTAATGTTCGAGCAAAAACGGCTGATTTTCGACAAAAGAGATAACACCCCCCCATTACGTCATGCTTCAGAAATGTGGAAAATGGTCCGTTTTCAAATGTTTTATTTTTGAACGTCAGTTCACATTTGTAGGTGGATCATCAGTGTTAGAGCTAAAATTAGCATGTTTAAAGTGATTTTCATGCTTCCAGGGGCCCAAACCACAAGATTTATGGAATGGTTAAAAGTGCATGAAAATGGCCAATTTACTCACTCTGGGTTCTCAAAAAGGGTTTCTTCACCCCGGGAAGTTAATTAAATACCATTTGGAGGCATTTAATGTTCGAGCAAAAACGGCTGATTTTCGACAAAAGAGATAACACCCCCCCATTACGTCATGCTTCAGAAATGTGGAAAATGGTCCGTTTTCAAATGTTTTATTTTTGAACGTCAGTTCACATTTGTAGGTGGATCATCAGTGTTAGAGCTAAAATTAGCATGTTTAAAGTGATTTTCATGCTTCCAGGGGCTCGGGAAGTTAATTAAATACCATTTGGAGGCATTTAATGTTCGAGCAAAAACGGCTGATTTTCGACAAAAGCGATAACACCACCCCCATTACGTAATGCTTCAGAAATGTGGAAAATGGTCCGTTTTCAAATGTTTTATTTTTGAACGTCAGTTCACATTTGTAGGTGGATCATCAGTGTTAGAGCTAAAATTAGCATGTTTAAAGTGATTTTCATGCTTCCAGGGGCCCAAAACACAAGATTTATGGAATGGTTAAAAGTGCATGAAAATGGCCAATTTACTCACTCTGAGTTCTCAAAAAGGGTTTCTTCACCCCGGGAAGTTAATTAAATACCATTTGGAGGCATTTAATGTTCGAGCAAAAACGGCTGATTTTCGACAAAAGAGATAACACCCCCCCATTACGTCATGCTTCAGAAATGTGGAAAATGGTCCGTTTTCAAATGTTTTATTTTTGAACGTCAGTTCACATTTGTAGGTGGATCATCAGTGTTAGAGCTAAAATTAGCATGTTTAAAGTGATTTTCATGCTTCCAGGGGCTCGGGAAGCTAATTAAATACCATTTGGAGGCATTTAATGTTCGAGCAAAAACGGCTGATTTTCGACAAAAGAGATAACACCCCCCCATTACGTCATGCTTCAGAAATGTGGAAAATGGTCCGTTTTCAAATGTTTTATTTTTGAACGTCAGTTCACATTTGTAGGTGGATCATCAGTGTTAGAGCTAAAATTAGCATGTTTAAAGTGATTTTCATGCTTCCAGGGGCTCGGGAAGTTAATTAAATACCATTTGGAGGCATTTAATGTTCGAGCAAAAACGGCTGATTTTCGACAAAAGAGATAACACCCCCCCATTACGTCATGCTTCAGAAATGTGGAAAATGGTCCGTTTTCAAATGTTTTATTTTTGAACGTCAGTTCACATTTGTAGGTGGATCATCAGTGTTAGAGCTAAAATTAGCATGTTTAAAGTGATTTTCATGCTTCCAGGGGCCCAAACCACAAGGTTTATGGAATGGTTAAAAGTGCATGAAAATGGCCAATTTACTCACTCTGAGTTCTCAAAAAGGGTTTCTTCACCCCGGGAAGTTAATTAAATACCATTTGGAGGCATTTAATGTTCGAGCAAAAACGGCTGATTTTCGACAAAAGAGATAACACCCCCCCATTACGTCATGCTTCAGAAATGTGGAAAATGGTCCGTTTTCAAATGTTTTATTTTTGAACGTCAGTTCACATTTGTAGGTGGATCATCAGTGTTAGAGCTAAAATTAGCATGTTTAAAGTGATTTTCATGCTTCCAGGGGCTCGGGAAGTTAATTAAATACCATTTGGAGGCATTTAATGTTCGAGCAAAAACGGCTGATTTTCGACAAAAGCGATAACACCCCCCCCCATTACGTAATGCTTCAGAAATGTGGAAAATGGTCCGTTTTCAAATGTTTTATTTTTGAACGTCAGTTCACATTTGTAGGTGGATCATCAGTGTTAGAGCTAAAATTAGCATGTTTAAAGTGATTTTCATGCTTCCAGGGGCCCAAAACACAAGATTTATGGAATGGTTAAAAGTGCATGAAAATGGCCAATTTACTCACTCTGAGTTCTCAAAAAGGGTTTCTTCACCCCGGGAAGTTAATAAAATACCATTTGGAGGCATTTAATGTTCGAGCAAAAACGGCTGATTTTCGACAAAAGAGATAACACCCCCCCATTACGTCATGCTTCAGAAATGTGGAAAATGGTCCGTTTTCAAATGTTTTATTTTTGAACGTCAGTTCACATTTGTAGGTGGATCATCAGTGTTAGAGCTAAAATTAGCATGTTTAAAGTGATTTTCATGCTTCCAGGGGCTCGGGAAGTTAATTAAATACCATTTGGAGGCATTTAATGTTCGAGCAAAAACGGCAGATTTTCGACAAAAGAGATAACACCCCCCCATTACGTCATGCTTCAGAAATGTGGAAAATGGTCCGTTTTCAAATGTTTTATTTTTGAACGTCAGTTCACATTTGTAGGTGGATCATCAGTGTTAGAGCTAAAATTAGCATGTTTAAAGTGATTTTCATGCTTCCAGGGGCTCGGGAAGTTAATTAAATACCATTTGGAGGCATTTAATGTTCGAGCAAAAACGGCTGATTTTCGACAAAAGAGATAACACCCCCCCATTACGTCATGCTTCAGAAATGTGGAAAATGGTCCGTTTTCAAATGTTTTATTTTTGAACGTCAGTTCACATTTGTAGGTGGATCATCAGTGTTAGAGCTAAAATTAGCATGTTTAAAGTGATTTTCATGCTTCCAGGGGCCCAAAACACAAGATTTATGGAATGGTTAAAAGTGCATGAAAATGGCCAATTTACTCACTCTGAGTTCTCAAAAAGGGTTTCTTCACCCCGGGAAGTTAATTAAATACCATTTGGAGGCATTTAATGTTCGAGCAAAAACGGCTGATTTTCGACAAAAGAGATAACACCCCCCCATTACGTCATGCTTCAGAAATGTGGAAAATGGTCCGTTTTCAAATGTTTTATTTTTGAACGTCAGTTCACATTTGTAGGTGGATCATCAGTGTTAGAGCTAAAATTAGCATGTTTAAAGTGATTTTCATGCTTCCAGGGGCTCGGGAAATTAATTAAATACCATTTGGAGGCATTTAATGTTCGAGCAAAAACGGCTGATTTTCGACAAAAGAGATAACACCCCCCCATTACGTCATGCTTCAGAAATGTGGAAAATGGTCCGTTTTCAAATGTTTTATTTTTGAACGTCAGTTCACATTTGTAGGTGGATCATCAGTGTTAGAGCTAAAATTAGCATGTTTAAAGTGATTTTCATGCTTCCAGGGGCTCGGGAAGTTAATTAAATACCATTTGGAGGCATTTAATGTTCGAGCAAAAACGGCTGATTTTCGACAAAAGAGATAACACCCCCCCATTACGTCATGCTTCAGAAATGTGGAAAATGGTCCGTTTTCAAATGTTTTATTTTTGAACGTCAGTTCACATTTGTAGGTGGATCATCAGTGTTAGAGCTAAAATTAGCATGTTTAAAGTGATTTTCATGCTTCCAGGGGCTCGGGAAGTTAATTAAATACCATTTGGAGGCATTTAATGTTCGAGCAAAAACGGCTGATTTTCGACAAAAGAGATAACACCCCCCCATTACGTCATGCTTCAGAAATGTGGAAAATGGTCCGTTTTCAAATGTTTTATTTTTGAACGTCAGTTCACATTTGTAGGTGGATCATCAGTGTTGGAGCTAAAATTAGCATGTTTAAAGTGATTTTCATGCTTCCAGGGGCCCAAAACACAAGATTTATGGAATGGTTAAAAGTGCATGAAAATGGCCAATTTACTCACTCTGAGTTCTCAAAAAGGGTTTCTTCACCCCGGGAAGTTAATTAAATACCATTTGGAGGCATTTAATGTTCGAGCAAAAACGGCTGATTTTCGACAAAAGAGATAACACCCCCCCATTACGTCATGCTTCAGAAATGTGGAAAATGGTCCGTTTTCAAATGTTTTATTTTTGAACGTTAGTTCACATTTGTAGGTGGATCATCAGTGTTAGAGCTAAAATTAGCATGTTTAAAGTGATTTTCATGCTTCCAGGGGCTCGGGAAGTTAATTAAATACCATTTGGAGGCATTTAATGTTCGAGCAAAAACGGCTGATTTTCGACAAAAGAGATAACACCCCCCCATTACGTCATGCTTCAGAAATGTGGAAAATGGTCCATTTTCAAATGTTTTATTTTTGAACGTCAGTTCACATTTGTAGGTGGATCATCAGTGTTAGAGCTAAAATTAGCATGTTTAAAGTGATTTTCATGCTTCCAGGGGCTCGGGAAGTAAAATAAATACCATTTGGAGGCATTTAATGTTCGAGCAAAAACGGCTGATTTTCGACAAAAGAGATAACACCCCCCCATTACGTCATGCTTCAGAAATGTGGAAAATGGTCCGTTTTCAAATGTTTTATTTTTGAACGTCAGTTCACATTTGTAGGTGGATCATCAGTGTTAGAGCTAAAATTAGCATGTTTAAAGTGATTTTCATGCTTCCAGGGGCTCGGGAAGTTAATTAAATACCATTTGGAGGCATTTAATGTTCGAGCAAAAACGGCTGATTTTCGACAAAAGAGATAACACCCCCCCATTACGTCATGCTTCAGAAATGTGGAAAATGGTCCATTTTCAAATGTTTTATTTTTGAACGTCAGTTCACATTTGTAGGTGGATCATCAGTGTTAGAGCTAAAATTAGCATGTTTAAAGTGATTTTCATGCTTCCAGGGGCTCGGGAAGTTAATTAAATACCATTTGGAGGCATTTAATGTTCGAGCAAAAACGGCTGATTTTCGACAAAAGAGATAACACCCCCCCATTACGTCATGCTTCAGAAATGTGGAAAATGGTCCGTTTTCAAATGTTTTATTTTTGAACGTCAGTTCACATTTGTAGGTGGATCATCAGTGTTAGAGCTAAAATTAGCATGTTTAAAGTGATTTTCATGCTTCCAGGGGCCCAAAACACAAGATTTATGGAATGGTTAAAAGTGCATGAAAATGGCCAATTTACTCACTCTGAGTTCTCAAAAAGGGTTTCTTCACCCCAGGAAGTTAATTAAATACCATTTGGAGGCATTTAATGTTCGAGCAAAAACGGCTGATTTTCGACAAAAGAGATAACACCCCCCATTACGTCATGCTTCAGAAATGTGGAAAATGGTCCGTTTTCAAATGTTTTATTTTTGAACGTCAGTTCACATTTGTAGGTGGATCATCAGTGTTAGAGCTAAAATTAGCATGTTTAAAGTGATTTTCATGCTTCCAGGGGCTCGGGAAGTTAATTAAATACCATTTGGAGGCATTTAATGTTCGAGCAAAAACGGCTGATTTTCGACAAAAGAGATAACACCCCCCCATTACGTCATGCTTCAGAAATGTGGAAAATGGTCCGTTTTCAAATGTTTTATTTTTGAACGTCAGTTCACATTTGTAGGTGGATCATCAGTGTTAGAGCTAAAATTAGCATGTTTAAAGTGATTTTCATGCTTCCAGGGGCTCGGGAAGTGAAATAAATACCATTTGGAGGCATTTAATGTTCGAGCAAAAACGGCAGATTTTCGACAAAAGAGATAACACCCCCCCATTACGTCATGCTTCAGAAATGTGGAAAATGGTCCGTTTTCAAATGTTTTATTTTTGAACGTCAGTTCACATTTGTAGGTGGATCATCAGTGTTAGAGCTAAAATTAGCATGTTTAAAGTGATTTTCATGCTTCCAGGGGCCCAAAACACAAGATTTATGGAATGGTTAAAAGTGCATGAAAATGGCCAATTTACTCACTCTGAGTTCTCAAAAAGGGTTTCTTCACCCCGGGAAGTTAATTAAATACCATTTGGAGGCATTTAATGTTCGAGCAAAAACGGCTGATTTTCGACAAAAGAGATAACACCCCCCCATTACGTCATGCTTCAGAAATGTGGAAAATGGTCAGTTTTCAAATGTTTTATTTTTGAACGTCAGTTCACATTTGTAGGTGGATCATCAGTGTTAGAGCTAAAATTAGCATGTTTAAAGTGATTTTCATGCTTCCAGGGGCTCGGGAAGCTAATTAAATACCATTTGGAGGCATTTAATGTTCGAGCAAAAACGGCTGATTTTCGACAAAAGAGATAACACCCCCCATTACGTCATGCTTCAGAAATGTGGAAAATGGTCCGTTTTCAAATGTTTTATTTTTGAACGTCAGTTCACATTTGTAGGTGGATCATCAGTGTTAGAGCTGCAATTAGCATGTTTAAAATGATTTTCATGCTTCCAGGGGCTCGGGAAGTTAATTAAATACCATTTGGAGGCATTTAATGTTCGAGCAAAAACGGCTGATTTTCGACAAAAGAGATAACACCCCCCCATTACGTCATGCTTCAGAAATGTGGAAAATGGTCCGTTTTCAAATGTTTTATTTTTGAACGTCAGTTCACATTTGTAGGTGGATCATCAGTGTTAGAGCTAAAATTAGCATGTTTAAAGTGATTTTCATGCTTCTAGGGGCCCAAAACACAAGATTTATGGAATGGTTAAAAGTGCATGAAAATGGCCAATTTACTCACTCTGAGTTCTCAAAAAGGGTTTCTTCACCCCGGGAAGTTAATTAAATACCATTTGGAGGCATTTAATGTTCGAGCAAAAACGGCTGATTTTCGACAAAAGAGATAACACCCCCCCATTACGTCATGCTTCAGAAATGTGGAAAATGGTCCGTTTTCAAATGTTTTATTTTTGAACGTCAGTTCACATTTGTAGGTGGATCATCAGTGTTAGAGCTAAAATTAGCATGTTTAAAGTGATTTTCATGCTTCCAGGGGCTCGGGAAGTTAATTAAATACCATTTGGAGGCATTTAATGTTCGAGCAAAAACGGCTGATTTTCGACAAAAGAGATAACACCCCCCCATTACGTCATGCTTCAGAAATGTGGAAAATGTTCCGTTTTCAAATGTTTTATTTTTGAACGTCAGTTCACATTTGTAGGTGGATCATCAGTGTTAGAGCTAAAATTTGCATGTTTAAAGTGATTTTCATGCTTCCAGGGGCCCAAAACACAAGATTTATGGAATGGTTAAAAGTGCATGAAAATGGCCAATTTACTCACTCTGAGTTCTCAAAAAGGGTTTCTTCACCCCGGGAAGTTAATTAAATACCATTTGGAGGCATTTAATGTTCGAGCAAAAACGGCTGATTTTCGACAAAAGAGATAACACCCCCCCATTACGTCATGCTTCAGAAATGTGGTAAATGGTCCGTTTTCAAATGTTTTATTTTTGAACGTCAGTTCACATTTGTAGGTGGATCATCAGTGTTAGAGCTAAAATTAGCATGTTTAAAGTGATTTTCATGCTTCCAGGGGCTCGGGAAGTTAATTAAATACCATTTGGAGGCATTTAATGTTCGAGCAAAAACGGCTGATTTTCGACAAAAGAGATAACACCCCCCCATTACGTCATGCTTCAGAAATGTGGAAAATGGTCCGTTTTCAAATGTTTTATTTTTGAACGTCAGTTCACATTTGTAGGTGGATCATCAGTGTTAGAGCTAAAATTAGCATGTTTAAAGTGATTTTCATGCTTCCAGGGGCCCAAAACACAAGATTTATGGAATGGTTAAAAGTGCATGAAAATGGCCAATTTACTCACTCTGAGTTCTCAAAAAGGGTTTCTTCACCCCGGGAAGTTAATTAAATACCATTTGGAGGCATTTAATGTTCGAGCAAAAACGGCTGATTTTCGACAAAAGAGATAACACCCCCCCATTACGTCATGCTTCAGAAATGTGGAAAATGGTCCGTTTTCAAATGTTTTATTTTTGAACGTCAGTTCACATTTGTAGGTGGATCATCAGTGTTAGATCTAAAATTAGCATGTTTAAAGTGATTTTCATGCTTCCAGGGGCTCGGGAAGTTAATTAAATACCATTTGGAGGCATTTAATGTTCGAGCAAAAACGGCTGATTTTCGACAAAAGAGATAACACCCCCCCATTACGTCATGCTTCAGAAATGTGGAAAATGGTCCGTTTTCAAATGTTTTATTTTTGAACGTCAGTTCACATTTGTAGGTGGATCATCAGTGTTAGAGCTAAAATTAGCATGTTTAAAGTGATTTTCATGCTTCCAGGGGCTCGGGAAGTGAAATAAATACCATTTGGAGGCATTTAATGTTCGAGCAAAAACGGCTGATTTTCGACAAAAGAGATAACACCCCCCCATTACGTCATGCTTCAGAAATGTGGAAAATGGTCCGTTTTCAAATGTTTTATTTTTGAACGTCAGTTCACATTTGTAGGTGGATCATCAGTGTTAGAGCTAAAATTAGCATGTTTAAAGTGATTTTCATGCTTCCAGGGGCCCAAAACACAAGATTTATGGAATGGTTAAAAGTGCATGAAAATGGCCAATTTACTCACTCTGAGTTCTCAAAAAGGGTTTCTTCACCCCGGGAAGTTAATTAAATACCATTTGGAGGCATTTAATGTTCGAGCAAAAACGGCTGATTTTCGACAAAAGAGATAACACCCCCCCATTACGTCATGCTTCAGAAATGTGGAAAATGGTCCGTTTTCAAATGTTTTATTTTTGAACGTCAGTTCACATTTGTAGGTGGATCATCAGTGTTAGAGCTAAAATTAGCATGTTTAAAGTGATTTTCATGCTTCCAGGGGCTCGGGAAGCTAATTAAATACCATTTGGAGGCATTTAATGTTCGAGCAAAAACGGCTGATTTTCGACAAAAGAGATAACACCCCCCCATTACGTCATGCTTCAGAAATGTGGAAAATGGTCCGTTTTCAAATGTTTTATTTTTGAACGTCAGTTCACATTTGTAGGTGGATCATCAGTGTTAGAGCTAAAATTAGCATGTTTAAAATGATTTTCATGCTTCCAGGGGCTCGGGAAGTTAATTAAATACCATTTGGAGGCATTTAATGTTCGAGCAAAAACGGCTGATTTTCGACAAAAGAGATAACACCCCCCCATTACGTCATGCTTCAGAAATGTGGAAAATGGTCCGTTTTCAAATGTTTTATTTTTGAACGTCAGTTCACATTTGTAGGTGGATCATCAGTGTTAGAGCTAAAATTAGCATGTTTAAAGTGATTTTCATGCTTCCAGGGGCCCAAAACACAAGATTTATGGAATGGTTAAAAGTGCATGAAAATGGCCAATTTACTCACTCTGAGTTCTCAAAAAGGGTTTCTTCACCCCGGGAAGTTAATTAAATACCATTTGGAGGCATTTAATGTTCGAGCAAAATTGGCTGATTTTCGACAAAAGAGATAACACCCCCCCATTACGTCATGCTTCAGAAATGTGGAAAATGGTCAGTTTTCAAATGTTTTATTTTTGAACGTCAGTTCACATTTGTAGGTGGATCATCAGTGTTAGAGCTAAAATTAGCATGTTTAAAGTGATTTTCATGCTTCCAGGGGCTCGGGAAGTTAATTAAATACCATTTGGAGGCATTTAATGTTCGAGCAAAAACGGCTGATTTTCGACAAAAGAGATAACACCCCCCCATTACGTCATGCTTCAGAAATGTGGAAAATGGTCCGTTTTCAAATGTTTTATTTTTGAACGTCAGTTCACATTTGTAGGTGGATCATCAGTGTTAGAGCTAAAATTAGCATGTTTAAAGTGATTTTCATGCTTCCAGGGGCCCAAAACACAAGATTTATGGAATGGTTAAAAGTGCATGAAAATGGCCAATTTACTCACTCTGAGTTCTCAAAAAGGGTTTCTTCACCCCGGGAAGTTAATTAAATACCATTTGGAGGCATTTAATGTTTGAGCAAAAACGGCTGATTTTCGACAAAAGAGATAACACCCCCCCATTACGTCATGCTTCAGAAATGTGGAAAATGGTCCGTTTTCAAATGTTTTATTTTTGAACGTCAGTTCACATTTGTAGGTGGATCATCAGTGTTAGAGCTAAAATTAGCATGTTTAAAGTGATTTTCATGCTTCCAGGGGCTCGGGAAGTTAATTAAATACCATTTGGAGGCATTTAATGTTCGAGCAAAAACGGCTGATTTTCGACAAAAGAGATAACACCCCCCCATTACGTCATGCTTCAGAAATGTGGAAAATGGTCCGTTTTCAAATGTTTTATTTTTGAACGTCAGTTCACATTTGTAGGTGAATCATCAGTGTTAGAGCTAAAATTAGCATGTTTAAAGTGATTTTCATGCTTCCAGGGGCTCGGGAAGTGAAATAAATACCATTTGGAGGCATTTAATGTTCGAGCAAAAACGGCTGATTTTCGACAAAAGAGATAACACCCCCCCATTACGTCATGCTTCAGAAATGTGGAAAATGGTCCGTTTTCAAATGTTTTATTTTTGAACGTCAGTTCACATTTGTAGGTGGATCATCAGTGTTAGAGCTAAAATTAGCATGTTTAAAGTGATTTTCATGCTTCCAGGGGCCCAAAACACAAGATTTATGGAATGGTTAAAAGTGCATGAAAATGGCCAATTTACTCACTCTGAGTTCTCAAAAAGGGTTTCTTCACCCCGGGAAGTTAATTAAATACCATTTGGAGGCATTTAATGTTCGAGCAAAAACGACTGATTTTCGACAAAAGAGATAACACCCCCCCATTACGTCATGCTTCAGAAATGTGGAAAATGGTCCGTTTTCAAATGTTTTATTTTTGAACGTCAGTTCACATTTGTAGGTGGATCATCAGTGTTAGAGCTAAAATTAGCATGTTTAAAGTGATTTTCATGCTTCCAGGGGCTCGGGAAGCTAATTAAATACCATTTGGAGGCATTTAATGTTCGAGCAAAAACGGCTGATTTTCGACAAAAGAGATAACACCCCCCCATTACGTCATGCTTCAGAAATGTGGAAAATGGTCCGTTTTCAAATGTTTTATTTTTGAACGTCAGTTCACATTTGTAGGTGGATCATCAGTGTTAGAGCTAAAATTAGCATGTTTAAAGTGATTTTCATGCTTCCAGGGGCTCGGGAAGTTAATTAAGTACCATTTGGAGGCATTTAATGTTCGAGCAAAAACGGCTGATTTTCGACAAAAGAGATAACACCCCCCCATTACGTCATGCTTCAGAAATGTGGAAAATGGTCCGTTTTCAAATGTTTTATTTTTGAACGTCAGTTCACATTTGTAGGTGGATCATCAGTGTTAGAGCTAAAATTAGCATGTTTAAAGTGATTTTCATGCTTCCAGGGGCCCAAAACACAAGATTTATGGAATGGTTAAAAGTGCATGAAAATGGCCAATTTACTCACTCTGAGTTCTCAAAAAGGGTTTCTTCACCCCGGGAAGTTAATTAAATACCATTTGGAGGCATTTAATGTTCGAGCAAAAACGACTGATTTTCGACAAAAGAGATAACACCCCCCCATTACGTCATGCTTCAGAAATGTGGAAAATGGTCCGTTTTCAAATGTTTTATTTTTGAACGTCAGTTCACATTTGTAGGTGGATCATCAGTGTTAGAGCTAAAATTAGCATGTTTAAAGTGATTTTCATGCTTCCAGGGGCTCGGGAAGCTAATTAAATACCATTTGGAGGCATTTAATGTTCGAGCAAAAACGGCTGATTTTCGACAAAAGAGATAACACCCCCCCATTACGTCATGCTTCAGAAATGTGGAAAATGGTCCGTTTTCAAATGTTTTATTTTTGAACGTCAGTTCACATTTGTAGGTGGATCATCAGTGTTAGAGCTAAAATTAGCATGTTTAAAGTGATTTTCATGCTTCCAGGGGCTCGGGAAGTTAATTAAGTACCATTTGGAGGCATTTAATGTTCGAGCAAAAACGGCTGATTTTCGACAAAAGAGATAACACCCCCCCATTACGTCATGCTTCAGAAATGTGGAAAATGGTCCGTTTTCAAATGTTTTATTTTTGAACGTCAGTTCACATTTGTAGGTGGATCATCAGTGTTAGAGCTAAAATTAGCATGTTTAAAGTGATTTTCATGCTTCCAGGGGCCCAAACCACAAGATTTATGGAATGGTTAAAAGTGCATGAAAATGGCCAATTTACTCACTCTGGGTTCTCAAAAAGGGTTTCTTCACCCCGGGAAGTTAATTAAATACCATTTGGAGGCATTTAATGTTCGAGCAAAAACGGCTGATTTTCGACAAAAGAGATAACACCCCCCCATTACGTCATGCTTCAGAAATGTGGAAAATGGTCCGTTTTCAAATGTTTTATTTTTGAACGTCAGTTCACATTTGTAGGTGGATCATCAGTGTTAGAGCTAAAATTAGCATGTTTAAAGTGATTTTCATGCTTCCAGGGGCTCGGGAAGTTAATTAAATACCATTTGGAGGCATTTAATGTTCGAGCAAAAACGGCTGATTTTCGACAAAAGCGATAACACCACCCCCATTACGTAATGCTTCAGAAATGTGGAAAATGGTCCGTTTTCAAATGTTTTATTTTTGAACGTCAGTTCACATTTGTAGGTGGATCATCAGTGTTAGAGCTAAAATTAGCATGTTTAAAGTGATTTTCATGCTTCCAGGGGCCCAAAACACAAGATTTATGGAATGGTTAAAAGTGCATGAAAATGGCCAATTTACTCACTCTGAGTTCTCAAAAAGGGTTTCTTCACCCCGGGAAGTTAATTAAATACCATTTGGAGGCATTTAATGTTCGAGCAAAAACGGCTGATTTTCGACAAAAGAGATAACACCCCCCCATTACGTCATGCTTCAGAAATGTGGAAAATGGTCCGTTTTCAAATGTTTTATTTTTGAACGTCAGTTCACATTTGTAGGTGGATCATCAGTGTTAGAGCTAAAATTAGCATGTTTAAAGTGATTTTCATGCTTCCAGGGGCTCGGGAAGCTAATTAAATACCATTTGGAGGCATTTAATGTTCGAGCAAAAACGGCTGATTTTCGACAAAAGAGATAACACCCCCCCATTACGTCATGCTTCAGAAATGTGGAAAATGGTCCGTTTTCAAATGTTTTATTTTTGAACGTCAGTTCACATTTGTAGGTGGATCATCAGTGTTAGAGCTAAAATTAGCATGTTTAAAGTGATTTTCATGCTTCCAGGGGCTCGGGAAGTTAATTAAATACCATTTGGAGGCATTTAATGTTCGAGCAAAAACGGCTGATTTTCGACAAAAGAGATAACACCCCCCCATTACGTCATGCTTCAGAAATGTGGAAAATGGTCCGTTTTCAAATGTTTTATTTTTGAACGTCAGTTCACATTTGTAGGTGGATCATCAGTGTTAGAGCTAAAATTAGCATGTTTAAAGTGATTTTCATGCTTCCAGGGGCCCAAACCACAAGGTTTATGGAATGGTTAAAAGTGCATGAAAATGGCCAATTTACTCACTCTGAGTTCTCAAAAAGGGTTTCTTCACCCCGGGAAGTTAATTAAATACCATTTGGAGGCATTTAATGTTCGAGCAAAAACGGCTGATTTTCGACAAAAGAGATAACACCCCCCCATTACGTCATGCTTCAGAAATGTGGAAAATGGTCCGTTTTCAAATGTTTTATTTTTGAACGTCAGTTCACATTTGTAGGTGGATCATCAGTGTTAGAGCTAAAATTAGCATGTTTAAAGTGATTTTCATGCTTCCAGGGGCTCGGGAAGTTAATTAAATACCATTTGGAGGCATTTAATGTTCGAGCAAAAACGGCTGATTTTCGACAAAAGCGATAACACCCCCCCCCATTACGTAATGCTTCAGAAATGTGGAAAATGGTCCGTTTTCAAATGTTTTATTTTTGAACGTCAGTTCACATTTGTAGGTGGATCATCAGTGTTAGAGCTAAAATTAGCATGTTTAAAGTGATTTTCATGCTTCCAGGGGCCCAAAACACAAGATTTATGGAATGGTTAAAAGTGCATGAAAATGGCCAATTTACTCACTCTGAGTTCTCAAAAAGGGTTTCTTCACCCCGGGAAGTTAATAAAATACCATTTGGAGGCATTTAATGTTCGAGCAAAAACGGCTGATTTTCGACAAAAGAGATAACACCCCCCCATTACGTCATGCTTCAGAAATGTGGAAAATGGTCCGTTTTCAAATGTTTTATTTTTGAACGTCAGTTCACATTTGTAGGTGGATCATCAGTGTTAGAGCTAAAATTAGCATGTTTAAAGTGATTTTCATGCTTCCAGGGGCTCGGGAAGTTAATTAAATACCATTTGGAGGCATTTAATGTTCGAGCAAAAACGGCAGATTTTCGACAAAAGAGATAACACCCCCCCATTACGTCATGCTTCAGAAATGTGGAAAATGGTCCGTTTTCAAATGTTTTATTTTTGAACGTCAGTTCACATTTGTAGGTGGATCATCAGTGTTAGAGCTAAAATTAGCATGTTTAAAGTGATTTTCATGCTTCCAGGGGCTCGGGAAGTTAATTAAATACCATTTGGAGGCATTTAATGTTCGAGCAAAAACGGCTGATTTTCGACAAAAGAGATAACACCCCCCCATTACGTCATGCTTCAGAAATGTGGAAAATGGTCCGTTTTCAAATGTTTTATTTTTGAACGTCAGTTCACATTTGTAGGTGGATCATCAGTGTTAGAGCTAAAATTAGCATGTTTAAAGTGATTTTCATGCTTCCAGGGGCCCAAAACACAAGATTTATGGAATGGTTAAAAGTGCATGAAAATGGCCAATTTACTCACTCTGAGTTCTCAAAAAGGGTTTCTTCACCCCGGGAAGTTAATTAAATACCATTTGGAGGCATTTAATGTTCGAGCAAAAACGGCTGATTTTCGACAAAAGAGATAACACCCCCCCATTACGTCATGCTTCAGAAATGTGGAAAATGGTCCGTTTTCAAATGTTTTATTTTTGAACGTCAGTTCACATTTGTAGGTGGATCATCAGTGTTAGAGCTAAAATTAGCATGTTTAAAGTGATTTTCATGCTTCCAGGGGCTCGGGAAATTAATTAAATACCATTTGGAGGCATTTAATGTTCGAGCAAAAACGGCTGATTTTCGACAAAAGAGATAACACCCCCCCATTACGTCATGCTTCAGAAATGTGGAAAATGGTCCGTTTTCAAATGTTTTATTTTTGAACGTCAGTTCACATTTGTAGGTGGATCATCAGTGTTAGAGCTAAAATTAGCATGTTTAAAGTGATTTTCATGCTTCCAGGGGCTCGGGAAGTTAATTAAATACCATTTGGAGGCATTTAATGTTCGAGCAAAAACGGCTGATTTTCGACAAAAGAGATAACACCCCCCCATTACGTCATGCTTCAGAAATGTGGAAAATGGTCCGTTTTCAAATGTTTTATTTTTGAACGTCAGTTCACATTTGTAGGTGGATCATCAGTGTTAGAGCTAAAATTAGCATGTTTAAAGTGATTTTCATGCTTCCAGGGGCTCGGGAAGTTAATTAAATACCATTTGGAGGCATTTAATGTTCGAGCAAAAACGGCTGATTTTCGACAAAAGAGATAACACCCCCCCATTACGTCATGCTTCAGAAATGTGGAAAATGGTCCGTTTTCAAATGTTTTATTTTTGAACGTCAGTTCACATTTGTAGGTGGATCATCAGTGTTGGAGCTAAAATTAGCATGTTTAAAGTGATTTTCATGCTTCCAGGGGCCCAAAACACAAGATTTATGGAATGGTTAAAAGTGCATGAAAATGGCCAATTTACTCACTCTGAGTTCTCAAAAAGGGTTTCTTCACCCCGGGAAGTTAATTAAATACCATTTGGAGGCATTTAATGTTCGAGCAAAAACGGCTGATTTTCGACAAAAGAGATAACACCCCCCCATTACGTCATGCTTCAGAAATGTGGAAAATGGTCCGTTTTCAAATGTTTTATTTTTGAACGTTAGTTCACATTTGTAGGTGGATCATCAGTGTTAGAGCTAAAATTAGCATGTTTAAAGTGATTTTCATGCTTCCAGGGGCTCGGGAAGTTAATTAAATACCATTTGGAGGCATTTAATGTTCGAGCAAAAACGGCTGATTTTCGACAAAAGAGATAACACCCCCCCATTACGTCATGCTTCAGAAATGTGGAAAATGGTCCATTTTCAAATGTTTTATTTTTGAACGTCAGTTCACATTTGTAGGTGGATCATCAGTGTTAGAGCTAAAATTAGCATGTTTAAAGTGATTTTCATGCTTCCAGGGGCTCGGGAAGTAAAATAAATACCATTTGGAGGCATTTAATGTTCGAGCAAAAACGGCTGATTTTCGACAAAAGAGATAACACCCCCCCATTACGTCATGCTTCAGAAATGTGGAAAATGGTCCGTTTTCAAATGTTTTATTTTTGAACGTCAGTTCACATTTGTAGGTGGATCATCAGTGTTAGAGCTAAAATTAGCATGTTTAAAGTGATTTTCATGCTTCCAGGGGCTCGGGAAGTTAATTAAATACCATTTGGAGGCATTTAATGTTCGAGCAAAAACGGCTGATTTTCGACAAAAGAGATAACACCCCCCCATTACGTCATGCTTCAGAAATGTGGAAAATGGTCCATTTTCAAATGTTTTATTTTTGAACGTCAGTTCACATTTGTAGGTGGATCATCAGTGTTAGAGCTAAAATTAGCATGTTTAAAGTGATTTTCATGCTTCCAGGGGCTCGGGAAGTTAATTAAATACCATTTGGAGGCATTTAATGTTCGAGCAAAAACGGCTGATTTTCGACAAAAGAGATAACACCCCCCCATTACGTCATGCTTCAGAAATGTGGAAAATGGTCCGTTTTCAAATGTTTTATTTTTGAACGTCAGTTCACATTTGTAGGTGGATCATCAGTGTTAGAGCTAAAATTAGCATGTTTAAAGTGATTTTCATGCTTCCAGGGGCCCAAAACACAAGATTTATGGAATGGTTAAAAGTGCATGAAAATGGCCAATTTACTCACTCTGAGTTCTCAAAAAGGGTTTCTTCACCCCAGGAAGTTAATTAAATACCATTTGGAGGCATTTAATGTTCGAGCAAAAACGGCTGATTTTCGACAAAAGAGATAACACCCCCCATTACGTCATGCTTCAGAAATGTGGAAAATGGTCCGTTTTCAAATGTTTTATTTTTGAACGTCAGTTCACATTTGTAGGTGGATCATCAGTGTTAGAGCTAAAATTAGCATGTTTAAAGTGATTTTCATGCTTCCAGGGGCTCGGGAAGTTAATTAAATACCATTTGGAGGCATTTAATGTTCGAGCAAAAACGGCTGATTTTCGACAAAAGAGATAACACCCCCCCATTACGTCATGCTTCAGAAATGTGGAAAATGGTCCGTTTTCAAATGTTTTATTTTTGAACGTCAGTTCACATTTGTAGGTGGATCATCAGTGTTAGAGCTAAAATTAGCATGTTTAAAGTGATTTTCATGCTTCCAGGGGCTCGGGAAGTGAAATAAATACCATTTGGAGGCATTTAATGTTCGAGCAAAAACGGCAGATTTTCGACAAAAGAGATAACACCCCCCCATTACGTCATGCTTCAGAAATGTGGAAAATGGTCCGTTTTCAAATGTTTTATTTTTGAACGTCAGTTCACATTTGTAGGTGGATCATCAGTGTTAGAGCTAAAATTAGCATGTTTAAAGTGATTTTCATGCTTCCAGGGGCCCAAAACACAAGATTTATGGAATGGTTAAAAGTGCATGAAAATGGCCAATTTACTCACTCTGAGTTCTCAAAAAGGGTTTCTTCACCCCGGGAAGTTAATTAAATACCATTTGGAGGCATTTAATGTTCGAGCAAAAACGGCTGATTTTCGACAAAAGAGATAACACCCCCCCATTACGTCATGCTTCAGAAATGTGGAAAATGGTCAGTTTTCAAATGTTTTATTTTTGAACGTCAGTTCACATTTGTAGGTGGATCATCAGTGTTAGAGCTAAAATTAGCATGTTTAAAGTGATTTTCATGCTTCCAGGGGCTCGGGAAGCTAATTAAATACCATTTGGAGGCATTTAATGTTCGAGCAAAAACGGCTGATTTTCGACAAAAGAGATAACACCCCCCATTACGTCATGCTTCAGAAATGTGGAAAATGGTCCGTTTTCAAATGTTTTATTTTTGAACGTCAGTTCACATTTGTAGGTGGATCATCAGTGTTAGAGCTGCAATTAGCATGTTTAAAATGATTTTCATGCTTCCAGGGGCTCGGGAAGTTAATTAAATACCATTTGGAGGCATTTAATGTTCGAGCAAAAACGGCTGATTTTCGACAAAAGAGATAACACCCCCCCATTACGTCATGCTTCAGAAATGTGGAAAATGGTCCGTTTTCAAATGTTTTATTTTTGAACGTCAGTTCACATTTGTAGGTGGATCATCAGTGTTAGAGCTAAAATTAGCATGTTTAAAGTGATTTTCATGCTTCTAGGGGCCCAAAACACAAGATTTATGGAATGGTTAAAAGTGCATGAAAATGGCCAATTTACTCACTCTGAGTTCTCAAAAAGGGTTTCTTCACCCCGGGAAGTTAATTAAATACCATTTGGAGGCATTTAATGTTCGAGCAAAAACGGCTGATTTTCGACAAAAGAGATAACACCCCCCCATTACGTCATGCTTCAGAAATGTGGAAAATGGTCCGTTTTCAAATGTTTTATTTTTGAACGTCAGTTCACATTTGTAGGTGGATCATCAGTGTTAGAGCTAAAATTAGCATGTTTAAAGTGATTTTCATGCTTCCAGGGGCTCGGGAAGTTAATTAAATACCATTTGGAGGCATTTAATGTTCGAGCAAAAACGGCTGATTTTCGACAAAAGAGATAACACCCCCCCATTACGTCATGCTTCAGAAATGTGGAAAATGTTCCGTTTTCAAATGTTTTATTTTTGAACGTCAGTTCACATTTGTAGGTGGATCATCAGTGTTAGAGCTAAAATTTGCATGTTTAAAGTGATTTTCATGCTTCCAGGGGCCCAAAACACAAGATTTATGGAATGGTTAAAAGTGCATGAAAATGGCCAATTTACTCACTCTGAGTTCTCAAAAAGGGTTTCTTCACCCCGGGAAGTTAATTAAATACCATTTGGAGGCATTTAATGTTCGAGCAAAAACGGCTGATTTTCGACAAAAGAGATAACACCCCCCCATTACGTCATGCTTCAGAAATGTGGTAAATGGTCCGTTTTCAAATGTTTTATTTTTGAACGTCAGTTCACATTTGTAGGTGGATCATCAGTGTTAGAGCTAAAATTAGCATGTTTAAAGTGATTTTCATGCTTCCAGGGGCTCGGGAAGTTAATTAAATACCATTTGGAGGCATTTAATGTTCGAGCAAAAACGGCTGATTTTCGACAAAAGAGATAACACCCCCCCATTACGTCATGCTTCAGAAATGTGGAAAATGGTCCGTTTTCAAATGTTTTATTTTTGAACGTCAGTTCACATTTGTAGGTGGATCATCAGTGTTAGAGCTAAAATTAGCATGTTTAAAGTGATTTTCATGCTTCCAGGGGCCCAAAACACAAGATTTATGGAATGGTTAAAAGTGCATGAAAATGGCCAATTTACTCACTCTGAGTTCTCAAAAAGGGTTTCTTCACCCCGGGAAGTTAATTAAATACCATTTGGAGGCATTTAATGTTCGAGCAAAAACGGCTGATTTTCGACAAAAGAGATAACACCCCCCCATTACGTCATGCTTCAGAAATGTGGAAAATGGTCCGTTTTCAAATGTTTTATTTTTGAACGTCAGTTCACATTTGTAGGTGGATCATCAGTGTTAGAGCTAAAATTAGCATGTTTAAAGTGATTTTCATGCTTCCAGGGGCCCAAACCACAAGATTTATGGAATGGTTAAAAGTGCATGAAAATGGCCAATTTACTCACTCTGAGTTCTCAAAAAGGGTTTCTTCACCCCGGGAAGTTAATTAAATACCATTTGGAGGCATTTAATGTTCGAGCAAAAACGGCTGATTTTCGACAAAAGAGATAACACCCCCCCATTACGTCATGCTTCAGAAATGTGGAAAATGGTCCGTTTTCAAATGTTTTATTTTTGAACGTCAGTTCACATTTGTAGGTGGATCATCAGTGTTAGAGCTAAAATTAGCATGTTTAAAGTGATTTTCATGCTTCCAGGGGCTCGGGAAGTTAATTAAATACCATTTGGAGGCATTTAATGTTCGAGCCAAAACGGCTGATTTTCGACAAAAGAGATAACACCCCCCCATTACGTCATGCTTCAGAAATGTGGAAAATGGTCCGTTTTCAAATGTTTTATTTTTGAACGTCAGTTCACATTTGTAGGTGGATCATCAGTGTTAGAGCTAAAATTAGCATGTTTAAAGTGATTTTCATGCTTCCAGGGGCCCAAAACACAAGATTTATGGAATGGTTAAAAGTGCATGAAAATGGCCAATTTACTCACTCTGAGTTCTCAAAAAGGGTTTCTTCACCCCGGGAAGTTAATTAAATACCATTTGGAGGCATTTAATGTTCAAGCAAAAACGGCTGATTTTCGACAAAAGAGATAACACCCCCCCATTACGTCATGCTTCAGAAATGTGGAAAATGGTCCGTTTTCAAATGTTTTATTTTTGAACGTCAGTTCACATTTGTAGGTGGATCATCAGTGTTAGAGCTAAAATTAGCATGTTTAAAGTGATTTTCATGCTTCCAGGGGCTCGGGAAGTTAATTAAATACCATTTGGAGGCATTTAATGTTCGAGCAAAAACGGCTGATTTTCGACAAAAGAGATAACACCCCCCCATTACGTAATGCTTCAGAAATGTGGAAAATGGTCCGTTTTCAAATGTTTTATTTTTGAACGTCAGTTCACATTTGTAGGTGGATCATCAGTGTTAGAGCTAAAATTAGCATGTTTAAAGTGATTTTCATGCTTCCAGGGGCTCGGGAAGTTAATTAAATACCATTTGGAGGCATTTAATGTTCGAGCAAAAACGGCTGATTTTCGACAAAAGAGATAACACCCCCCCATTACGTCATGCTTCAGAAATGTGGAAAATGGTCCGTTTTCAAATGTTTTATTTTTGAACGTCAGTTCACATTTGTAGGTGGATCATCAGTGTTAGAGCTAAAATTAGCATGTTTAAAGTGATTTTCATGCTTCCAGGGGCCCAAAACACAAGATTTATGGAATGGTTAAAAGTGCATGAAAATGGCCAATTTACTCACTCTGAGTTCTCAAAAAGGGTTTCTTCACCCCGGGAAGTTAATTAAATACCATTTGGAGGCATTTAATGTTCGAGCAAAAACGGCTGATTTTCGACAAAAGGGATAACACCCCCCCATTACGTCATGCTTCAGAAATGTGGAAAATGGTCCGTTTTCAAATGTTTTATTTTTGAACGTCAGTTCAAATTTGTAGGTGGATCATCAGTGTTAGAGCTAAAATTAGCATGTTTAAAGTGATTTTCATGCTTCCAGGGGCTCGGGAAGTTAATTAAATACCATTTGGAGGCATTTAATGTTCGAGCAAAAACGGCTGATTTTCGACAAAAGAGATAACATTACGTCATGCTTCAGAAATGTGGAAAATGGTCCGTTTTCAAATGTTTTATTTTTGAACGTCAGTTCACATTTGTAGGTGGATCATCAGTGTTAGAGCTAAAATTAGCATGTTTAAAGTGATTTTCATGCTTCCAGGGGCTCGGGAAGTTAATTAAATACCATTTGGAGGCATTTAATGTTCGAGCAAAAACGGCTGATTTTCGACAAAAGAGATAACACCCCCCCATTACGTCATGCTTCAGAAATGTGGAAAATGGTCCGTTTTCAAATGTTTTATTTTTGAACGTCAGTTCACATTTGTAGGTGGATCATCAGTGTTAGAGCTAAAATTAGCATGTTTAAAGTGATTTTCATGCTTCCAGGGGCTCGGGAAGTGAAATAAATACCATTTGGAGGCATTTAATGTTCGAGCAAAAACGGCTGATTTTCGACAAAAGAGATAACACCCCCCCATTACGTCATGCTTCAGAAATGTGGAAAATGGTCCGTTTTCAAATGTTTTATTTTTGAACGTCAGTTCACATTTGTAGGTGGATCATCAGTGTTAGAGCTAAAATTAGCATGTTTAAAGTGATTTTCATGCTTCCAGGGGCCCAAAACACAAGATTTATGGAATGGTTAAAAGTGCATGAAAATGGCCAATTTACTCACTCTGAGTTCTCAAAAAGGGTTTCTTCACCCCGGGAAGTTAATTAAATACCATTTGGAGGCATTTAATGTTCGAGCAAAAACGGCTGATTTTCGACAAAAGAGATAACACCCCCCCATTACGTCATGCTTCAGAAATGTGGAAAATGGTCCGTTTTCAAATGTTTTATTTTTGAACGTCAGTTCACATTTGTAGGTGGATCATCAGTGTTAGAGCTAAAATTAGCATGTTTAAAGTGATTTTCATGCTTCCAGGGGCTCGGGAAGCTAATTAAATACCATTTGGAGGCATTTAATGTTCGAGCAAAAACGGCTGATTTTCGACAAAAGAGATAACACCCCCCCATTACGTCATGCTTCAGAAATGTGGAAAATGGTCCGTTTTCAAATGTTTTATTTTTGAACGTCAGTTCACATTTGTAGGTGGATCATCAGTGTTAGAGCTAAAATTAGCATGTTTAAAATGATTTTCATGCTTCCAGGGGCTCGGGAAGTTAATTAAATACCATTTGGAGGCATTTAATGTTCGAGCAAAAACGGCTGATTTTCGACAAAAGAGATAACACCCCCCCATTACGTCATGCTTCAGAAATGTGGAAAATGGTCCGTTTTCAAATGTTTTATTTTTGAACGTCAGTTCACATTTGTAGGTGGATCATCAGTGTTAGAGCTAAAATTAGCATGTTTAAAGTGATTTTCATGCTTCCAGGGGCCCAAAACACAAGATTTATGGAATGGTTAAAAGTGCATGAAAATGGCCAATTTACTCACTCTGAGTTCTAAAAAAAAGGGTTTCTTCACCCCGGGAAGTTAATTAAATACCATTTGGAGGCATTTAATGTTCGAGCAAAAACGGCTGATTTTCGACAAAAGAGATAACACCCCCCCATTACGTCATGCTTCAGAAATGTGGAAAATGGTCCGTTTTCAAATGTTTTATTTTTGAACGTCAGTTCACATTTGTAGGTGGATCATCAGTGTTAGAGCTAAAATTAGCATGTTTAAAGTGATTTTCATGCTTCCAGGGGCTCGGGAAGTTAATTAAATACCATTTGGAGGCATTTAATGTTCGAGCAAAAACGGCTGATTTTCGACAAAAGAGATAACACCCCCCCATTACGTCATGCTTCAGAAATGTGGAAAATGGTCCGTTTTCAAATGTTTTATTTTTGAACGTCAGTTCACATTTGTAGGTGGATCATCAGTGTTAGAGCTAAAATTTGCATGTTTAAAGTGATTTTCATGCTTCCAGGGGCCCAAAACACAAGATTTATGGAATGGTTAAAAGTGCATGAAAATGGCCAATTTACTCACTCTGAGTTCTCAAAAAGGGTTTCTTCACCCCGGGAAGTTAATTAAATACCATTTGGAGGCATTTAATGTTCGAGCAAAAACGGCTGATTTTCGACAAAAGAGATAACACCCCCCCATTACGTCATGCTTCAGAAATGTGGAAAATGGTCCGTTTTCAAATGTTTTATTTTTGAACGTCAGTTCACATTTGTAGGTGGATCATCAGTGTTAGAGCTAAAATTAGCATGTTTAAAGTGATTTTCATGCTTCCAGGGGCTCGGGAAGTAAAATAAATACCATTTGGAGGCATTTAATGTTCGAGCAAAAACGGCTGATTTTCGACAAAAGAGATAACACCCCCCCATTACGTCATGCTTCAGAAATGTGGAAAATGGTCCGTTTTCAAATGTTTTATTTTTGAACGTCAGTTCACATTTGTAGGTGGATCATCAGTGTTAGAGCTAAAATTAGCATGTTTAAAGTGATTTTCATGCTTCCAGGGGCCCAAAACACAAGATTTATGGAATGGTTAAAAGTGCATGAAAATGGCCAATTTACTCACTCTGAGTTCTCAAAAAGGGTTTCTTCACCCCGGGAAGTTAATTAAATACCATTTGGAGGCATTTAATGTTCGAGCAAAAACGGCTGATTTTCGACAAAAGAGATAACACCCCCCCATTACGTCATGCTTCAGAAATGTGGAAAATGGTCCGTTTTCAAATGTTTTATTTTTGAACGTCAGTTCACATTTGTAGGTGGATCATCAGTGTTAGAGCTAAAATTAGCATGTTTAAAGTGATTTTCATGCTTCCAGGGGCTCGGGAAGCTAATTAAATACCATTTGGAGGCATTTAATGTTCGAGCAAAAATGGCTGATTTTCGACAAAAGAGATAACACCCCCCCATTACGTCATGCTTCAGAAATGTGGAAAATGGTCCGTTTTCAAATGTTTTATTTTTGAACGTCAGTTCACATTTGTAGGTGGATCATCAGTGTTAGAGCTAAAATTAGCATGTTTAAAGTGATTTTCATGCTTCCAGGGGCTCGGGAAGTTAATTAAATACCATTTGGAGGCATTTAATGTTCGAGCAAAAACGGCTGATTTTCGACAAAAGAGATAACACCCCCCCATTACGTCATGCTTCAGAAATGTGGAAAATGGTCCGTTTTCAAATGTTTTATTTTTGAACGTCAGTTCACATTTGTAGGTGGATCATCAGTGTTAGAGCTAAAATTAGCATGTTTAAAGTGATTTTCATGCTTCCAGGGGCCCAAACCACAAGATTTATGGAATGGTTAAAAGTGCATGAAAATGGCCAATTTACTCACTCTGAGTTCTCAAAAAGGGTTTCTTCACCCCGGGAAGTTAATTAAATACCATTTGGAGGCATTTAATGTTCGAGCAAAAACGGCTGATTTTCGACAAAAGAGATAACACCCCCCCATTACGTCATGCTTCAGAAATGTGGAAAATGGTCCGTTTTCAAATGTTTTATTTTTGAACGTCAGTTCACATTTGTAGGTGGATCATCAGTGTTAGAGCTAAAATTAGCATGTTTAAAGTGATTTTCATGCTTCCAGGGGCTCGGGAAGTTAATTAAATACCATTTGGAGGCATTTAATGTTCGAGCAAAAACGGCTGATTTTCGACAAAAGAGATAACACCCCCCCATTACGTCATGCTTCAGAAATGTGGAAAATGGTCCGTTTTCAAATGTTTTATTTTTGAACGTCAGTTCACATTTGTAGGTGGATCATCAGTGTTAGAGCTAAAATTAGCATGTTTAAAGTGATTTTCATGCTTCCAGGGGCCCAAAACACAAGATTTATGGAATGGTTAAAAGTGCATGAAAATGGCCAATTTACTCACTCTGAGTTCTCAAAAAGGGTTTCTTCACCCCGGGAAGTTAATTAAATACCATTTGGAGGCATTTAATGTTCGAGCAAAAACGGCTGATTTTCGACAAAAGAGATAACACCCCCCCATTATGTCATGCTTCAGAAATGTGGAAAATGGTCCGTTTTCAAATGTTTTATTTTTGAACGTCAGTTCACATTTGTAGGTGGATCATCAGTGTTAGAGCTAAAATTAGCATGTTTAAAGTGATTTTCATGCTTCCAGGGGCTCGGGAAGTTAATTAAATACCATTTGGAGGCATTTAATGTTCGAGCAAAAACGGCTGATGTTCGACAAAAGAGATAACACCCCCCCATTACGTCATGCTTCAGAAATGTGGAAAATGGTCCGTTTTCAAATGTTTTATTTTTGAACGTCAGTTCACATTTGTAGGTGGATCATCAGTGTTAGAGCTAAAATTAGCATGTTTAAAGTGATTTTCATGCTTCCAGGGGCCCAAAACACAAGATTTATGGAATGGTTAAAAGTGCATGAAAATGGCCAATTTACTCACTCTGAGTTCTAAAAAAAAGGGTTTCTTCACCCCGGGAAGTTAATTAAATACCATTTGGAGGCATTTAATGTTCGAGCAAAAACGGCTGATTTTCGACAAAAGAGATAACACCCCCCCATTACGTCATGCTTCAGAAATGTGGAAAATGGTCCGTTTTCAAATGTTTTATTTTTGAACATCAGTTCACATTTGTAGGTGGATCATCAGTGTTAGAGCTAAAATTAGCATGTTTAAAGTGATTTTCATGCTTCCAGGGGCTCGGGAAGTTAATTAAATACCATTTGGAGGCATTTAATGTTCGAGCAAAAACGGCTGATTTTCGACAAAAGAGATAACACCCCCCCATTACGTCATGCTTCAGAAATGTGGAAAATGGTCCGTTTTCAAATGTTTTATTTTTGAACGTCAGTTCACATTTGTAGGTGGATCATCAGTGTTAGAGCTAAAATTTGCATGTTTAAAGTGATTTTCATGCTTCCAGGGGCCCAAAACACAAGATTTATGGAATGGTTAAAAGTGCATGAAAATGGCCAATTTACTCACTCTGAGTTCTCAAAAAGGGTTTCTTCACCCCGGGAAGTTAATTAAATACCATTTGGAGGCATTTAATGTTCGAGCAAAAACGGCTGATTTTCGACAAAAGAGATAACACCCCCCCATTACGTCATGCTTCAGAAATGTGGAAAATGGTCCGTTTTCAAATGTTTTATTTTTGAACGTCAGTTCACATTTGTAGGTGGATCATCAGTGTTAGAGCTAAAATTAGCATGTTTAAAGTGATTTTCATGCTTCCAGGGGCTCGGGAAGTGAAATAAATACCATTTGGAGGCATTTAATGTTCGAGCAAAAACGGCTGATTTTCGACAAAAGAGATAACACCCCCCCATTACGTCATGCTTCAGAAATGTGGAAAATGGTCCGTTTTCAAATGTTTTATTTTTGAACGTCAGTTCACATTTGTAGGTGGATCATCAGTGTTAGAGCTAAAATTAGCATGTTTAAAGTGATTTTCATGCTTCCAGGGGCCCAAAACACAAGATTTATGGAATGGTTAAAAGTGCATGAAAATGGCCAATTTACTCACTCTGAGTTCTCAAAAAGGGTTTCTTCACCCCGGGAAGTTAATTAAATACCATTTGGAGGCATTTAATGTTCGAGCAAAAACGGCTGATTTTCGACAAAAGAGATAACACCCCCCCATTACGTCATGCTTCAGAAATGTGGAAAATGGTCCGTTTTCAAATGTTTTATTTTTGAACGTCAGTTCACATTTTAGGTGGATCATCAGTGTTAGAGCTAAAATTAGCATGTTTAAAGTGATTTTCATGCTTCCAGGGGCTCGGGAAGCTAATTAAATACCATTTGGAGGCATTTAATGTTCGAGCAAAAATGGCTGATTTTCGACAAAAGAGATAACACCCCCCCATTACGTCATGCTTCAGAAATGTGGAAAATGGTCCGTTTTCAAATGTTTTATTTTTGAACGTCAGTTCACATTTGTAGGTCCATCATCAGTGTTAGAGCTAAAATTAGCATGTTTAAAGTGATTTTCATGCTTCCAGGGGCTCGGGAAGTTAATTAAATACCATTTGGAGGCATTTAATGTTCGAGCAAAAACGGCTGATTTTCGACAAAAGAGATAACACCCCCCCATTACGTCATGCTTCAGAAATGTGGAAAATGGTCCGTTTTCAAATGTTTTATTTTTGAACGTCAGTTCACATTTGTAGGTGGATCATCAGTGTTAGAGCTAAAATTAGCATGTTTAAAGTGATTTTCATGCTTCCAGGGGCCCAAACCACAAGATTTATGGAATGGTTAAAAGTGCATGAAAATGGCCAATTTACTCACTCTGAGTTCTCAAAAAGGGTTTCTTCACCCCGGGAAGTTAATTAAATACCATTTGGAGGCATTTAATGTTCGAGCAAAAACGGCTGATTTTCGACAAAAGAGATAACACCCCCCCATTACGTCATGCTTCAGAAATGTGGAAAATGGTCCGTTTTCAAATGTTTTATTTTTGAACGTCAGTTCACATTTGTAGGTGGATCATCAGTGTTAGAGCTAAAATTAGCATGTTTAAAGTGATTTTCATGCTTCCAGGGGCCCAAAACACAAGATTTATGGAATGGTTAAAAGTGCATGAAAATGGCCAATTTACTCACTCTGAGTTCTCAAAAAGGGTTTCTTCACCCCGGGAAGTTAATTAAATACCATTTGGAGGCATTTAATGTTCGAGCAAAAACGGCTGATTTTCGACAAAAGAGATAACACCCCCCCATTACGTCATGCTTCAGAAATGTGGAAAATGGTCCGTTTTCAAATGTTTTATTTTTGAACGTCAGTTCACATTTGTAGGTGGATCATCAGTGTTAGAGCTAAAATTAGCATGTTTAAAGTGATTTTCATGCTTCCAGGGGCTCGGGAAGTTAATTAAATACCATTTGGAGGCATTTAATGTTCGAGCAAAAACGGCTGATGTTCGACAAAAGAGATAACACCCCCCCATTACGTCATGCTTCAGAAATGTGGAAAATGGTCCGTTTTCAAATGTTTTATTTTTGAACGTCAGTTCACATTTGTAGGTGGATCATCAGTGTTAGAGCTAAAATTAGCATGTTTAAAGTGATTTTCATGCTTCCAGGGGCCCAAAACACAAGATTTATGGAATGGTTAAAAGTGCATGAAAATGGCCAATTTACTCACTCTGAGTTCTCAAAAAGGGTTTCTTCACCCCGGGAAGTTAATTAAATACCATTTGGAGGCATTTAATGTTCGAGCAAAAACGGCTGATTTTCGACAAAAGGGATAACACCCCCCCCATTACGTCATGCTTCAGAAATGTGGAAAATGGTCCGTTTTCAAATGTTTTATTTTTGAACGTCAGTTCAAATTTGTAGGTGGATCATCAGTGTTAGAGCTAAAATTAGCATGTTTAAAGTGATTTTCATGCTTCCAGGGGCTCGGGAAGTTAATTAAATACCATTTGGAGGCATTTAATGTTCGAGCAAAAACGGCTGATTTTCGACAAAAGAGATAACATTACGTCATGCTTCAGAAATGTGGAAAATGGTCCGTTTTCAAATGTTTTATTTTTGAACGTCAGTTCACATTTGTAGGTGGATCATCAGTGTTAGAGCTAAAATTAGCATGTTTAAAGTGATTTTCATGCTTCCAGGGGCCCAAAACACAAGATTTATGGAATGGTTAAAAGTGCATGAAAATGGCCAATTTACTCACTCTGAGTTCTCAAAAAGGGTTTCTTCACCCCGGGAAGTTAATTAAATACCATTTGGAGGCATTTAATGTTCGACCAAAAACGGCTGATTTTCGACAAAAGAGATAACACCCCCCCATTACGTCATGCTTCAGAAATGTGGAAAATGGTCCGTTTTCAAATGTTTTATTTTTGAACGTCAGTTCACATTTGTAGGTGGATCATCAGTGTTAGAGCTAAAATTAGCATGTTTAAAGTGATTTTCATGCTTCCAGGGGCTCGGGAAGTTAATTAAATACCATTTGGAGGCATTTAATGTTCGAGCAAAAACTGCTGATTTTCGACAAAAGAGATAACACCCCCCCATTACGTCATGCTTCAGAAATGTGGAAAATGGTCCGTTTTCAAATGTTTTATTTTTGAACGTCAGTTCACATTTGTAGGTGGATCATCAGTGTTAGAGCTAAAATTAGCATGTTTAAAGTGATTTTCATGCTTCCAGGGGCTCGGGAAGTTAATTAAATACCATTTGGAGGCATTTAATGTTCGAGCAAAAACGGCTGATTTTCGACAAAAGAGATAACACCCCCCATTACGTCATGCTTCAGAAATGTGGAAAATGGTCCGTTTTCAAATGTTTTATTTTTGAACGTCACTTCACATTTGTAGGTGGATCATCAGTGTTAGAGCTAAAATTAGCATGTTTAAAGTGATTTTCATGCTTCCAGGGGCCCAAAACACAAGATTTATGGAATGGTTAAAAGTGCATGAAAATGGCCAATTTACTCACTCTGAGTTCTCAAAAAGGGTTTCTTCACCCCGGGAAGTTAATTAAATACCATTTGGAGGCATTTAATGTTCGAGCAAAAACGGCTGATTTTCGACAAAAGAGATAACACCCCCCCATTACGTCATGCTTCAGAAATGTGGAAAATGGTCCGTTTTCAAATGTTTTATTTTTGAACGTCAGTTCACATTTGTAGGTGGATCATCAGTGTTAGAGCTAAAATTAGCATGTTTAAAGTGATTTTCATGCTTCCAGGGGCTCGGGAAGTTAATTAAATACCATTTGGAGGCATTTAATGTTCGAGCAAAAACGGCTGATTTTCGACAAAAGAGATAACACCCCCCCATTACGTCATGCTTCAGAAATGTGGTAAATGGTCCGTTTTCAAATGTTTTATTTTTGAATGTCAGTTCACATTTGTAGGTGGATCATCAGTGTTAGAGCTAAAATTAGCATGTTTAAAGTGATTTTCATGCTTCCAGGGGCTCGGGAAGTGAAATAAATACCATTTGGAGGCATTTAATGTTCGAGCAAAAACGGCTGATTTTCGACAAAAGAGATAACACCCCCCCATTACGTCATGCTTCAGAAATGTGGAAAATGGTCCGTTTTCAAATGTTTTATTTTTGAACGTCAGTTCACATTTGTAGGTGGATCATCAGTGTTAGAGCTAAAATTAGCATGTTTAAAGTGATTTTCATGCTTCCAGGGGCCCAAAACACAAGATTTATGGAATGGTTAAAAGTGCATGAAAATGGCCAATTTACTCACTCTGAGTTCTCAAAAAGGGTTTCTTCACCCCGGGAAGTTAATTAAATACCATTTGGAGGCATTTAATGTTCGAGCAAAAACGGCTGATTTTCGACAAAAGAGATAACACCCCACCATTACGTCATGCTTCAGAAATGTGGAAAATGGTCCGTTTTCAAATGTTTTATTTTTGAACGTCAGTTCACATTTGTAGGTGGATCATCAGTGTTAGAGCTAAAATTAGCATGTTTAAAGTGATTTTCATGCTTCCAGGGGCTCGGGAAGCTAATTAAATACCATTTGGAGGCATTTAATGTTCGAGCAAAAACGGCTGATTTTCGACAAAAGAGATAACACCCCCCCATTACGTCATGCTTCAGAAATGTGGAAAATGGTCCGTTTTCAAATGTTTTATTTTTGAACGTCAGTTCACATTTGTAGGTGGATCATCAGTGTTAGAGCTAAAATTAGCATGTTTAAAATGATGTTCATGCTTCCAGGGGCTCGGGAAGTTAATTAAATACCATTTGGAGGCATTTAATGTTCGAGCAAAAACGGCTGATTTTCGACAAAAGAGATAACACCCCCCCATTACGTCATGCTTCAGAAATGTGGAAAATGGTCCGTTTTCAAATGTTTTATTTTTGAACGTCAGTTCACATTTGTAGGTGGATCATCAGTGTTAGAGCTAAAATTAGCATGTTTAAAGTGATTTTCATGCTTCCAGGGGCCCAAAACACAAGATTTATGGAATGGTTAAAAGTGCATGAAAATGGCCAATTTACTCACTCTGAGTTCTCAAAAAGGGTTTCTTCACCCCGGGAAGTTAATTAAATACCATTTGGAGGCATTTAATGTTCGAGCAAAAATGGCTGATTTTCGACAAAAGAGATAACACCCCCCCATTACGTCATGCTTCAGAAATGTGGAAAATGGTCCGTTTTCAAATGTTTTATTTTTGAACGTCAGTTCACATTTGTAGGTGGATCATCAGTGTTAGAGCTAAAATTAGCATGTTTAAAGTGATTTTCATGCTTCCAGGGGCCCAAAACACAAGATTAATGGAATGGTTAAAAGTGCATGAAAATGGCCAATTTACTCACTCTGAGTTCTCAAAAAGGGTTTCTTCACCCCGGGAAGTTAATTAAATACCATTTGGAGGCATTTAATGTTCGAGCAAAAACGGCTGATTTTCGACAAAAGAGATAACACCCCCCCATTACGTCATGCTTCAGAAATGTGGAAAATGGTCCGTTTTCAAATGTTTTATTTTTGAACGTCAGTTCACATTTGTAGGTGGATCATCAGTGTTAGAGCTAAAATTAGCATGTTTAAAGTGATTTTCATGCTTCCAGGGGCCCAAAACACAAGATTAATGGAATGGTTAAAAGTGCATGAAAATGGCCAATTTACTCACTCTGAGTTCTCAAAAAGGGTTTCTTCACCCCGGGAAGTTAATTAAATACCATTTGGAGGCATTTAATGTTCGAGCAAAAACGGCTGATTTTTGACAAAAGAGATAACACCCCCCCATTACGTCATGCTTCAGAAATGTGGAAAATGGTCCGTTTTCAAATGTTTTATTTTTGAACGTCAGTTCACATTTGTAGGTGGATCATCAGTGTTAGAGCTAAAATTAGCATGTTTAAAGTGATTTTCATGCTTCCAGGGGCCCAAAACACAAGATTTATGGAATGGTTAAAAGTGCATGAAAATGGCCAATTTACTCACTCTGAGTTCTCAAAAAGGGTTTCTTCACCCCGGGAAGTTAATTAAATACCATTTGGAGGCATTTAATGTTCGAGCAAAAACGGCTGATTTTCGACAAAAGAGATAACACCCCCCCATTACGTCATGCTTCAGAAATGTGGAAAATGGTCCGTTTTCAAATGTTTTATTTTTGAACGTCAGTTCACATTTGTAGGTGGATCATCAGTGTTAGAGCTAAAATTAGCATGTTTAAAGTGATTTTCATGCTTCCAGGGGCCCAAAACACAAGATTTATGGAATGGTTAAAAGTGCATGAAAATGGCCAATTTACTCACTCTGAGTTCTCAAAAAGGGTTTCTTCACCCCGGGAAGTTAATTAAATACCATTTGGAGGCATTTAATGTTCGAGCAAAAACGGCTGATTTTCGACAAAAGAGATAACACCCCCCCATTACGTCATGCTTCAGAAATGTGGAAAATGGTCCGTTTTCAAATGTTTTATTTTTGAACGTCAGTTCACATTTGTAGGTGGATCATCAGTGTTAGAGCTAAAATTAGCATGTTTAAAGTGATTTTCATGCTTCCAGGGGCTCGGGAAGCTAATTAAATACCATTTGGAGGCATTTAATGTTCGAGCAAAAACGGCTGATTTTCGACAAAAGAGATAACACCCCCCCATTACGTCATGCTTCAGAAATGTGGAAAATGGTCCGTTTTCAAATGTTTTATTTTTGAACGTCAGTTCACATTTGTAGGTGGATCATCAGTGTTAGAGCTAAAATTAGCATGTTTAAAGTGATTTTCATGCTTCCAGGGGCTCGGGAAGTTAATTAAATACCATTTGGAGGCATTTAATGTTCGAGCAAAAACGGCTGATTTTCGACAAAAGAGATAACACCCCCCCATTACGTCATGCTTCAGAAATGTGGAAAATGGTCCGTTTTCAAATGTTTTATTTTTGAACGTCAGTTCACATTTGTAGGTGGATCATCAGTGTTAGAGCTAAAATTAGCATGTTTAAAGTGATTTTCATGCTTCCAGGGGCCCAAAACACAAGATTAATGGAATGGTTAAAAGTGCATGAAAATGGCCAATTTACTCACTCTGAGTTCTCAAAAAGGGTTTCTTCACCCCGGGAAGTTAATTAAATACCATTTGGAGGCATTTAATGTTCGAGCAAAAACGGCTGATTTTTCGACAAAAGAGATAACACCCCCCCATTACGTCATGCTTCAGAAATGTGGAAAATGGTCCGTTTTCAAATGTTTTATTTTTGAACGTCAGTTCACATTTGTAGGTGGATCATCAGTGTTAGAGCTAAAATTAGCATGTTTAAAGTGATTTTCATGCTTCCAGGGGCCCAAAACACAAGATTTATGGAATGGTTAAAAGTGCATGAAAATGGCCAATTTACTCACTCTGAGTTCTCAAAAAGGGTTTCTTCACCCCGGGAAGTTAATTAAATACCATTTGGAGGCATTTAATGTTCGAGCAAAAACGGCTGATTTTCGACAAAAGAGATAACACCCCCCCATTACGTCATGCTTCAGAAATGTGGAAAATGGTCCGTTTTCAAATGTTTTATTTTTGAACGTCAGTTCACATTTGTAGGTGGATCATCAGTGTTAGAGCTAAAATTAGCATGTTTAAAGTGATTTTCATGCTTCCAGGGGCCCAAAACACAAGATTTATGGAATGGTTAAAAGTGCATGAAAATGGCCAATTTACTCACTCTGAGTTCTCAAAAAGGGTTTCTTCACCCCGGGAAGTTAATTAAATACCATTTGGAGGCATTTAATGTTCGAGCAAAAACGGCTGATTTTCGACCAAAGAGATAACACCCCCCATTTAAGCATGAGCGGATTTTGCGGATTGGCAATCCGCGAATTTGCGGATTTGCAAACTCGCAATCCGCAAAATCCGCGAATTCCCGCGAATTTGCGGATTTTTTTTTTTTTTTGTGTTCGCCCGTGTTTCTGCCAGTTCGCGAGGGTTTTTACAATTTCGCAATTTGCGAACTTACCTGTCGGGTCGCAAGTTTTGCGAACTTGTTGTTTCTACATGTCCAACCTGTTTGGGACACTCTTCTTCATCACTGCCACTCTCTGTCACCACTGCCACTCTCTGACTACTCATGCCACCCTCTGGCCCACCCATGCCACCCTCTGTTTCATCACCACACCCTCTGGTTGTCCAGTGTACATTATTTTTGGCAAAGCAAAGCACACCTTCCCTGCCTCAAGTGACCTGAATTAATTTGGGGCTGATTAATGTGTCACAGAATATTTTTTTAGCTGGCACCTGCTTCCTTAGTGCGCCCTGATTAGTGATCTTTTGCACTTGCTAAGTGCTTTCATTGTTGCAAAATTAGTTACAACACCTGCCCTGCCCCAACTGACAATAATGAATTAGGGGCTGATTAATGGATTTTAACTTCTAGCCTGGCTCCTGCTTGTCTCCCTTAGCTGTAATTCAGGACCTTTGTGGCATATGTGTAACTATTCTGAGGTTCAGAGCAGGGTCACATAATAGTTGCAACTGGCAACTGAACTCTGGAGGGGCCCCTCAGGAAGCACTACAGGAAATGGCTACTAATGATGAGCCTGAACTTTTGAACCTGGTAAGTAGTTACTTTCAGTTTTGCTAAAATCGTATTTCTGCAATTTCGCACTTATTCGCGGGGCGCGAACTCACGCGAACAGTGCGAGCAGTGCGAGCAAAATCCGCTGCTCGCGGATTTGCGGATTTTTCAGGAAATTCGCAAATCTCGCGGATTGCGGATTTCCCGAAAATCCGCAAAATCCGCGAGCGGAACGGATTTTCCGCCCATGCCTACATTACGTCATGCTTCAGAAATGTGGAAAATGGTCCGTTTTCAAATGTTTTATTTTTGAACGTCAGTTCACATTTGTAGGTGGATCATCAGTGTTAGAGCTAAAATTAGCATGTTTAAAGTGATTTTCATGCTTCCAGGGGCTCGGGAAGTTAATTAAATACCATTTGGAGGCATTTAATGTTCGAGCAAAAACGGCTGATTTTCGACAAAAGAGATAACACCCCCCCATTACGTCATGCTTCAGAAATGTGGAAAATGGTCCGTTTTCAAATGTTTTATTTTTGAACGTCAGTTCACATTTGTAGGTGGATCATCAGTGTTAGAGCTAAAATTAGCATGTTTAAAGTGATTTTCATGCTTCCAGGGGCTCGGGAAGTGAAATAAATACCATTTGGAGGCATTTAATGTTCGAGCAAAA
This sequence comes from Lissotriton vulgaris, assembly GCF_964263255.1. NCBI lineage: Eukaryota > Metazoa > Chordata > Amphibia > Caudata > Salamandridae > Lissotriton > Lissotriton vulgaris. Next base: position 215,785 of record NW_028242337.1, read on the forward strand.
ACGGCTGATTTTCGACAAAAGAGATAACACCCCCCCATTACGTCATGCTTCAGAAATGTGGAAAATGGTCCGTTTTCAAATGTTTTATTTTTGAACGTCAGTTCACATTTGTAGGTGGATCATCAGTGTTAGAGCTAAAATTAGCATGTTTAAAGTGATTTTCATGCTTCCAGGGGCCCAAAACACAAGATTTATGGAATGGTTAAAAGTGCATGAAAATGGCCAATTTACTCACTCTGAGTTCTCAAAAAGGGTTTCTTCACCCCGGGAAGTTAATTAAATACCATTTGGAGGCATTTAATGTTCGAGCAAAAACGGCTGATTTTCGACAAAAGAGATAACACCCCACCATTACGTCATGCTTCAGAAATGTGGAAAATGGTCCGTTTTCAAATGTTTTATTTTTGAACGTCAGTTCACATTTGTAGGTGGATCATCAGTGTTAGAGCTAAAATTAGCATGTTTAAAGTGCTTTTCATGCTTCCAGGGGCTCGGGAAGCTAATTAAATACCATTTGGAGGCATTTAATGTTCGAGCAAAAACGGCTGATTTTCGACAAAAGAGATAACACCCCCCCATTACGTCATGCTTCAGAAATGTGGAAAATGGTCCGTTTTCAAATGTTTTATTTTTGAACGTCAGTTCACATTTGTAGGTGGATCATCAGTGTTAGAGCTAAAATTAGCATGTTTAAAATGATTTTCATGCTTCCAGGGGCTCGGGAAGTTAATTAAATACCATTTGGAGGCATTTAATGTTCGAGCAAAAACAGCTGATTTTCGACAAAAGAGATAACACCCCCCCATTACGTCATGCTTCAGAAATGTGGAAAATGGTCCGTTTTCAAATGTTTTATTTTTGAACGTCAGTTCACATTTGTAGGTGGATCATCAGTGTTAGAGCTAAAATTAGCATGTTTAAAGTGATTTTCATGCTTCCAGGGGCCCAAAACACAAGATTAATGGAATGGTTAAAAGTGCATGAAAATGGCCAATTTACTCACTCTGAGTTCTCAAAAAGGGTTTCTTCACCCCGGGAAGTTAATTAAATACCATTTGGAGGCATTTAATGTTCGAGCAAAAACGGCTGATTTTCGACAAAAGAGATAACACCCCCCCATTACGTCATGCTTCAGAAATGTGAAAAATGGTCCGTTTTCAAATGTTTTATTTTTGAACGTCAGTTCACATTTGTAGGTGGATCATCAGTGTTAGAGCTAAAATTAGCATGTTTAAAGTGATTTTCATGCTTCCAGGGGCCCAAAACACAAGATTTATGGAATGGTTAAAAGTGCATGAAAATGGCCAATTTACTCACTCTGAGTTCTCAAAAAGGGTTTCTTCACCCCGGGAAGTTAATTAAATACCATTTGGAGGCATTTAATGTTCGAGCAAAAACGGCTGATTTTCGACAAAAGAGATAACCCCCCCCATTACGTCATGCTTCAGAAATGTGGAAAATGGTCCGTTTTCAAATGTTTTATTTTTGAACGTCAGTTCACATTTGTAGGTGGATCATCAGTGTTAGAGCTAAAATTAGCATGTTTAAAGTGATTTTCATGCTTCCAGGGGCCCAAAACACAAGATTTATGGAATGGTTAAAAGTGCATGAAAATGGCCAATTTACTCACTCTGAGTTCTCAAAAAGGGTTTCTTCACCCCGGGAAGTTAATTAAATACCATTTGGAGGCATTTAATGTTCGAGCAAAAACGGCTGATTTTCGACCAAAGAGATAACACCCCCCCATTACGTCATGCTTCAGAAATGTGGAAAATGGTCCGTTTTCAAATGTTTTATTTTTGAACGTCAGTTCACATTTGTAGGTGGATCATCAGTGTTAGAGCTAAAATTAGCATGTTTAAAGTGATTTTCATGCTTCCAGGGGCTCGGGAAGTTAATTAAATACCATTTGGAGGCATTTAATGTTCGAGCAAAAACGGCTGATTTTCGACAAAAGAGATAACACCCCCCCATTACGTCATGCTTCAGAAATGTGGAAAATGGTCCGTTTTCAAATGTTTTATTTTTGAACGTCAGTTCACATTTGTAGGTGGATCATCAGTGTTAGAGCTAAAATTAGCATGTTTAAAGTGAATTTCATGCTTCCAGGGGCCCAAAACACAAGATTTATGGAATGGTTAAAAGTGCATGAAAATGGCCAATTTACTCACTCTGAGTTCTCAAAAAGGGTTTCTTCACCCCGGGAAGTTAATTAAATACCATTTGGAGGCATTTAATGTTCGAGCAAAAACGGCTGATTTTCGACAAAAGAGATAACACCCCCCCATTACGTCATGCTTCAGAAATGTGGAAAATGGTCCGTTTTCAAATGTTTTATTTTTGAACGTCAGTTCACATTTGTAGGTGGATCATCAGTGTTAGAGCTAAAATTAGCATGTTTAAAGTGATTTTCATGCTTCCAGGGGCTCGGGAAGCTAATTAAATACCATTTGGAGGCATTTAATGTTCGAGCAAAAACGGCTGATTTTCGACAAAAGAGATAACACCCCCCCATTACGTCATGCTTCAGAAATGTGGAAAATGGTCCGTTTTCAAATGTTTTATTTTTGAACGTCAGTTCACATTTGTAGGTGGATCATCAGTGTTAGAGCTAAAATTAGCATGTTTAAAATTATTTTCATGCTTCCAGGGGCTCGGGAAGTTAATTAAATACCATTTGGAGGCATTTAATGTTCGAGCAAAAACGGCTGATTTTCGACAAAAGAGATAACACCCCCCCATTACGTCATGCTTCAGAAATGTGGAAAATGGTCCGTTTTCAAATGTTTTATTTTTGAACGTCAGTTCACATTTGTAGGTGGATCATCAGTGTTAGAGCTAAAATTAGCATGTTTAAAGTGATTTTCATGCTTCCAGGGGCCCAAAATACAAGATTTATGGAATGGTTAAAAGTGCATGAAAATGGCCAATTTACTCACTCTGAGTTCTCAAAAAGGGTTTCTTCACCCCGGGAAGTTAATTAAATACCATTTGGAGGCATTTAATGTTCGAGCAAAAACGGCTGATTTTCGACAAAAGAGATAACACCCCCCCATTACGTCATGCTTCAGAAATGTGGAAAATGGTCCGTTTTCAAATGTTTTATTTTTGAACGTCAGTTCACATTTGTAGGTGGATCATCAGTGTTAGAGCTAAAATTAGCATGTTTAAAGTGATTTTCATGCTTCCAGGGGCCCAAAACACAAGATTTATGGAATGGTTAAAAGTGCATGAAAATGGCCAATTTACTCACTCTGAGTTCTCAAAAAGGGTTTCTTCACCCCGGGAAGTTAATTAAATACCATTTGGAGGCATTTAATGTTCGAGCAAAAATGGCTGATTTTCGACCAAAGAGATAACACCCCCCCATTACGTCATGCTTCAGAAATGTGGAAAATGGTCCGTTTTCAAATGTTTTATTTTTGAACGTCAGTTCACATTTGTAGGTGGATCATCAGTGTTAGAGCTAAAATTAGCATGTTTAAAGTGATTTTCATGCTTCCAGGGGCTCGGGAAGTTAATTAAATACCATTTGGAGGCATTTAATGTTCGAGCAAAAACGGCTGATTTTCGACAAAAGAGATAACACCCCCCCATTACGTCATGCTTCAGAAATGTGGAAAATGGTCCGTTTTCAAATGTTTTATTTTTGAACGTCAGTTCACATTTGTAGGTGGATTATCAGTGTTAGAGCTAAAATTAGCACGTTTAAAGTGATTTTCATGCTTCCAGGGGCTCGGGAAGTGAAATAAATACCATTTGGAGGCATTTAATGTTCGAGCAAAAACGGCTGATTTTCGAAAAAAGAGATAACACCCCCCCATTACGTCATGCTTCAGAAATGTGGAAAATGGTCCGTTTTCAAATGTTTTATTTTTGAACGTCAGTTCACATTTGTAGGTGGATCATCAGTGTTAGAGCTAAAATTAGCATGTTTAAAGTGATTTTCATGCTTCCAGGGGCCCAAAACACAAGATTTATGGAATGGTTAAAAGTGCATGAAAATGGCCAATTTACTCACTCTGAGTTCTCAAAAAGGGTTTCTTCACCCCGGGAAGTTAATTAAATACCATTTGGAGGCATTTAATGTTCGAGCAAAAACGGCTGATTTTCGACAAAAGAGATAACACCCCACCATTACGTCATGCTTCAGAAATGTGGAAAATGGTCCGTTTTCAAATGTTTTATTTTTGAACGTCAGTTCACATTTGTAGGTGGATCATCAGTGTTAGAGCTAAAATTAGCATGTTTAAAGTGATTTTCATGCTTCCAGGGGCTCGGGAAGCTAATTAAATACCATTTGGAGGCATTTAATGTTCGAGCAAAAACGGCTGATTTTCGACAAAAGAGATAACACCCCCCCATTACGTCATGCTTCAGAAATGTGGAAAATGGTCCGTTTTCAAATGTTTTATTTTTGAACGTCAGTTCACATTTGTAGGTGGATCATCAGTGTTAGAGCTAAAATTAGCATGTTTAAAATGATTTTCATGCTTCCAGGGGCTCGGGAAGTTAATTAAATACCATTTGGAGGCATTTAATGTTCGAGCAAAAACGGCTGATTTTCGACAAAAGAGATAACACCCCCCCATTACGTCATGCTTCAGAAATGTGGAAAATGGTCCGTTTTCAAATGTTTTATTTTTGAACGTCAGTTCACATTTGTAGGTGGATCATCAGTGTTAGAGCTAAAATTAGCATGTTTAAAGTGATTTTCATGCTTCCAGGGGCCCAAAACACAAGATTTATGGAATGGTTAAAAGTGCATGAAAATGGCCAATTTACTCACTCTGAGTTCTCAAAAAGGGTTTCTTCACCCCGGGAAGTTAATTAAATACCATTTGGAGGCATTTAATGTTCGAGCAAAAACGGCTGATTTTCGACAAAAGAGATAACACCCCCCCATTACGTCATGCTTCAGAAATGTGGAAAATGGTCCGTTTTCAAATGTTTTATTTTTGAACGTCAGTTCACATTTGTAGGTGGATCATCAGTGTTAGAGCTAAAATTAGCATCTTTAAAGTGATTTTCATGCTTCCAGGGGCCCAAAACACAAGATTAATGGAATGGTTAAAAGTGCATGAAAATGGCCAATTTACTCACTCTGAGTTCTCAAAAAGGGTTTCTTCACCCCGGGAAGTTAATTAAATACCATTTGGAGGCATTTAATGTTCGAGCAAAAACAGCTGATTTTCGACAAAAGAGATAACACCCCCCCCATTACGTCATGCTTCAGAAATGTGGAAAATGGTCCGTTTTCAAATGTTTTATTTTTGAACGTCAGTTCACATTTGTAGGTGGATCATCAGTGTTAGAGCTAAAATTAGCATGTTTAAAGTGATTTTCATGCTTCCAGGGGCCCAAAACACAAGATTTATGGAATGGTTAAAAGTGCATGAAAATGGCCAATTTACTCACTCTGAGTTCTCAAAAAGGGTTTCTTCACCCCGGGAAGTTAATTAAATACCATTTGGAGGCATTTAATGTTCGAGCAAAAACGGCTGATTTTCGACAAAAGAGATAACACCCCCCCATTACGTCATGCTTCAGAAATGTGGAAAATGGTCCGTTTTCAAATGTTTTATTTTTGAACGTCAGTTCACATTTGTAGGTGGATCATCAGTGTTAGAGCTAAAATTAGCATGTTTAAAGTGATTTTCATGCTTCCAGGGGCCCAAAACACAAGATTTATGGAATGGTTAAAAGTGCATGAAAATGGCCAATTTACTCACTCTGAGTTCTCAAAAAGGGTTTCTTCACCCCGGGAAGTTAATTAAATACCATTTGGAGGCATTTAATGTTCGAGCAAAAACGGCTGATTTTCGACAAAAGAGATAACACCCCCCCATTACGTCATGCTTCAGAAATGTGGAAAATGGTCCGTTTTCAAATGTTTTATTTTTGAACGTCAGTTCACATTTGTAGGTGGATCATCAGTGTTAGAGCTAAAATTAGCATGTTTAAAGTGATTTTCATGCTTCCAGGGGCCCAAAACACAAGATTTATGGAATGGTTAAAAGTGCATGAAAATGGCCAATTTACTCACTCTGAGTTCTCAAAAAGGGTTTCTTCACCCCGGGAAGTTAATTAAATACCATTTGGAGGCATTTAATGTTCGAGCAAAAACGGCTGATTTTCGACAAAAGAGATAACACCCCCCCATTACGTCATGCTTCAGAAATGTGGAAAATGGTCCGTTTTCAAATGTTTTATTTTTGAACGTCAGTTCACATTTGTAGGTGGATCATCAGTGTTAGAGCTAAAATTAGCATGTTTAAAGTGATTTTCATGCTTCCAGGGGCTCGGGAAGCTAATTAAATACCATTTGGAGGCATTTAATGTTCGAGCAAAAACGGCTGATTTTCGACAAAAGAGATAACACCCCCCCATTACGTCATGCTTCAGAAATGTGGAAAATGGTCTGTTTTCAAATGTTTTATTTTTGAACGTCAGTTCACATTTGTAGGTGGATCATCAGTGTTAGAGCTAAAATTAGCATGTTTAAAGTGATTTTCATGCTTCCAGGGGCTCGGGAAGTTAATTAAATACCATTTGGAGGCATTTAATGTTCGAGCAAAAACGGCTGATTTTCGACAAAAGAGATAACACCCCCCCATTACGTCATGCTTCAGAAATGTGGAAAATGGTCCGTTTTCAAATGTTTTATTTTTGAACGTCAGTTCACATTTGTAGGTGGATCATCAGTGTTAGAGCTAAAATTAGCATGTTTAAAGTGATTTTCATGCTTCCAGGGGCCCAAAACACAAGATTAATGGAATGGTTAAAAGTGCATGAAAATGGCCAATTTACTCACTCTGAGTTCTCAAAAAGGGTTTCTTCACCCCGGGAAGTTAATTAAATACCATTTGGAGGCATTTAATGTTCGAGCAAAAACGGCTGATTTTCGACAAAAGAGATAACACCCCCCCATTACGTCATGCTTCAGAAATGTGGAAAATGGTCCGTTTTCAAATGTTTTATTTTTGAACGTCAGTTCACATTTGTAGGTGGATCATCAGTGTTAGAGCTAAAATTAGCATGTTTAAAGTGATTTTCATGCTTCCAGGGGCCCAAAACACAAGATTTATGGAATGGTTAAAAGTGCATGAAAATGGCCAATTTACTCACTCTGAGTTCTCAAAAAGGGTTTCTTCACCCCGGGAAGTTAATTAAATACCATTTGGAGGCATTTAATGTTCGAGCAAAAACGGCTGATTTTCGACAAAAGAGATAACACCCCCCCATTACGTCATGCTTCAGAAATGTGGAAAATGGTCCGTTTTCAAATGTTTTATTTTTGAACGTCAGTTCACATTTGTAGGTGGATCATCAGTGTTAGAGCTAAAATTAGCATGTTTAAAGTGATTTTCATGCTTCCAGGGGCCCAAAACACAAGATTTATGGAATGGTTAAAAGTGCATGAAAATGGCCAATTTACTCACTCTGAGTTCTCAAAAAGGGTTTCTTCACCCCGGGAAGTTAATTAAATACCATTTGGAGGCATTTAATGTTCGAGCAAAAACGGCTGATTTTCGACAAAAGAGATAACACCCCCCCATTACGTCATGCTTCAGAAATGTGGAAAATGGTCCGTTTTCAAATGTTTTATTTTTGAACGTCAGTTCACATTTGTAGGTGGATCATCAGTGTTAGAGCTAAAATTAGCATGTTTAAAGTGATTTTCATGCTTCCAGGGGCCCAAAACACAAGATTTATGGAATGGTTAAAAGTGCATGAAAATGGCCAATTTACTCACTCTGAGTTCTCAAAAAGGGTTTCTTCACCCCGGGAAGTTAATTAAATACCATTTGGAGGCATTTAATGTTCGAGCAAAAACGGCTGATTTTCGACAAAAGAGATAACACCCCCCCATTACGTCATGCTTCAGAAATGTGGAAAATGGTCCGTTTTCAAATGTTTTATTTTTGAACGTCAGTTCACATTTGTAGGTGGATCATCAGTGTTAGAGCTAAAATTAGCATGTTTAAAGTGATTTTCATGCTTCCAGGGGCTCGGGAAGCTAATTAAATACCATTTGGAGGCATTTAATGTTCGAGCAAAAACGGCTGATTTTCGACAAAAGAGATAACACCCCCCCATTACGTCATGCTTCAGAAATGTGGAAAATGGTCTGTTTTCAAATGTTTTATTTTTGAACGTCAGTTCACATTTGTAGGTGGATCATCAGTGTTAGAGCTAAAATTAGCATGTTTAAAGTGATTTTCATGCTTCCAGGGGCTCGGGAAGTTAATTAAATACCATTTGGAGGCATTTAATGTTCGAGCAAAAACGGCTGATTTTCGACAAAAGAGATAACACCCCCCCATTACGTCATGCTTCAGAAATGTGGAAAATGGTCCGTTTTCAAATGTTTTATTTTTGAACGTCAGTTCACATTTGTAGGTGGATCATCAGTGTTAGAGCTAACATTAGCATGTTTAAAGTGATTTTCATGCTTCCAGGGGCCCAAAACACAAGATTAATGGAATGGTTAAAAGTGCATGAAAATGGCCAATTTACTCACTCTGAGTTCTCAAAAAGGGTTTCTTCACCCCGGGAAGTTAATTAAATACCATTTGGAGGCATTTAATGTTCGAGCAAAAACGGCTGATTTTCGACAAAAGAGATAACACCCCCCCATTACGTCATGCTTCAGAAATGTGGAAAATGGTCCGTTTTCAAATGTTTTATTTTGAACGTCAGTTCACATTTTTAGGTGGATCATCAGTGTTAGAGCTAAAATTAGCATGTTTAAAGTGATTTTCATGCTTCCAGGGGCCCAAAACACAAGATTTATGGAATGGTTAAAAGTGCATGAAAATGGCCAATTTACTCACTCTGAGTTCTCAAAAAGGGTTTCTTCACCCCGGGAAGTTAATTAAATACCATTTGGAGGCATTTAATGTTCGAGCAAAAACGGCTGATTTTCGACAAAAGAGATAACACCCCCCCATTACGTCATGCTTCAGAAATGTGGAAAATGGTCCGTTTTCAAATGTTTTATTTTTGAACGTCAGTTCACATTTGTAGGTGGATCATCAGTGTTAGAGCTAAAATTAGCATGTTTAAAGTGATTTTCATGCTTCCAGGGGCCCAAAACACAAGATTTATGGAATGGTTAAAAGTGCATGAAAATGGCCAATTTACTCACTCTGAGTTCTCAAAAAGGGTTTCTTCACCCCGGGAAGTTAATTAAATACCATTTGGAGGCATTTAATGTTCGAGCAAAAACGGCTGATTTTCGACAAAAGAGATAACACCCCCCCATTACGTCATGCTTCAGAAATGTGGAAAATGGTCCGTTTTCAAATGTTTTATTTTTGAACGTCAGTTCACATTTGTAGGTGGATCATCAGTGTTAGAGCTAAAATTAGCATGTTTAAAGTGATTTTCATGCTTCCAGGGGCCCAAAACACAAGATTTATGGAATGGTTAAAAGTGCATGAAAATGGCCAATTTACTCACTCTGAGTTCTCAAAAAGGGTTTCTTCACCCCGGGAAGTTAATTAAATACCATTTGGAGGCATTTAATGTTCGAGCAAAAACGGCTGATTTTCGACAAAAGAGATAACACCCCCCCATTACGTCATGCTTCAGAAATGTGGAAAATGGTCCGTTTTCAAATGTTTTATTTTTGAACGTCAGTTCACATTTGTAGGTGGATCATCAGTGTTAGAGCTAAAATTAGCATGTTTAAAGTGATTTTCATGCTTCCAGGGGCTCGGGAAGCTAATTAAATACCATTTGGAGGCATTTAATGTTCGAGCAAAAACGGCTGATTTTCGACAAAAGAGATAACACCCCCCCATTACGTCATGCTTCAGAAATGTGGAAAATGGTCTGTTTTCAAATGTTTTATTTTTGAACGTCAGTTCACATTTGTAGGTGGATCATCAGTGTTAGAGCTAAAATTAGCATGTTTAAAGTGATTTTCATGCTTCCAGGGGCTCGGGAAGTTAATTAAATACCATTTGGAGGCATTTAATGTTCGAGCAAAAACGGCTGATTTTCGACAAAAGAGATAACACCCCCCCATTACGTCATGCTTCAGAAATGTGGAAAATGGTCCGTTTTCAAATGTTTTATTTTTGAACGTCAGTTCACATTTGTAGGTGGATCATCAGTGTTAGAGCTAACATTAGCATGTTTAAAGTGATTTTCATGCTTCCAGGGGCCCAAAACACAAGATTAATGGAATGGTTAAAAGTGCATGAAAATGGCCAATTTACTCACTCTGAGTTCTCAAAAAGGGTTTCTTCACCCCGGGAAGTTAATTAAATACCATTTGGAGGCATTTAATGTTCGAGCAAAAACGGCTGATTTTCGACAAAAGAGATAACACCCCCCCATTACGTCATGCTTCAGAAATGTGGAAAATGGTCCGTTTTCAAATGTTTTATTTTGAACGTCAGTTCACATTTTTAGGTGGATCATCAGTGTTAGAGCTAAAATTAGCATGTTTAAAGTGATTTTCATGCTTCCAGGGGCCCAAAACACAAGATTTATGGAATGGTTAAAAGTGCATGAAAATGGCCAATTTACTCACTCTGAGTTCTCAAAAAGGGTTTCTTCACCCCGGGAAGTTAATTAAATACCATTTGGAGGCATTTAATGTTCGAGCAAAAACGGCTGATTTTCGACAAAAGAGATAACACCCCCCCATTACGTCATGCTTCAGAAATGTGGAAAATGGTCCGTTTTCAAATGTTTTATTTTTGAACGTCAGTTCACATTTGTAGGTGGATCATCAGTGTTAGAGCTAAAATTAGCATGTTTAAAGTGATTTTCATGCTTCCAGGGGCCCAAAACACAAGATTTATGGAATGGTTAAAAGTGCATGAAAATGGCCAATTTACTCACTCTGAGTTCTCAAAAAGGGTTTCTTCACCCCGGGAAGTTAATTAAATACCATTTGGAGGCATTTAATGTTCGAGCAAAAACGGCTGATTTTCGACAAAAGAGATAACACCCCCCCATTACGTCATGCTTCAGAAATGTGGAAAATGGTCCGTTTTCAAATGTTTTATTTTTGAACGTCAGTTCACATTTGTAGGTGGATCATCAGTGTTAGAGCTAAAATTAGCATGTTTAAAGTGATTTTCATGCTTCCAGGGGCTCGGGAAGCTAATTAAATACCATTTGGAGGCATTTAATGTTCGAGCAAAAACGGCTGATTTTCGACAAAAGAGATAACACCCCCCCATTACGTCATGCTTCAGAAATGTGGAAAATGGTCCGTTTTCAAATGTTTTATTTTTGAACGTCAGTTCACATTTGTAGGTGGATCATCAGTGTTAGAGCTAAAATTAGCATGTTTAAAGTGATTTTCATGCTTCCAGGGGCTCGGGAAGTTAATTAAATACCATTTGGAGGCATTTAATGTTCGAGCAAAAACGGCTGATTTTCGACAAAAGAGATAACACCCCCCCATTACGTCATGCTTCAGAAATGTGGAAAATGGTCCGTTTTCAAATGTTTTATTTTTGAACGTCAGTTCACATTTGTAGGTGGATCATCAGTGTTAGAGCTAAAATTAGCATGTTTAAAGTGATTTTCATGCTTCCAGGGGCCCAAAACACAAGATTTATGGAATGGTTAAAAGTGCATGAAAATGGCCAATTTACTCACTCTGAGTTCTCAAAAAGGGTTTCTTCACCCCGGGAAGTTAATTAAATACCATTTGGAGGCATTTAATGTTCGAGCAAAAACGGCTGATTTTCGACAAAAGAGATAACACCCCCCCATTACGTCATGCTTCAGAAATGTGGAAAATGGTCCGTTTTCAAATGTTTTATTTTTGAACGTCAGTTCACATTTGTAGGTGGATCATCAGTGTTAGAGCTAAAATTAGCATGTTTAAAGTGATTTTCATGCTTCCAGGGGCTCGGGAAGTTAATTAAATACCATTTGGAGGCATTTAATGTTCGAGCAAAAACGGCTGATTTTCGACAAAAGAGATAACACCCCCCCATTACGTCATGCTTCAGAAATGTGGAAAATGGTCCGTTTTCAAATGTTTTATTTTTGAACGTCAGTTCACATTTGTAGGTGGATCATCAGTGTTAGAGCTAAAATTAGCATGTTTAAAGTGAATTTCATGCTTCCAGGGGCCCAAAACACAAGATTTATGGAATGGTTAAAAGTGCATGAAAATGGCCAATTTACTCACTCTGGGTTCTCAAAAAGGGTTTCTTCACCCCGGGAAGTTAATTAAATACCATTTGGAGGCATTTAATGTTCGAGCAAAAACGGCTGATTTTCGACAAAAGAGATCACACCCCCCCATTACGTCATGCTTCAGAAATGTGGAAAATGGTCCGTTTTCAAATGTTTTATTTTTGAACGTCAGTTCACATTTGTAGGTGGATCATCAGTGTTAGAGCTAAAATTAGCATGTTTAAAGTGATTTTCATGCTTCCAGGGGCTCGGGAAGTTAATTAAATACCATTTGGAGGCATTTAATGTTCGAGCAAAAACGGCTGATTTTCGACAAAAGAGATAACACCCCCCCATTACGTCATGCTTCAGAAATGTGGAAAATGGTCCGTTTTCAAATGTTTTATTTTTGAACGTCAGTTCACATTTGTAGGTGGATCATCAGTGTTAGAGCTAAAATTAGCATGTTTAAAGTGATTTTCATGCTTCCAGGGGCTCGGGAAGTTAATTAAATACCATTTGGAGGCATTTAATGTTCGAGCAAAAACGGCTGATTTTCGACAAAAGAGATAACACCCCCCCATTACGTCATGCTTCAGAAATGTGGAAAATGGTCCGTTTTCAAATGTTTTATTTTTGAACGTCAGTTCACATTTGTAGGTGGATCATCAGTGTTAGAGCTAAAATTAGCATGTTTAAAGTGATTTTCATGCTTCCAGGGGCCCAAAACACAAGATTAATGGAATGGTTAAAAGTGCATGAAAATGGCCAATTTACTCACTCTGAGTTCTCAAAAAGGGTTTCTTCACCCCGGGAAGTTAATTAAATACCATTTGGAGGCATTTAATGTTCGAGCAAAAACGGCTGATTTTCGACAAAAGAGATAACACCCCCCCATTACGTCATGCTTCAGAAATGTGGAAAATGGTCCGTTTTCAAATGTTTTATTTTTGAACGTCAGTTCACATTTGTAGGTGGATCATCAGTGTTAGAGCTAAAATTAGCATGTTTAAAGTGATTTTCATGCTTCCAGGGGCCCAAAACACAAGATTTATGGAATGGTTAAAAGTGCATGAAAATGGCCAATTTACTCACTCTGAGTTCTCAAAAAGGGTTTCTTCACCCCGGGAAGTTAATTAAATACCATTTGGAGGCATTTAATGTTCGAGCAAAAACGGCTGATTTTCGACAAAAGAGATAACACCCCCCCATTACGTCATGCTTCAGAAATGTGGAAAATGGTCCGTTTTCAAATGTTTTATTTTTGAACGTCAGTTCACATTTGTAGGTGGATCATCAGTGTTAGAGCTAAAATTAGCATGTTTAAAGTGATTTTCATGCTTCCAGGGGCCCAAAACACAAGATTAATGGAATGGTTAAAAGTGCATGAAAATGGCCAATTTACTCACTCTGAGTTCTCAAAAAGGGTTTCTTCACCCGGGAAGTGAAATAAATACCATTTGGAGGCATTTAATGTTCGAGCAAAAACGGCTGATTTTCGACAAAAGAGATAACACCCCCCCATTACGTCATGCTTCAGAAATGTGGAAAATGGTCCGTTTTCAAATGTTTTATTTTTGAACGTCAGTTCACATTTGTAGGTGGATCATCAGTGTTAGAGCTAAAATTAGCATGTTTAAAGTGATTTTCATGCTTCCAGGGGCTCGGGAAGTTAATTAAATACCATTTGGAGGCATTTAATGTTCGAGCAAAAACGGCTGATTTTCGACAAAAGAGATAACACCCCCCCATTACGTCATGCTTCAGAAATGTGGAAAATGGTCCGTTTTCAAATGTTTTATTTTTGAACGTCAGTTCACATTTGTAGGTGGATCATCAGTGTTAGAGCTAAAATTAGCATGTTTAAAGTGAATTTCATGCTTCCAGGGGCCCAACACACAAGATTTATGGAATGGTTAAAAGTGCATGAAAATGGCCAATTTACTCTTTCTGAGTTCTCAAAAAGGGTTTCTTCACCCCGGGAAGTTAATTAAATACCATTTGGAGGCATTTAATGTTCGAGCAAAAACGGCTGATTTTCGACAAAAGAGATAACACCCCCCCATTACGTCATGCTTCAGAAATGTGGAAAATGGTCCGTTTTCAAATGTTTTATTTTTGAACGTCAGTTCACATTTGTAGGTGGATCATCAGTGTTAGAGCTAAAATTAGCATGTTTAAAGTGATTTTCATGCTTCCAGGGGCTCGGGAAGTTAATTAAATACCATTTGGAGGCATTTAATGTTCGAGCAAAAACGGCTGATTTTCGACAAAAGAGATAACACCCCCCATTACGTCATGCTTCAGAAATGTGGAAAATGGTCCGTTTTCAAATGTTTTATTTTTGAACGTCAGTTCACATTTGTAGGTGGATCATCAGTGTTAGAGCTAAAATTAGCATGTTTAAAGTGATTTTCATGCTTCCAGGGGCTCGGGAAGTTAATTAAATACCATTTGGAGGCATTTAATGTTCGAGCAAAAACGGCTGATTTTCGACAAAAGAGATAACACCCACCCATTACGTCATGCTTCAGAAATGTGGAAAATGGTCCATTTTCAAATGTTTTATTTTTGAACGTCAGTTCACATTTGTAGGTGGATCATCAGTGTTAGAGCTAAAATTAGCATGTTTAAAGTGATTTTCATGCTTCCAGGGGCCCAAAACACAAGATTAATGGAATGGTTAAAAGTGCATGAAAATGGCCAATTTACTCACTCTGAGTTCTCAAAAAGGGTTTCTTCACCCCGGGAAGTTAATTAAATACCATTTGGAGGCATTTAATGTTCAAGCAAAAACGGCTGATTTTCGACAAAAGAGATAACACCCCCCCATTACGTCATGCTTCAGAAATGTGGAAAATGGTCCGTTTTCAAATGTTTTATTTTTGAACGTCAGTTCACATTTGTAGGTGGATCATCAGTGTTAGAGCTAAAATTAGCATGTTTAAAGTGATTTTCATGCTTCCAGGGGCTCGGGAAGTTAATTAAATACCATTTGGAGGCATTTAATGTTCGAGCAAAAACGGCTGATTTTCGACAAAAAAGATAACACCCCCCCATTACGTCATGCTTCAGAAATGTGGAAAATGGTCCGTTTTCAAATGTTTTATTTTTGAACATCAGTTCACATTTGTAGGTGGATCATCAGTGTTGTAGCTAAAATTAGCATGTTTCAAGTGATTTTCATGCTTCCAGGGGCTCGGGAAGTTAATTAAATACCATTTGGAGGCATTTAATGTTCGAGCAAAAACGGCTGATTTTCGACAAAAGAGATAACACCCCCCCATTACGTCATGCTTCAGAAATGTGGAAAATGGTCCGTTTTCAAATGTTTTATTTTTGAACGTCAGTTCACATTTGTAGGTGGATCATCAGTGTTAGAGCTAAAATTAGCATGTTTAAAGTGAATTTCATGCTTCCAGGGGCCCAAAACACAAGATTTATGGAATGGTTAAAAGTGCATGAAAATGGCCAATTTACTCACTCTGAGTTCTCAAAAAGGGTTTCTTCACCCCGGGAAGTTAATTAAATACCATTTGGAGGCATTTAATGTTCGAGCAAAAACGGCTGATTTTCGATAAAAGAGATAACACCCCCCCATTACGTCATGCTTCAGAAATGTGGAAAATGGTCCGTTTTCAAATGTTTTATTTTTGAACGTCAGTTCACATTTGTAGGTGGATCATCAGTGTTAGAGCTAAAATTAGCATGTTTAAAGTGATTTTCATGCTTCCAGGGGCTCGGGAAGTTAATTAAATACCATTTGGAGGCATTTAATGTTCGAGCAAAAACGGCTGATTTTCGACAAAAGAGATAACACCCCCCCATTACGTCATGCTTCAGAAATGTGGAAAATGGTCCGTTTTCAAATGTTTTATTTTTGAACGTCAGTTCACATTTGTAGGTGGATCATCAGTGTTAGAGCTAAAATTAGCATGTTTAAAGTGATTTTCATGCTTCCAGGGGCTTGGGAAGTTAATTAAATACCATTTGGAGGCATTTAATGTTCGAGCAAAAACGGCTGATTTTCGACAAAAGAGATAACACCCCCCCATTACGTCATGCTTCAGAAATGTGGAAAATGGTCCGTTTTCAAATGTTTTATTTTTGAACGTCAGTTCACATTTGTAGGTGGATCATCAGTGTTAGAGCTAAAATTAGCATGTTTAAAGTGATTTTCATGCTTCCAGGGGCCCAAAACACAAGATTAATGGAATGGTTAAAAGTGCATGAAAATGGCCAATTTACTCACTCTGAGTTCTCAAAAAGGGTTTCTTCACCCCGGGAAGTTAATTAAATACCATTTGGAGGCATGTAATGTTCAAGCAAAAACGGCTGATTTTCGACAAAAGAGATAACACCCCCCCATTACGTCATGCTTCAGAAATGTGGAAAATGGTCCGTTTTCAAATGTTTTATTTTTGAACGTCAGTTCACATTTGTAGGTGGATCATCAGTGTTAGAGCTAAAATTAGCATGTTTAAAGTGATTTTCATGCTTCCAGGGGCTCGGGAAGTTAATTAAATACCATTTGGAGGCATTTAATGTTCGAGCAAAAACGGCTGATTTTCGACAAAAAAGATAACACCCCCCCATTACGTCATGCTTCAGAAATGTGCAAAATGGTCCGTTTTCAAATGTTTTATTTTTGAACATCAGTTCACATTTGTAGGTGGATCATCAGTGTTAGAGCTAAAATTAGCATGTTTCAAGTGATTTTCATGCTTCCAGGGGCTCGGGAAGTTAATTAAATACCATTTGGAGGCATTTAATGTTCGAGCAAAAACGGCTGATTTTCGACAAAAGAGATAACACCCCCCCATTACGTCATGCTTCAGAAATGTGGAAAATGGTCCGTTTTCAAATGTTTTATTTTTGAACGTCAGTTCACATTTGTAGGTGGATCATCAGTGTTAGAGCTAAAATTAGCATGTTTAAAGTGATTTTCATGCTTCCAGGGGCCCAAAACACAAGATTTATGGAATGGTTAAAAGTGCATGAAAATGGCCAATTTACTCACTCTGAGTTCTCAAAAAGGGTTTCTTCACCCCGGGAAGTTAATTAAATACCATTTGGAGGCATTTAATGTTCGAGCAAAAACGGCTGATTTTCGACAAAAGAGATAACACCCCCCCATTACGTCATGCTTCAGAAATGTGGAAAATGGTCCGTTTTCAAATGTTTTATTTTTGAACGTCAGTTCACATTTGTAGGTGGATCATCAGTGTTAGAGCTAAAATTAGCATGTTTAAAGTGATTTTCATGCTTCCAGGGGCTCGGGAAGTGAAATAAATACCATTTGGAGGCATTTAATGTTCGAGCAAAAACGGCTGATTTTTGACAAAAGAGATAACACCCCCCCATTACGTCATGCTTCAGAAATGTGGAAAATGGTCCGTTTTCAAATGTTTTATTTTTGAACGTCAGTTCACATTTGTAGGTGGATCATCAGTGTTAGAGCTAAAATTAGCATGTTTAAAGTGATTTTCATGCTTCCAGGGGCCCGGGAAGTTAATTAAATACCATTTGGAGGCATTTAATGTTCGAGCAAAAACAGCTGATTTTCGACAAAAGAGATAACACCCCCCCATTACGTCATGCTTCAGAAATGTGGAAAATGGTCCGTTTTCAAATGTTTTTTTTTTGAACGTCAGTTCACATTTGTAGGTGGATCATCAGTGTTAGAGCTAAAATTAGCATGTTTAAAGTGATTTTCATGCTTCCAGGGGCCCAAAACACAAGATTTATGGAATGGGTAAAAGTGCATGAAAATGGCCAATTTACTCACTCTGAGTTCTCAAAAAGGGTTTCTTCACCCCGGGAAGTGAATTAAATACCATTTGGAGGCATTTAATGTTCGAGCAAAAACGGCTGATTTTCGACAAAAGAGATAACACCCCCCCATTACGTCATGCTTCAGAAATGTGGAAAATGGTCCGTTTTCAAATGTTTTATTTTTGAACGTCAGTTCACATTTGTAGGTGGATCATCAGTGTTAGAGCTAAAATTAGCATGTTTAAAGTGATTTTCATGCTTCCAGGGGCCCAAAACACAAGATTAATGGAATGGTTAAAAGTGCATGAAAATGGCCAATTTACTCACTCTGAGTTCTCAAAAAGGGTTTCTTCACCCCGGGAAGTGAAATAAATACCATTTGGAGGCATTTAATGTTCGAGCAAAAACGGCTGATTTTCGACAAAAGAGATAACACCCCCCCATTACGTCATGCTTCAGAAATGTGGAAAATGGTCCGTTTTCAAATGTTTTATTTTTGAACGTCAGTTCACATTTGTAGGTGGATCATCAGTGTTAGAGCTAAAATTAGCATGTTTAAAGTGATTTTCATGCTTCCAGGGGCTCGGGAAGTTAATTAAATACCATTTGGAGGCATTTAATGTTCGAGCAAAAACGGCTGATTTTCGACAAAAAAGATAACACCCCCCCATTACGTCATGCTTCAGAAATGTGGAAAATGGTCCGTTTTCAAAGTTTTATTTTTGAACGTCAGTTCACATTTGTAGGTGGATCATCAGTGTTAGAGCTAAAATTAGCATGCTTAAAGTGATTTTCATGCTTCCAGGGGCCCAAAACAAAAGATTTATGGAATGGTTAAAAGTGCATGAAAATGGCCAATTTACTCACTCTGAGATCTCAAAAAGGGTTTCTTCACCCCGGGAAGTTAATTAAATACCATTTGGAGGCATTTAATGTTCGAGCAAAAACGGCTGATTTTCGACAAAAGAGATAACACCCCCCCATTACGTCATGCTTCAGAAATGTGGAAAATGGTCCGTTTTCAAATGTTTTATTTTTGAACGTCAGTTCACATTTGTAGGTGGATCATCAGTGTTAGAGCTAAAATTAGCATGTTTAAAGTGATTTTCATGCTTCCAGGGGCTCGGGAAGTTAATTAAATACCATTTGGAGGCATTTAATGTTCGAGCAAAAACGGCTGATTTTCGACAAAAGAGATAACACCCCCCCATTACGTCATGCTTCAGAAATGTGGAAAATGGTCCGTTTTCAAATGTTTTATTTTTGAACGTCAGTTCACATTTGTAGGTGGATCATCAGTGTTAGAGCTAAAATTAGCATGTTTAAAGTGAATTTCATGCTTCCAGGGGCCCAAAACACAAGATTTATGGAATGGTTAAAAGTGCATGAAAATGGCCAATTTACTCACTCTGAGTTCTCAAAAAGGGTTTCTTCACCCCGGGAAGTTAATTAAATACCATTTGGAGGCATTTAATGTTCGAGCAAAAACGGCTGATTTTCGACAAAAGAGATAACACCCCCCCATTACGTCATGCTTCAGAAATGTGGAAAATGGTCCGTTTTCAAATGTTTTATTTTTGAACGTCAGTTCACATTTGTAGGTGGATCATCAGTGTTAGAGCTAAAATTAGCATGTTTAAAGTGATTTTCATGCTTCCAGGGGCTCGGGAAGTTAATTAAATACCATTTGGAGGCATTTAATGTTCGAGCAAAAACGGCTGATTTTCGACAAAAGAGATAACACCCCCCCATTACGTCATGCTTCAGAAATGTGGAAAATGGTCCGTTTTCAAATGTTTTATTTTTGAACGTCAGTTCACATTTGTAGGTGGATCATCAGTGTTAGAGCTAAAATTAGCATGTTTAAAGTGATTTTCATGCTTCCAGGGGCTCGGGAAGTTAATTAAATACCATTTGGAGGCATTTAATGTTCGAGCAAAAACGGCTGATTTTCGACAAAAGAGATAACACCCCCCCATTACGTCATGCTTCAGAAATGTGGAAAATGGTCCGTTTTCAAATGTTTTATTTTTGAACGTCAGTTCACATTTGTAGGTGGATCATCAGTGTTAGAGCTAAAATTAGCATGTTTAAAGTGATTTTCATGCTTCCAGGGGCCCAAAACACAAGATTAATGGAATGGTTAAAAGTGCATGAAAATGGCCAATTTACTCACTCTGAGTTCTCAAAAAGGGTTTCTTCACCCCGGGAAGTTAATTAAATACCATTTGGAGGCATGTAATGTTCAAGCAAAAACGGCTGATTTTCGACAAAAGAGATAACACCCCCCCATTACGTCATGCTTCAGAAATGTGGAAAATGGTCCGTTTTCAAATGTTTTATTTTTGAACGTCAGTTCACATTTGTAGGTGGATCATCAGTGTTAGAGCTAAAATTAGCATGTTTAAAGTGATTTTCATGCTTCCAGGGGCTCGGGAAGCTAATTAAATACCATTTGGAGGCATTTAATGTTCGAGCAAAAACGGCTGATTTTCGACAAAAGAGATAACACCCCCCCATTACGTCATGCTTCAGAAATGTGGAAAATGGTCCGTTTTCAAATGTTTTATTTTTGAACGTCAGTTCACATTTGTAGGTGGATCATCAGTGTTAGAGCTAAAATTAGCATGTTTAAAGTGATTTTCATGCTTCCAGGGGCTCGGGAAGTTAATTAAATACCATTTGGAGGCATTTAATGTTCGAGCAAAAACGGCTGATTTTCGACAAAAGAGATAACACCCCCCCATTACGTCATGCTTCAGAAATGTGGAAAATGGTCCGTTTTCAAATGTTTTATTTTTGAACGTCAGTTCACATTTGTAGGTGGATCATCAGTGTTAGAGCTAAAATTAGCATGCTTAAAGTGATTTTCATGCTTCCAGGGGCCCAAAACAAAAGATTTATGGAATGGTTAAAAGTGCATGAAAATGGCCAATTTACTCACTCTGAGTTCTCAAAAAGGGTTTCTTCACCCCGGGAAGTTAATTAAATACCATTTGGAGGTATTTAATGTTCGAGCAAAAACGGCTGATTTTCGACAAAAGAGATAACACCCCCCCATTACGTCATGCTTCAGAAATGTGGAAAATGGTCCGTTTTCAAATGTTTTATTTTTGAACGTCAGTTCACATTTGTAGGTGGATCATCAGTGTTAGAGCTAAAATTAGCATGTTTAAAGTGATTTTCATGCTTCCAGGGGCTCGGGAAGTGAAATAAATACCATTTGGAGGCATTTAATGTTCGAGCAAAAACGGCTGATTTTTGACAAAAGAGATAACACCCCCCCATTACGTCATGCTTCAGAAATGTGGAAAATGGTCCGTTTTCAAATGTTTTATTTTTGAACGTCAGTTCACATTTGTAGGTGGATCATCAGTGTTAGAGCTAAAATTAGCATGTTTAAAGTGATTTTCATGCTTCCAGGGGCCCGGGAAGTTAATTAAATACCATTTGGAGGCATTTAATGTTCGAGCAAAAACGGCTGATTTTCGACAAAAGAGATAACACCCCCCCATTACGTCATGCTTCAGAAATGTGGAAAATGGTCCGTTTTCAAATGTTTTTTTTTTAACGTCAGTTCACATTTGTAGGTGGATCATCAGTGTTAGAGCTAAAATTAGCATGTTTAAAGTGATTTTCATGCTTCCAGGGGCCCAAAACACAAGATTTATGGAATGGGTAAAAGTGCATGAAAATGGCCAATTTACTCACTCTGAGTTCTCAAAAAGGGTTTCTTCACCCCGGGAAGTGAATTAAATACCATTTGGAGGCATTTAATGTTCGAGCAAAAACGGCTGATTTTCGACAAAAGAGATAACACCCCCCCATTACTTCATGCTTCAGAAATGTGGAAAATGGTCCGTTTTCAAATGTTTTATTTTTGAACGTCAGTTCACATTTGTAGGTGGATCATCAGTGTTAGAGCTAAAATTAGCATGTTTAAAGTGATTTTCATGCTTCCAGGGGCCCAAAACACAAGATTAATGGAATGGTTAAAAGTGCATGAAAATGGCCAATTTACTCACTCTGAGTTCTCAAAAAGGGTTTCTTCACCCCGGGAAGTGAAATAAATACCATTTGGAGGCATTTAATGTTCGAGCAAAAACGGCTGATTTTCGACAAAAGAGATAACACCCCCCCATTACGTCATGCTTCAGAAATGTGGAAAATGGTCCGTTTTCAAATGTTTTATTTTTGAACGTCAGTTCACATTTGTAGGTGGATCATCAGTGTTAGAGCTAAAATTAGCATGTTTAAAGTGATTTTCATGCTTCCAGGGGCTCGGGAAGTTAATTAAATACCATTTGGAGGCATTTAATGTTCGAGCAAAAACGGCTGATTTTCGACAAAAAAGATAACACCCCCCCATTACGTCATGCTTCAGAAATGTGGAAAATGGTCCGTTTTCAAATGTTTTATTTTTGAACATCAGTTCACATTTGTAGGTGGATCATCAGTGTTAGAGCTCAAATTAGCATGTTTAAAGTGATTTTCATGCTTCCAGGGGCCCAAAACACAAGATTTATGGAATGGTTAAAAGTGCATGAAAATGGCCAATTTACTCACTCTGAGTTCTCAAAAAGGGTTTCTTCACCCCGGGAAGTGAAATAAATACCATTTGGAGGCATTTAATGTTCGAGCAAAAACGGCTGATTTTCGACAAAAGAGATAACACCCCCCCATTACGTCATGCTTCAGAAATGTGGAAATGGTCCGTTTTTAAATGTTTTATTTTTGAACGTCAGTTCACATTTGTAGGTGGATCATCAGTGTTAGAGCTAAAATTAGCATGTTTAAAGTGATTTTCATGCTTCCAGGGGCTCGGGAAGTTAATTAAATACCATTTGGAGGCATTTAATGTTCGAGCAAAAACGGCTGATTTTCGACAAAAAAGATAACACCCCCCCATTACGTCATGCTTCAGAAATGTGGAAAATGGTCCGTTTTCAAATGTTTTATTTTTGAACATCAGTTCACATTTGTAGGTGGATCATCAGTGTTAGAGCTACAATTAGCATGTTTCAAGTGATTTTCATGCTTCCAGGGGCTCGGGAAGTTAATTAAATACCATTTGGAGGCATTTAATGTTCGAGCAAAAACGGCTGATTTTCGACAAAAGAGATAACACCCCCCCATTACGTCATGCTTCAGAAATGTGGAAAATGGTCCGTTTTCAAATGTTTTATTTTTGAACGTCAGTTCACATTTGTAGGTGGATCATCAGTGTTAGAGCTAAAATTAGCATGTTTAAAGTGATTTTCATGCTTCCAGGGGCTCGGGAAGTGAAATAAATACCATTTGGAGGCATTTAATGTTCGAGCAAAAACGGCTGATTTTCGACAAAAGAGATAACACCCCCCCATTACGTCATGCTTCAGAAATGTGGAAAATGGTCCGTTTTCAAATGTTTTATTTTTGAACGTCAGTTCACATTTGTAGGTGGATCATCAGTGTTAGAGCTAAAATTAGCATGTTTAAAGTGATTTTCATGCTTCCAGGGGCCCAAAACACAAGATTTATGGAATGGTTAAAAGTGCATGAAAATGGCCAATTTACTCACTCTGAGTTCTCAAAAAGGGTTTCTTCACCCCGGGAAGTTAATTAAATACCATTTGGAGGCATTTAATGTTCGAGCAAAAACGGCTGATTTTCGACAAAAGAGATAACACCCCCCCATTACGTCATGCTTCAGAAATGTGGAAAATGGTCCGTTTTCAAATGTTTTATTTTTGAACGTCAGTTCACATTTGTAGGTGGATCATCAGTGTTAGAGCTAAAATTAGCATGTTTAAAGTGATTTTCATGCTTCCAGGGGCTCGGGAAGTGAAATAAATACCATTTGGAGGCATTTAATGTTCGAGCAAAAACGGCTGATTTTTGACAAAAGAGATAACACCCCCCCATTACGTCATGCTTCAGAAATGTGGAAAATGGTCCGTTTTCAAATGTTTTATTTTTGAACGTCAGTTCACATTTGTAGGTGGATCATCAGTGTTAGAGCTAAAATTAGCATGTTTAAAGTGATTTTCATGCTTCCAGGGGCTCGGGAAGCTAATTAAATACCATTTGGAGGCATTTAATGTTCGAGCAAAAACGGCTGATTTTCGACAAAAGAGATAACACCCCCCCATTACGTCATGCTTCAGAAATGTGGAAAATGGTCCGTTTTCAAATGTTTTATTTTTGAACGTCAGTTCACATTTGTAGGTGGATCATCAGTGTTAGAGCTAAAATTAGCATGTTTAAAGTGATTTTCATGCTTCCAGGGGCTCGGGAAGTTAATTAAATACCATTTGGAGGCATTTAATGTTCGAGCAAAAACGGCTGATTTTCGACAAAAGAGATAACACCCCCCCATTACGTCATGCTTCAGAAATGTGGAAAATGGTCCGTTTTAAAATGTTTTATTTTTGAACGTCAGTTCACATTTGTAGGTGGATCATCAGTGTTAGAGCTAAAATTAGCATGCTTAAAGTGATTTTCATGCTTCCAGGGGCCCAAAACAAAAGATTTATGGAATGGTTAAAAGTGCATGAAAATGGCCAATTTACTCACTCTGAGTTCTCAAAAAGGGTTTCTTCACCCCGGGAAGTTAATTAAATACCATTTGGAGGCATTTAATGTTCGAGCAAAAACGGCTGATTTTCGACAAAAGAGATAACACCCCCCCATTACGTCATGCTTCAGAAATGTGGAAAATGGTCCGTTTTCAAATGTTTTATTTTTGAACGTCAGTTCACATTTGTAGGTGGATCATCAGTGTTAGAGCTAAAATTAGCATGTTTAAAGTGATTTTCATGCTTCCAGGGGCTCGGGAAGTTAATTAAATACCATTTGGAGGCATTTAATGTTCGAGCAAAAACGGCTGATTTTCGACAAAAGAGATAACACCCCCCCATTACGTCATGCTTCAGAAATGTGGAAAATGGTCCGTTTTCAAATGTTTTATTTTTGAACGTCAGTTCACATTTGTAGGTGGATCATCAGTGTTAGAGCTAAAATTAGCATGTTTAAAGTGAATTTCATGCTTCCAGGGGCCCAAAACACAAGATTTATGGAATGGTTAAAAGTGCATGAAAATGGCCAATTTACTCACTCTGAGTTCTCAAAAAGGGTTTCTTCACCCCGGGAAGTTAATTAAATACCATTTGGAGGCATTTAATGTTCGAGCAAAAACGGCTGATTTTCGACAAAAGAGATAACACCCCCCCATTACGTCATGCTTCAGAAATGTGGAAAATGGTCCGTTTTCAAATGTTTTATTTTTGAACGTCAGTTCACATTTGTAGGTGGATCATCAGTGTTAGAGCTAAAATTAGCATGTTTAAAGTGATTTTCATGCTTCCAGGGGCTCGGGAAGTTAATTAAATACCATTTGGAGGCATTTAATGTTCGAGCAAAAACGGCTGATTTTCGACAAAAGAGATAACACCCCCCCATTACGTCATGCTTCAGAAATGTGGAAAATGGTCCGTTTTCAAATGTTTTATTTTTGAACGTCAGTTCACATTTGTAGGTGGATCATCAGTGTTAGAGCTAAAATTAGCATGTTTAAAGTGATTTTCATGCTTCCAGGGGCTCGGGAAGTTAATTAAATACCATTTGGAGGCATTTAATGTTCGAGCAAAAACGGCTGATTTTCGACAAAAGAGATAACACCCCCCCATTACGTCATGCTTCAGAAATGTGGAAAATGGTCCGTTTTCAAATGTTTTATTTTTGAACGTCAGTTCACATTTGTAGGTGGATCATCAGTGTTAGAGCTAAAATTAGCATGTTTAAAGTGATTTTCATGCTTCCAGGGGCCCAAAACACAAGATTAATGGAATGGTTAAAAGTGCATGAAAATGGCCAATTTACTCACTCTGAGTTCTCAAAAAGGGTTTCTTCACCCCGGGAAGTTAATTAAATACCATTTGGAGGCATGTAATGTTCAAGCAAAAACGGCTGATTTTCGACAAAAGAGATAACACCCCCCCAATACGTCATGCTTCAGAAATGTGGAAAATGGTCCGTTTTCAAATGTTTTATTTTTGAACGTCAGTTCACATTTGTAGGTGGATCATCAGTGTTAGAGCTAAAATTAGCATGTTTAAAGTGATTTTCATGCTTCCAGGGGCTCGGGAAGCTAATTAAATACCATTTGGAGGCATTTAATGTTCGAGCAAAAACGGCTGATTTTCGACAAAAGAGATAACACCCCCCCATTACGTCATGCTTCAGAAATGTGGAAAATGGTCCGTTTTCAAATGTTTTATTTTTGAACGTCAGTTCACATTTGTAGGTGGATCATCAGTGTTAGAGCTAAAATTAGCATGTTTAAAGTGATTTTCATGCTTCCAGGGGCTCGGGAAGTTAATTAAATACCATTTGGAGGCATTTAATGTTCGAGCAAAAACGGCTGATTTTCGACAAAAGAGATAACACCCCCCCATTACGTCATGCTTCAGAAATGTGGAAAATGGTCCGTTTTCAAATGTTTTATTTTTGAACGTCAGTTCACATTTGTAGGTGGATCATCAGTGTTAGAGCTAAAATTAGCATGCTTAAAGTGATTTTCATGCTTCCAGGGGCCCAAAACAAAAGATTTATGGAATGGTTAAAAGTGCATGAAAATGGCCAATTTACTCACTCTGAGTTCTCAAAAAGGGTTTCTTCACCCCGGGAAGTTAATTAAATACCATTTGGAGGCATTTAATGTTCGAGCAAAAACGGCTGATTTTCGACAAAAGAGATAACACCCCCCCATTACGTCATGCTTCAGAAATGTGGAAAATGGTCCGTTTTCAAATGTTTTATTTTTGAACGTCAGTTCACATTTGTAGGTGGATCATCAGTGTTAGAGCTAAAATTAGCATGTTTAAAGTGATTTTCATGCTTCCAGGGGCTCGGGAAGTTAATTAAATACCATTTGGAGGCATTTAATGTTCGAGCAAAAACGGCTGATTTTCGACAAAAGAGATAACACCCCCCCATTACGTCATGCTTCAGAAATGTGGAAAATGGTCCGTTTTCAAATGTTTTATTTTTGAACGTCAGTTCACATTTGTAGGTGGATCATCAGTGTTAGAGCTAAAATTAGCATGTTTAAAGTGAATTTCATGCTTCCAGGGGCCCAAAACACAAGATTTATGGAATGGTTAAAAGTGCATGAAAATGGCCAATTTACTCACTCTGAGTTCTCAAAAAGGGTTTCTTCACCCCGGGAAGTTAATTAAATACCATTTGGAGGCATTTAATGTTCGAGCAAAAACGGCTGATTTTCGACAAAAGAGATAACACCCCCCCATTACGTCATGCTTCAGAAATGTGGAAAATGGTCCGTTTTCAAATGTTTTATTTTTGAACGTCAGTTCACATTTGTAGGTGGATCATCAGTGTTAGAGCTAAAATTAGCATGTTTAAAGTGATTTTCATGCTTCCAGGGGCTCGGGAAGTTAATTAAATACCATTTGGAGGCATTTAATGTTCGAGCAAAAACGGCTGATTTTCGACAAAAGAGATAACACCCCCCCATTACGTCATGCTTCAGAAATGTGGAAAATGGTCCGTTTTCAAATGTTTTATTTTTGAACGTCAGTTCACATTTGTAGGTGGATCATCAGTGTTAGAGCTAAAATTAGCATGTTTAAAGTGATTTTCATGCTTCCAGGGGCTCGGGAAGTTAATTAAATACCATTTGGAGGCATTTAATGTTCGAGCAAAAACGGCTGATTTTCGACAAAAGAGATAACACCCCCCCATTACGTCATGCTTCAGAAATGTGGAAAATGGTCCGTTTTCAAATGTTTTATTTTTGAACGTCAGTTCACATTTGTAGGTGGATCATCAGTGTTAGAGCTAAAATTAGCATGTTTAAAGTGATTTTCATGCTTCCAGGGGCCCAAAACACAAGATTAATGGAATGGTTAAAAGTGCATGAAAATGGCCAATTTACTCACTCTGAGTTCTCAAAAAGGGTTTCTTCACCCCGGGAAGTTAATTAAATACCATTTGGAGGCATGTAATGTTCAAGCAAAAACGGCTGATTTTCGACAAAAGAGATAACACCCCCCCATTACGTCATGCTTCAGAAATGTGGAAAATGGTCCGTTTTCAAATGTTTTATTTTTGAACGTCAGTTCACATTTGTAGGTGGATCATCAGTGTTAGAGCTAAAATTAGCATGTTTAAAGTGATTTTCATGCTTCCAGGGGCTCGGGAAGTTAATTAAATACCATTTGGAGGCATTTAATGTTCGAGCAAAAACGGCTGATTTTCGACAAAAAAGATAACACCCCCCCATTACGTCATGCTTCAGAAATGTGGAAAATGGTCCGTTTTCAAATGTTTTATTTTTGAACATCAGTTCACATTTGTAGGTGGATCATCAGTGTTAGAGCTAAAATTAGCATGTTTCAAGTGATTTTCATGCTTCCAGGGGCTCGGGAAGTTAATTAAATACCATTTGGAGGCATTTAATGTTCGAGCAAAAACGGCTGATTTTCGACAAAAGAGATAACACCCCCCCATTACGTCATGCTTCAGAAATGTGGAAAATGGTCCGTTTTCAAATGTTTTATTTTTGAACGTCAGTTCACATTTGTAGGTGGATCATCAGTGTTAGAGCTAAAATTAGCATGTTTAAAGTGAATTTCATGCTTCCAGGGGCCCAAAACACAAGATTTATGGAATGGTTAAAAGTGCATGAAAATGGCCAATTTACTCACTCTGAGTTCTCAAAAAGGGTTTCTTCACCCCGGGAAGTTAATTAAATACCATTTGGAGGCATTTAATGTTCGAGCAAAAACGGCTGATTTTCGACAAAAGAGATAACACCCCCCCATTACGTCATGCTTCAGAAATGTGGAAAATGGTCCGTTTTCAAATGTTTTATTTTTGAACGTCAGTTCACATTTGTAGGTGGATCATCAGTGTTAGAGCTAAAATTAGCATGTTTAAAGTGATTTTCATGCTTCCAGGGGCTCGGGAAGTTAATTAAATACCATTTGGAGGCATTTAATGTTCGAGCAAAAACGGCTGATTTTCGACAAAAGAGATAACACCCCCCCATTACGTCATGCTTCAGAAATGTGGAAAATGGTCCGTTTTCAAATGTTTTATTTTTGAACGTCAGTTCACATTTGTAGGTGGATCATCAGTGTTAGAGCTAAAATTAGCATGTTTAAAGTGATTTTCATGCTTCCAGGGGCTCGGGAAGTTAATTAAATACCATTTGGAGGCATTTAATGTTCGAGCAAAAACGGCTGATTTTCGACAAAAGAGATAACACCCCCCCATTACGTCATGCTTCAGAAATGTGGAAAATGGTCCGTTTTCAAATGTTTTATTTTTGAACGTCAGTTCACATTTGTAGGTGGATCATCAGTGTTAGAGCTAAAATTAGCATGTTTAAAGTGATTTTCATGCTTCCAGGGGCTCGGGAAGTTAATTAAATACCATTTGGAGGCATTTAATGTTCGAGCAAAAACGGCTGATTTTTGACAAAAGAGATAACACCCCCCCCATTACGTCATGCTTCAGAAATGTGGAAAATGGTCCGTTTTCAAATGTTTTATTTTTGAACGTCAGTTCACATTTGTAGGTGGATCATCAGTGTTAGAGCTAAAATTAGCATGTTTAAAGTGATTTTCATGCTTCCAGGGGCTCGGGAAGCTAATTAAATACCATTTGGAGGCATTTAATGTTCGAGCAAAAACGGCTGATTTTCGACAAAAGAGATAACACCCCCCCATTACGTCATGCTTCAGAAATGTGGAAAATGGTCCGTTTTCAAATGTTTTATTTTTGAACGTCAGTTCACATTTGTAGGTGGATCATCAGTGTTAGAGCTAAAATTAGCATGTTTAAAGTGATTTTCATGCTTCCAGGGGCTCGGGAAGTTAATTAAATACCATTTGGAGGCATTTAATGTTCGAGCAAAAACGGCTGATTTTCGACAAAAGAGATAACACCCCCCCATTACGTCATGCTTCAGAAATGTGGAAAATGGTCCGTTTTCAAATGTTTTATTTTTGAACGTCAGTTCACATTTGTAGGTGGATCATCAGTGTTAGAGCTAAAATTAGCATGCTTAAAGTGATTTTCATGCTTCCAGGGGCCCAAAACACAAGATTTATGGAATGGTTAAAAGTGCATGAAAATGGCCAATTTACTCACTCTGAGTTCTCAAAAAGGGTTTCTTCACCCCGGGAAGTTAATTAAATACCATTTGGAGGCATTTAATGTTTGAGCAAAAACGGCTGATTTTCGACAAAAGAGATAACACCCCCCCATTACGTCATGCTTCAGAAATGTGGAAAATGGTCCGTTTTCAAATGTTTTATTTTTGAACGTCAGTTCACATTTGTAGGTGGATCATCAGTGTTAGAGCTAAAATTAGCATGTTTAAAGTGATTTTCATGCTTCCAGGGGCTCGGGAAGTTAATTAAATACCATTTGGAGGCATTTAATGTTCGAGCAAAAACGGCTGATTTTCGACAAAAGAGATAACACCCCCCCATTACGTCATGCTTCAGAAATGTGGAAAATGGTCCGTTTTCAAATGTTTTATTTTTGAACGTCAGTTCACATTTGTAGGTGGATCATCAGTGTTAGAGCTAAAATTAGCATGTTTAAAGTGAATTTCATGCTTCCAGGGGCCCAAAACACAAGATTTATGGAATGGTTAAAAGTGCATGAAAATGGCCAATTTACTCACTCTGAGTTCTCAAAAAGGGTTTCTTCACCCCGGGAAGTTAATTAAATACCATTTGGAGGCATTTAATGTTCGAGCAAAAACGGCTGATTTTCGACAAAAGAGATAACACCCCCCCATTACGTCATGCTTCAGAAATGTGGAAAATGGTCCGTTTTCAAATGTTTTATTTTTGAACGTCAGTTCACATTTGTAGGTGGATCATCAGTGTTAGAGCTAAAATTAGCATGTTTAAAGTGATTTTCATGCTTCCAGGGGCTCGGGAAGTTAATTAAATACCATTTGGAGGCATTTAATGTTCGAGCAAAAACGGCTGATTTTCGACAAAAGAGATAACACCCCCCCATTACGTCATGCTTCAGAAATGTGGAAAATGGTCCGTTTTCAAATGTTTTATTTTTGAACGTCAGTTCACATTTGTAGGTGGATCATCAGTGTTAGAGCTAAAATTAGCATGTTTAAAGTGATTTTCATGCTTCCAGGGGCCCAAAACACAAGATTAATGGAATGGTTAAAAGTGCATGAAAATGGCCAATTTACTCACTCTGAGTTCTCAAAAAGGGTTTCTTCACCCCGGGAAGTTAATTAAATACCATTTGGAGGCATGTAATGTTCAAGCAAAAACGGCTGATTTTCGACAAAAGAGATAACACCCCCCCATTACGTCATGCTTCAGAAATGTGGAAAATGGTCCGTTTTCAAATGTTTTATTTTTGAACATCAGTTCACATTTGTAGGTGGATCGTCAGTGTTAGAGCTAAAATTAGCATGTTTAAAGTGATTTTCATGCTTCCAGGGGCTCGGGAAGTTAATTAAATACCATTTGGAGGCATTTAATGTTCGAGCAAAAACGGCTGATTTTCGACAAAAAAGATAACACCCCCCCATTACGTCATGCTTCAGAAATGTGGAAAATGGTCCGTTTTCAAATGTTTTATTTTTGAACATCAGTTCACATTTGTAGGTGGATCATCAGTGTTAGAGCTAAAATTAGCATGTTTCAAGTGATTTTCATGCTTCCAGGGGCTCGGGAAGTTAATTAAATACCATTTGGAGGCATTTAATGTTCGAGCAAAAACGGCTGATTTTCGACAAAAGAGATAACACCCCCCCATTACGTCATGCTTCAGAAATGTGGAAAATGGTCCGTTTTCAAATGTTTTATTTTTGAACGTCAGTTCACATTTGTAGGTGGATCATCAGTGTTAGAGCTAAAATTAGCATGTTTAAAGTGAATTTCATGCTTCCAGGGGCCCAAAACACAAGATTTATGGAATGGTTAAAAGTGCATGAAAATGGCCAATTTACTCACTCTGAGTTCTCAAAAAGGGTTTCTTCACCCCGGGAAGTTAATTAAATACCATTTGGAGGCATTTAATGTTCGAGCAAAAACGGCTGATTTTCGACAAAAGAGATAACACCCCCCCATTACGTCATGCTTCAGAAATGTGGAAAATGGTCCGTTTTCAAATGTTTTATTTTTGAACGTCAGTTCACATTTGTAGGTGGATCATCAGTGTTAGAGCTAAAATTAGCATGTTTAAAGTGATTTTCATGCTTCCAGGGGCTCGGGAAGTTAATTAAATACCATTTGGAGGCATTTAATGTTCGAGCAAAAACGGCTGATTTTCGACAAAAGAGATAACACCCCCCCATTACGTCATGCTTCAGAAATGTGGAAAATGGTCCGTTTTCAAATGTTTTATTTTTGAACGTCAGTTCACATTTGTAGGTGGATCATCAGTGTTAGAGCTAAAATTAGCATGTTTAAAGTGATTTTCATGCTTCCAGGGGCTCGGGAAGTTAATTAAATACCATTTGGAGGCATTTAATGTTCGAGCAAAAACGGCTGATTTTCGACAAAAGAGATAACACCCCCCCATTACGTCATGCTTCAGAAATGTGGAAAATGGTCCGTTTTCAAATGTTTTATTTTTGAACGTCAGTTCACATTTGTAGGTGGATCATCAGTGTTAGAGCTAAAATTAGCATGTTTAAAGTGATTTTCATGCTTCCAGGGGCTCGGGAAGTTAATTAAATACCATTTGGAGGCATTTAATGTTCGAGCAAAAACGGCTGATTTTCGACAAAAGAGATAACACCCCCCCATTACGTCATGCTTCAGAAATGTGGAAAATGGTCCGTTTTCAAATGTTTTATTTTTGAACGTCAGTTCACATTTGTAGGTGGATCATCAGTGTTAGAGCTAAAATTAGCATGTTTAAAGTGATTTTCATGCTTCCAGGGGCCCAAAACACAAGATTAATGGAATGGTTAAAAGTGCATGAAAATGGCCAATTTACTCACTCTGAGTTCTCAAAAAGGGTTTCTTCACCCCGGGAAGTTAATTAAATACCATTTGGAGGCATGTAATGTTCAAGCAAAAACGGCTGATTTTCGACAAAAGAGATAACACCCCCCCATTACGTCATGCTTCAGAAATGTGGAAAATGGTCCGTTTTCAAATGTTTTATTTTTGAACGTCAGTTCACATTTGTAGGTGGATCATCAGTGTTAGAGCTAAAATTAGCATGTTTAAAGTGATTTTCATGCTTCCAGGGGCTCGGGAAGTTAATTAAATACCATTTGGAGGCATTTAATGTTCGAGCAAAAACGGCTGATTTTCGACAAAAAAGATAACACCCCCCCATTACGTCATGCTTCAGAAATGTGGAAAATGGTCCGTTTTCAAATGTTTTATTTTTGAACATCAGTTCACATTTGTAGGTGGATCATCAGTGTTAGAGCTAAAATTAGCACGTTTCAAGTGATTTTCATGCTTCCAGGGGCTCGGGAAGTTAATTAAATACCATTTGGAGGCATTTAATGTTCGAGCAAAAACGGCTGATTTTCGACAAAAGAGATAACACCCCCCCATTACGTCATGCTTCAGAAATGTGGAAAATGGTCCGTTTTCAAATGTTTTATTTTTGAACGTCAGTTCACATTTGTAGGTGGATCATCAGTGTTAGAGCTAAAATTAGCATGTTTAAAGTGAATTTCATGCTTCCAGGGGCCCAAAACACAAGATTTATGGAATGGTTAAAAGTGCATGAAAATGGCCAATTTACTCACTCTGAGTTCTCAAAAAGGGTTTCTTCACCCCGGGAAGTTAATTAAATACCATTTGGAGGCATTTAATGTTCGAGCAAAAACGGCTGATTTTCGACAAAAGAGATAACACCCCCCCATTACGTCATGCTTCAGAAATGTGGAAAATGGTCCATTTTCAAATGTTTTATTTTTGAACGTCAGTTCACATTTGTAGGTGGATCATCAGTGTTAGAGATAAAATTAGCATGTTTAAAGTGATTTTCATGCTTCCAGGGGCTCGGGAAGTTAATTAAATACCATTTGGAGGCATTTAATGTTCGAGCAAAAACGGCTGATTTTCGACAAAAGAGATAACACCCCCCCATTACGTCATGCTTCAGAAATGTGGAAAATGGTCCGTTTTCAAATGTTTTATTTTTGAACGTCAGTTCACATTTGTAGGTGGATCATCAGTGTTAGAGCTAAAATTAGCATGTTTAAAGTGATTTTCATGCTTCCAGGGGCTCGGGAAGTTAATTAAATACCATTTGGAGGCATTTAATGTTCGAGCAAAAACGGCTGATTTTCGACAAAAGAGATAACACCCCCCCATTACGTCATGCTTCAGAAATGTGGAAAATGGTCCGTTTTCAAATGTTTTATTTTTGAACGTCAGTTCACATTTGTAGGTGGATCATCAGTGTTAGAGCTAAAATTAGCATGTTTAAAGGGATTTTCATGCTTCCAGGGGCTCGGGAAGTTAATTAAATACCATTTGGAGGCATTTAATGTTCGAGCAAAAACGGCTGATTTTCGACAAAAAAGATAACACCCCCCCATTACGTCATGCTTCAGAAATGTGGAAAATGGTCCGTTTTCAAATGTTTTATTTTTGAACATCAGTTCACATTTGTAGGTGGATCATCAGTGTTAGAGCTAAAATTAGCATGTTTCAAGTGATTTTCATGCTTCCAGGGGCTCGGGAAGTTAATTAAATACCATTTGGAGGCATTTAATGTTCGAGCAAAAACGGCTGATTTTCGACAAAAGAGATAACACCCCCCCATTACGTCATGCTTCAGAAATGTGGAAAATGGTCCGTTTTCAAATGTTTTATTTTTGAACGTCAGTTCACATTTGTAGGTGGATCATCAGTGTTAGAGCTAAAATTAGCATGTTTAAAGTGATTTTCATGCTTCCAGGGGCCCAAAACACAAGATTTATGGAATGGTTAAAAGTGCATGAAAATGGCCAATTTACTCACTCTGAGTTCTCAAAAAGGGTTTCTTCACCCCGGGAAGTTAATTAAATACCATTTGGAGGCATTTAATGTTCGAGCAAAAACGGCTGATTTTCGACAAAAGAGATAACACCCCCCCATTACGTCATGCTTCAGAAATGTGGAAAATGGTCCGTTTTCAAATGTTTTATTTTTGAACGTCAGTTCACATTTGTAGGTGGATCATCAGTGTTAGAGCTAAAATTAGCATGTTTAAAGTGATTTTCATGCTTCCAGGGGCTCGGGAAGTTAATTAAATACCATTTGGAGGCATTTAATGTTCGAGCAAAAACGGCTGATTTTCGACAAAAGAGATAACACCCCCCCATTACGTCATGCTTCAGAAATGTGGAAAATGGTCCGTTTTCAAATGTTTTATTTTTGAACGTCAGTTCACATTTGTAGGTGGATCATCAGTGTTAGAGCTAAAATTAGCATGTTTAAAGTGATTTTCATGCTTCCAGGGGCTCGGGAAGTTAATTAAATACCATTTGGAGGCATTTAATGTTCGAGCAAAAACGGCTGATTTTCGACAAAAGAGATAACACCCCCCCATTACGTCATGCTTCAGAAATGTGGAAAATGGTCCGTTTTCAAATGTTTTATTTTTGAACGTCAGTTCACATTTGTAGGTGGATCATCAGTGTTAGAGCTAAAATTAGCATGTTTAAAGTGATTTTCATGCTTCCAGGGGCTCGGGAAGTTAATTAAATACCATTTGGAGGCATTTAATGTTCGAGCAAAAACGGCTGATTTTCGACAAAAGAGATAACACCCCCCCATTACGTCATGCTTCAGAAATGTGGAAAATGGTCCGTTTTCAAATGTTTTATTTTTGAACGTCAGTTCACATTTGTAGGTGGATCATCAGTGTTAGAGCTAAAATTAGCATGTTTAAAGTGATTTTCATGCTTCCAGGGGCCCAAAACACAAGATTAATGGAATGGTTAAAAGTGCATGAAAATGGCCAATTTACTCACTCTGAGTTCTCAAAAAGGGTTTCTTCACCCCGGGAAGTTAATTAAATACCATTTGGAGGCATGTAATGTTCAAGCAAAAACGGCTGATTTTCGACAAAAGAGATAACACCCCCCCATTACGTCATGCTTCAGAAATGTGGAAAATGGTCCGTTTTCAAATGTTTTATTTTTGAACGTCAGTTCACATTTGTAGGTGGATCATCAGTGTTAGAGCTAAAATTAGCATGTTTAAAGTGATTTTCATGCTTCCAGGGGCTCGGGAAGTTAATTAAATACCATTTGGAGGCATTTAATGTTCGAGCAAAAACGGCTGATTTTCGACAAAAAAGATAACACCCCCCCATTACGTCATGCTTCAGAAATGTGGAAAATGGTCCGTTTTCAAATGTTTTATTTTTGAACATCAGTTCACATTTGTAGGTGGATCATCAGTGTTAGAGCTAAAATTAGCACGTTTCAAGTGATTTTCATGCTTCCAGGGGCTCGGGAAGTTAATTAAATACCATTTGGAGGCATTTAATGTTCGAGCAAAAACGGCTGATTTTCGACAAAAGAGATAACACCCCCCCATTACGTCATGCTTCAGAAATGTGGAAAATGGTCCGTTTTCAAATGTTTTATTTTTGAACGTCAGTTCACATTTGTAGGTGGATCATCAGTGTTAGAGCTAAAATTAGCATGTTTAAAGTGAATTTCATGCTTCCAGGGGCCCAAAACACAAGATTTATGGAATGGTTAAAAGTGCATGAAAATGGCCAATTTACTCACTCTGAGTTCTCAAAAAGGGTTTCTTCACCCCGGGAAGTTAATTAAATACCATTTGGAGGCATTTAATGTTCGAGCAAAAACGGCTGATTTTCGACAAAAGAGATAACACCCCCCCATTACGTCATGCTTCAGAAATGTGGAAAATGGTCCATTTTCAAATGTTTTATTTTTGAACGTCAGTTCACATTTGTAGGTGGATCATCAGTGTTAGAGCTAAAATTAGCATGTTTAAAGTGATTTTCATGCTTCCAGGGGCTCGGGAAGTTAATTAAATACCATTTGGAGGCATTTAATGTTCGAGCAAAAACGGCTGATTTTCGACAAAAGAGATAACACCCCCCCATTACGTCATGCTTCAGAAATGTGGAAAATGGTCCGTTTTCAAATGTTTTATTTTTGAACGTCAGTTCACATTTGTAGGTGGATCATCAGTGTTAGAGCTAAAATTAGCATGTTTAAAGTGATTTTCATGCTTCCAGGGGCTCGGGAAGTTAATTAAATACCATTTGGAGGCATTTAATGTTCGAGCAAAAACGGCTGATTTTCGACAAAAGAGATAACACCCCCCCATTACGTCATGCTTCAGAAATGTGGAAAATGGTCCGTTTTCAAATGTTTTATTTTTGAACGTCAGTTCACATTTGTAGGTGGATCATCAGTGTTAGAGCTAAAATTAGCATGTTTAAAGTGATTTTCATGCTTCCAGGGGCTCGGGAAGTTAATTAAATACCATTTGGAGGCATTTAATGTTCGAGCAAAAACGGCTGATTTTCGACAAAAAAGATAACACCCCCCCATTACGTCATGCTTCAGAAATGTGGAAAATGGTCCGTTTTCAAATGTTTTATTTTTGAACATCAGTTCACATTTGTAGGTGGATCATCAGTGTTAGAGCTAAAATTAGCATGTTTCAAGTGATTTTCATGCTTCCAGGGGCTCGGGAAGTTAATTAAATACCATTTGGAGGCATTTAATGTTCGAGCAAAAACGGCTGATTTTCGACAAAAGAGATAACACCCCCCCATTACGTCATGCTTCAGAAATGTGGAAAATGGTCCGTTTTCAAATGTTTTATTTTTGAACGTCAGTTCACATTTGTAGGTGGATCATCAGTGTTAGAGCTAAAATTAGCATGTTTAAAGTGATTTTCATGCTTCCAGGGGCCCAAAACACAAGATTTATGGAATGGTTAAAAGTGCATGAAAATGGCCAATTTACTCACTCTGAGTTCTCAAAAAGGGTTTCTTCACCCCGGGAAGTTAATTAAATACCATTTGGAGGCATTTAATGTTCGAGCAAAAACGGCTGATTTTCGACAAAAGAGATAACACCCCCCCATTACGTCATGCTTCAGAAATGTGGAAAATGGTCCGTTTTCAAATGTTTTATTTTTGAACGTCAGTTCACATGTGTAGGTGGATCATCAGTGTTAGAGCTAAAATTAGCATGTTTAAAGTGATTTTCATGCTTCCAGGGGCTCGGGAAGTGAAATAAATACCATTTGGAGGCATTTAATGTTCGAGCAAAAACGGCTGATTTTTGACAAAAGAGATAACACCCCCCCATTACGTCATGCTTCAGAAATGTGGAAAATGGTCCGTTTTCAAATGTTTTATTTTTGAACGTCAGTTCACATTTGTAGGTGGATCATCAGTGTTAGAGCTAAAATTAGCATGTTTAAAGTGATTTTCATGCTTCCAGGGGCCCGGGAAGTTAATTAAATACCATTTGGAGGCATTTAATGTTCGAGCAAAAACGGCTGATTTTCGACAAAAGAGATAACACCCCCCCATTACGTCATGCTTCAGAAATGTGGAAAATGGTCCGTTTTCAAATGTTTTTTTTTTGAACGTCAGTTCACATTTGTAGGTGGATCATCAGTGTTAGAGCTAAAATTAGCATGTTTAAAGTGATTTTCATGCTTCCAGGGGCCCAAAACACAAGATTTATGGAATGGGTAAAAGTGCATGAAAATGGCCAATTTACTCACTCTGAGTTCTCAAAAAGGGTTTCTTCACCCCGGGAAGTGAATTAAATACCATTTGGAGGCATTTAATGTTCGAGCAAAAACGGCTGATTTTCGACAAAAGAGATAACACCCCCCCATTACGTCATGCTTCAGAAATGTGGAAAATGGTCCGTTTTCAAATGTTTTATTTTTGAACGTCAGTTCACATTTGTAGGTGGATCATCAGTGTTAGAGCTAAAATTAGCATGTTTAAAGTGATTTTCATGCTTCCAGGGGCCCAAAACACAAGATTAATGGAATGGTTAAAAGTGCATGAAAATGGCCAATTTACTCACTCTGAGTTCTCAAAAAGGGTTTCTTCACCCCGGGAAGTGAAATAAATACCATTTGGAGGCATTTAATGTTCGAGCAAAAACGGCTGATTTTCGACAAAAGAGATAACACCCCCCCATTACGTCATGCTTCAGAAATGTGGAAAATGGTCCGTTTTCAAATGTTTTATTTTTGAACGTCAGTTCACATTTGTAGGTGGATCATCAGTGTTAGAGCTAAAATTAGCATGTTTAAAGTGATTTTCATGCTTCCAGGGGCTCGGGAAGTTAATTAAATACCATTTGGAGGCATTTAATGTTCGAGCAAAAACGGCTGATTTTCGACAAAAAAGAAAAACACCCCCCCATTACGTCATGCTTCAGAAATGTGGAAAATGGTCCGTTTTCAAATGTTTTATTTTTGAACATCAGTTCACATTTGTAGGTGGATCATCAGTGTTAGAGCTCAAATTAGCATGTTTAAAGTGATTTTCATGCTTCCAGGGGCCCAAAACACAAGATTTATGGAATGGTTAAAAGTGCATGAAAATGGCCAATTTACTCACTCTGAGTTCTCAAAAAGGGTTTCTTAACCCCGGGAAGTGAAATAAATACCATTTGGAGGCATTTAATGTTCGAGCAAAAACGGCTGATTTTCGACAAAAGAGATAACACCCCCCCATTACGTCATGCTTCAGAAATGTGGAAATGGTCCGTTTTCAAATGTTTTATTTTTGAACGTCAGTTCACATTTGTAGGTGGATCATCAGTGTTAGAGCTAAAATTAGCATGTTTAAAGTGATTTTCATGCTTCCAGGGGCTCGGGAAGTTAATTAAATACCATTTGGAGGCATTTAATGTTCGAGCAAAAACGGCTGATTTTCGACAAAAAAGATAACACCCCCCCATTACGTCATGCTTCAGAAATGTGGAAAATGGTCCGTTTTCAAATGTTTTATTTTTGAACATCAGTTCACATTTGTAGGTGGATCATCAGTGTTAGAGCTAAAATTAGCATGTTTCAAGTGATTTTCATGCTTCCAGGTGCTCGGGAAGTTAATTAAATACCATTTGGAGGCATTTAATGTTCGAGCAAAAACGGCTGATTTTCGACAAAAGAGATAACACCCCCCCATTACGTCATGCTTCAGAAATGTGGAAAATGGTCCGTTTTCAAATGTTTTATTTTTGAACGTCAGTTCACATTTGTAGGTGGATCATCAGTGTTAGAGCTAAAATTAGCATGTTTAAAGTGATTTTCATGCTTCCAGTGGCTCGGGAAGTTAATTAAATACCATTTGGAGGCATTTAATGTTCGAGCAAAAACGGCTGATTTTCGACAAAAGAGATAACACACCCCCATTACGTCATGCTTCAGAAATGTGGAAAATGGTCCGTTTTCAAATGTTTTATTTTTGAACGTCAGTTCACATTTGTAGGTGGATCATCAGTGTTAGAGCTAAAATTAGCATGTTTAAAGTGATTTTCATGCTTCCAGGGGCTCGGGAAGTGAATTAAATACCATTTGGAGGCATTTAATGTTCGAGCAAAAACGGCAGATTTTCGACAAAAGAGATAACACCCCCCCATTACGTCATGCTTCAGAAATGTGGAAAATGGTCCGTTTTCAAATGTTTTATTTTTGAACGTCAGTTCACATTTGTAGGTGGATCATCAGTGTTAGAGCTAAAATTAGCATGTTTAAAGTGATTTTCATGCTTCCAGGGGCCCAAAACACAAGATTAATGGAATGGTTAAAAGTGCATGAAAATGGCCAATTTACTCACTCTGAGTTCTCAAAAAGGGTTTCTTCACCCCGGGAAGTGAAATAAATACCATTTGGAGGCATTTAATGTTCGAGCAAAAACGGCTGATTTTCGACAAAAGAGATAACACCCCCCCATTACGTCATGCTTCAGAAATGTGGAAAATGGTCCGTTTTCAAATGTTTTATTTTTGAACGTCAGTTCACATTTGTAGGTGGATCATCAGTGTTAGAGCTAAAATTAGCATGTTTAAAGTGATTTTCATGCTTCCAGGGGCTCGGGAAGTTAATTAAATACCATTTGGAGGCATTTAATGTTCGAGCAAAAACGGCTGATTTTCGACAAAAAAGAAAAACACCCCCCCATTACGTCATGCTTCAGAAAT
The DNA here is from genome assembly GCF_964263255.1 of Lissotriton vulgaris. NCBI lineage: Eukaryota > Metazoa > Chordata > Amphibia > Caudata > Salamandridae > Lissotriton > Lissotriton vulgaris. The sequence continues at coordinate 256,904 of NW_028242337.1, forward strand.
GTGGAAAATGGTCCGTTTTCAAATGTTTTATTTTTGAACATCAGTTCACATTTGTAGGTGGATCATCAGTGTTAGAGCTCAAATTAGCATGTTTAAAGTGATTTTCATGCTTCCAGGGGCCCAAAACACAAGATTTATGGAATGGTTAAAAGTGCATGAAAATGGCCAATTTACTCACTCTGAGTTCTCAAAAAGGGTTTCTTAACCCCGGGAAGTGAAATAAATACCATTTGGAGGCATTTAATGTTCGAGCAAAAACGGCTGATTTTCGACAAAAGAGATAACACCCCCCCATTACGTCATGCTTCAGAAATGTGGAAATGGTCCGTTTTCAAATGTTTTATTTTTGAACGTCAGTTCACATTTGTAGGTGGATCATCAGTGTTAGAGCTAAAATTAGCATGTTTAAAGTGATTTTCATGCTTCCAGGGGCTCGGGAAGTTAATTAAATACCATTTGGAGGCATTTAATGTTCGAGCAAAAACGGCTGATTTTCGACAAAAAAGATAACACCCCCCCATTACGTCATGCTTCAGAAATGTGGAAAATGGTCCGTTTTCAAATGTTTTATTTTTGAACATCAGTTCACATTTGTAGGTGGATCATCAGTGTTAGAGCTAAAATTAGCATGTTTCAAGTGATTTTCATGCTTCCAGGTGCTCGGGAAGTTAATTAAATACCATTTGGAGGCATTTAATGTTCGAGCAAAAACGGCTGATTTTCGACAAAAGAGATAACACCCCCCCATTACGTCATGCTTCAGAAATGTGGAAAATGGTCCGTTTTCAAATGTTTTATTTTTGAACGTCAGTTCACATTTGTAGGTGGATCATCAGTGTTAGAGCTAAAATTAGCATGTTTAAAGTGATTTTCATGCTTCCAGTGGCTCGGGAAGTTAATTAAATACCATTTGGAGGCATTTAATGTTCGAGCAAAAACGGCTGATTTTCGACAAAAGAGATAACACACCCCCATTACGTCATGCTTCAGAAATGTGGAAAATGGTCCGTTTTCAAATGTTTTATTTTTGAACGTCAGTTCACATTTGTAGGTGGATCATCAGTGTTAGAGCTAAAATTAGCATGTTTAAAGTGATTTTCATGCTTCCAGGGGCTCGGGAAGTTAATTAAATACCATTTGGAGGCATTTAATGTTCGAGCAAAAACGGCAGATTTTCGACAAAAGAGATAACACCCCCCCATTACGTCATGCTTCAGAAATGTGGAAAATGGTCCGTTTTCAAATGTTTTATTTTTGAACGTCAGTTCACATTTGTAGGTGGATCATCAGTGTTAGAGCTAAAATTAGCATGTTTAAAGTGATTTTCATGCTTCCAGGGGCTCGGGAAGTTAATTAAATACCATTTGGAGGCATTTAATGTTCGAGCAAAAACGGCTGATTTTCGACAAAAGAGATAGCACCCCCCCATTACGTCATGCTTCAGAAATGTGGAAAATGGTCCGTTTTCAAATGTTTTATTTTTGAACGTCAGTTCACATTTGTAGGTGGATCATCAGTGTTAGAGCTAAAATTAGCATGTTTAAAGTGAATTTCATGCTTCCAGGGGCCCAAAACACAAGATTTATGGAATGGTTAAAAGTGCATGAAAATGGCCAATTTACTCACTCTGAGTTCTCAAAAAGGGTTTCTTCACCCCGGGAAGTTAATTAAATACCATTTGGAGGCATTTAATGTTCGAGCAAAAACGGCTGATTTTCGACAAAAGAGATAACACCCCCCCATTACGTCATGCTTCAGAAATGTGGAAAATGGTCCGTTTTCAAATGTTTTATTTTTGAACGTCAGTTCACATTTGTAGGTGGATCATCAGTGTTAGAGCTAAAATTAGCATGTTTAAAGTGATTTTCATGCTTCCAGGGGCTCGGGAAGTTAATTAAATACCATTTGGAGGCATTTAATGTTCGAGCAAAAACGGCTGATTTTCGACAAAAGAGATAACACCCCCCCATTACGTCATGCTTCAGAAATGTGGAAAATGGTCCGTTTTCAAATGTTTTATTTTTGAACGTCAGTTCACATTTGTAGGTGGATCATCAGTGTTAGAGCTATAATTAGCATGTTTAAAGTGATTTTCATGCTTCCAGGGGCTCGGGAAGTTAATTAAATACCATTTGGAGGCATTTAATGTTCGAGCAAAAACGGCTGATTTTCGACAAAAGAGATAACACCCCCCCATTACGTCATGCTTCAGAAATGTGGAAAATGGTCCGTTTTCAAATGTTTTATTTTTGAACGTCAGTTCACATTTGTAGGTGGATCATCAGTGTTAGAGCTAAAATTAGCATGTTTAAAGTGATTTTCATGCTTCCAGGGGCCCAAAACACAAGATTAATGGAATGGTTAAAAGTGCATGAAAATGGCCAATTTACTCACTCTGAGTTCTCAAAAAGGGTTTCTTCACCCCGGGAAGTTAATTAAATACCATTTGGAGGCATGTAATGTTCAAGCAAAAACGGCTGATTTTCGACAAAAGAGATAACACCCCCCCATTACGTCATGCTTCAGAAATGTGGAAAATGGTCCGTTTTCAAATGTTTTATTTTTGAACGTCAGTTCACATTTGTAGGTGGATCATCAGTGTTAGAGCTAAAATTAGCATGTTTAAAGTGATTTTCATGCTTCCAGGGGCTCGGGAAGTTAATTAAATACCATTTGGAGGCATTTAATGTTCGAGCAAAAACGGCTGATTTTCGACAAAAAAGATAACACCCCCCCATTACGTCATGCTTCAGAAATGTGGAAAATGGTCCGTTTTCAAATGTTTTATTTTTGAACATCAGTTCACATTTGTAGGTGGATCATCAGTGTTAGAGCTAAAATTAGCATGTTTCAAGTGATTTTCATGCTTCCAGGGGCTCGGGAAGTTAATTAAATACCATTTGGAGGCATTTAATGTTCGAGCAAAAACGGCTGATTTTCGACAAAAGAGATAACACCCCCCCATTACGTCATGCTTCAGAAATGTGGAAAATGGTCCGTTTTCAAATGTTTTATTTTTGAACGTCAGTTCACATTTGTAGGTGGATCATCAGTGTTAGAGCTAAAATTAGCATGTTTAAAGTGAATTTCATGCTTCCAGGGGCCCAAAACACAAGATTTATGGAATGGTTAAAAGTGCATGAAAATGGCCAATTTACTCACTCAGAGTTCTCAAAAAGGGTTTCTTCACCCCGGGAAGTTAATTAAATACCATTTGGAGGCATTTAATGTTCGAGCAAAAACGGCTGATTTTCGACAAAAGAGATAACACCCCCCCATTACGTCATGCTTCAGAAATGTGGAAAATGGTCCGTTTTCAAATGTTTTATTTTTGAACGTCAGTTCACATTTGTAGGTGGATCATCAGTGTTAGAGCTAAAATTAGCATGTTTAAAGTGATTTTCATGCTTCCAGGGGCTCGGGAAGTTAATTAAATACCATTTGGAGGCATTTAATGTTCGAGCAAAAACGGCTGATTTTCGACAAAAGAGATAACACCCCCCCATTACGTCATGCTTCAGAAATGTGGAAAATGGTCCGTTTTCAAATGTTTTATTTTTGAACGTCAGTTCACATTTGTAGGTGGATCATCAGTGTTAGAGCTAAAATTAGCATGTTTAAAGTGATTTTCATGCTTCCAGGGGCTCGGGAAGTTAATTAAATACCATTTGGAGGCATTTAATGTTCGAGCAAAAACGGCTGATTTTCGACAAAAGAGATAACACCCCCCCATTACGTCATGCTTCAGAAATGTGGAAAATGGTCCGTTTTCAAATGTTTTATTTTTGAACGTCAGTTCACATTTGTAGGTGGATCATCAGTGTTAGAGCTAAAATTAGCATGTTTAAAGTGATTTTCATGCTTCCAGGGGCCCGGGAAGTTAATTAAATACCATTTGGAGGCATTTAATTTTCGAGCAAAAACGGCTGATTTTCGACAAAAGAGATAACACCCCCCCATTACGTCATGCTTCAGAAATGTGGAAAATGGTCCGTTTTCAAATGTTTTTTTTTTGAACGTCAGTTCACATTTGTAGGTGGATCATCAGTGTTAGAGCTAAAATTAGCATGTTTAAAGTGATTTTCATGCTTCCAGGGGCCCAAAACACAAGATTTATGGAATGGGTAAAAGTGCATGAAAATGGCCAATTTACTCACTCTGAGTTCTCAAAAAGGGTTTCTTCACCCCGGGAAGTGAATTAAATACCATTTGGAGGCATTTAATGTTCGAGCAAAAACGGCTGATTTTCGACAAAAGAGATAACACCCCCCCATTACGTCATGCTTCAGAAATGTGGAAAATGGTCCGTTTTCAAATGTTTTATTTTTGAACGTCAGTTCACATTTGTAGGTGGATCATCAGTGTTAGAGCTAAAATTAGCATGTTTAAAGTGATTTTCATGCTTCCAGGGGCCCAAAACACAAGATTAATGGAATGGTTAAAAGTGCATGAAAATGGCCAATTTACTCACTCTGAGTTCTCAAAAAGGGTTTCTTCACCCCGGGAAGTGAAATAAATACCATTTGGAGGCATTTAATGTTCGAGCAAAAACGGCTGATTTTCGACAAAAGAGATAACACCCCCCCATTACGTCATGCTTCAGAAATGTGGAAAATGGTCCGTTTTCAAATGTTTTATTTTTGAACGTCAGTTCACATTTGTAGGTGGATCATCAGTGTTAGAGCTAAAATTAGCATGTTTAAAGTGATTTTCATGCTTCCAGGGGCTCGGGAAGGTAATTAAATACCATTTGGAGGCATTTAATGTTCGAGCAAAAACGGCTGATTTTCGACAAAAAAGATAACACCCCCCCATTACGTCATGCTTCAGAAATGTGGAAAATGGTCCGTTTTCAAATGTTTTATTTTTGAACATCAGTTCACATTTGTAGGTGGATCATCAGTGTTAGAGCTCAAATTAGCATGTTTAAAGTGATTTTCATGCTTCCAGGGGCCCAAAACACAAGATTTATGGAATGGTTAAAAGTGCATGAAAATGGCCAATTTACTCACTCTGAGTTCTCAAAAAGGGTTTCTTCACCCCGGGAAGTGAAATAAATACCATTTGGAGGCATTTAATGTTCGAGCAAAAACGGCTGATTTTCGACAAAAGAGATAACACCCCCCCATTACGTCATGCTTCAGAAATGTGGAAATGGTCCGTTTTCAAATGTTTTATTTTTGAACGTCAGTTCACATTTGTAGATGGATCATCAGTGTTAGAGCTAAAATTAGCATGTTTAAAGTGATTTTCATGCTTCCAGGGGCTCGGGAAGTTAATTAAATACCATTTGGAGGCATTTAATGTTCGAGCAAAAACGGCTGATTTTCGACAAAAGAGATAACACCCCCCCATTACGTCATGCTTCAGAAATGTGGAAAATGGTCCGTTTTCAAATGTTTTATTTTTGAACGTCAGTTCACATTTGTAGGTGGATCATCAGTGTTAGAGCTAAAATTAGCATGTTTAAAGTGAATTTCATGCTTCCAGGGGCCCAAAACACAAGATTTATGGAATGGTTAAAAGTGCATGAAAATGGCCAATTTACTTACTCTGAGTTCTCAAAAAGGGTTTCTTCACCCCGGGAAGTTAATTAAATACCATTTGGAGGCATTTAATGTTCGAGCAAAAACGGCTGATTTTCGACAAAAGAGATAACACCCCCCCATTACGTCATGCTTCAGAAATGTGGAAAATGGTCCGTTTTCAAATGTTTTATTTTTGAACGTCAGTTCACATTTGTAGGTGGATCATCAGTGTTAGAGCTAAAATTAGCATGTTTAAAGTGATTTTCATGCTTCCAGGGGCTCGGGAAGTTAATTAAATACCATTTGGAGGCATTTAATGTTCGAGCAAAAACGGCTGATTTTCGACAAAAGAGATAACACCCCCCCCATTACGTCATGCTTCAGAAATGTGGAAAATGGTCCGTTTTCAAATGTTTTATTTTTGAACGTCAGTTCACATTTGTAGGTGGATCATCAGTGTTAGAGCTAAAATTAGCATGTTTAAAGTGATTTTCATGCTTCCAGGGGCTCGGGAAGTTAATTAAATACCATTTGGAGGCATTTAATGTTCGAGCAAAAACGGCTGATTTTCGACAAAAGAGATAACACCCCCCCATTACGTCATGCTTCAGAAATGTGGAAAATGGTCCGTTTTCAAATGTTTTATTTTTGAACGTCAGTTCACATTTGTAGGTGGATCATCAGTGTTAGAGCTAAAATTAGCATGTTTAAAGTGATTTTCATGCTTCCAGGGGCCCAAAACACAAGATTAATGGAATGGTTAAAAGTGCATGAAAATGGCCAATTTACTCACTCTGAGTTCTCAAAAAGGGTTTCTTCACCCCGGGAAGTTAATTAAATACCATTTGGAGGCATGTAATGTTCAAGCAAAAACGGCTGATTTTCGACAAAAGAGATAACACCCCCCCATTACGTCATGCTTCAGAAATGTGGAAAATGGTCCGTTTTCAAATGTTTTATTTTTGAACGTCAGTTCACATTTGTAGGTGGATCATCAGTGTTAGAGCTAAAATTAGCATGTTTAAAGTGATTTTCATGCTTCCAGGGGCTCGGGAAGTTAATTAAATACCATTTGGAGGCATTTAATGTTCGAGCAAAAACGGCTGATTTTCGACAAAAGAGATAACACCCCCCCATTACGTCATGCTTCAGAAATGTGGAAAATGGTCCGTTTTCAAATGTTTTATTTTTGAACGTCAGTTCACATTTGTAGGTGGATCATCAGTGTTAGAGCTAAAATTAGCATGTTTAAAGTGATTTTCATGCTTCCAGGGGCCCAAAACACAAGATTAATGGAATGGTTAAAAGTGCATGAAAATGGCCAATTTACTCACTCTGAGTTCTCAAAAAGGGTTTCTTCACCCCGGGAAGTGAAATAAATACCATTTGGAGGCATTTAATGTTCGAGCAAAAACGGCTGATTTTCGACAAAAAAGATAACACCCCCCCATTACGTCATGCTTCAGAAATGTGGAAAATGGTCCGTTTTCAAATGTTTTATTTTTGAACATCAGTTCACATTTGTAGGTGGATCATCAGTGTTAGAGCTAAAATTAGCATGTTTCAAGTGATTTTCATGCTTCCAGGGGCTCGGGAAGTTAATTAAATACCATTTGGAGGCATTTAATGTTCGAGCAAAAACGGCTGATTTTCGACAAAAGAGATAACACCCCCCCATTACGTCATGCTTCAGAAATGTGGAAAATGGTCCGTTTTCAAATGTTTTATTTTTGAACGTCAGTTCACATTTGTAGGTGGATCATCAGTGTTAGAGCTAAAATTAGCATGTTTAAAGTGATTTTCATGCTTCCAGGGGCCCAAAACACAAGATTTATGGAATGGTTAAAAGTGCATGAAAATGGCCAATTTACTCACTCTGAGTTCTCAAAAAGGGTTTCTTCACCCCGGGAAGTTAATTAAATACCATTTGGAGGCATTTAATGTTCGAGCAAAAACGGCTGATTTTCGACAAAAGAGATAACACCCCCCCATTACGTCATGCTTCAGAAATGTGGAAAATGGTCCGTTTTCAAATGTTTTATTTTTGAACGTCAGTTCACATTTGTAGGTGGATCAGCAGTGTTAGAGCTAAAATTAGCATGTTTAAAGTGATTTTCATGCTTCCAGGGGCTCGGGAAGTGAAATAAATACCATTTAGAGGCATTTAATGTTCGAGCAAAAACGGCTGATTTTTGACAAAAGAGATAACACCCCCCCATTACGTCATGCTTCAGAAATGTGGAAAATGGTCCGTTTTCAAATGTTTTATTTTTGAACGTCAGTTCACATTTGTAGGTGGATCATCAGTGTTAGAGCTAAAATTAGCATGTTTAAAGTGATTTTCATGCTTCCAGGGGCCCGGGAAGTTAATTAAATACCATTTGGAGGCATTTAATGTTCGAGCAAAAACGGCTGATTTTCGACAAAAGAGATAACACCCCCCCATTACGTCATGCTTCAGAAATGTGGAAAATGGTCCGTTTTCAAATGTTTTTTTTTTGAACGTCAGTTCACATTTGTAGGTGGATCATCGGTGTTAGAGCTAAAATTAGCATGTTTAAAGTGATTTTCATGCTTCCAGGGGCCCAAAACACAAGATTTATGGAATGGGTAAAAGTGCATGAAAATGGCCAATTTACTCACTCTGAGTTCTCAAAAAGGGTTTCTTCACCCCGGGAAGTGAATTAAATACCATTTGGAGGCATTTAATGTTCGAGCAAAAACGGCTGATTTTCGACAAAAGAGATAACACCCCCCCATTACGTCATGCTTCAGAAATGTGGAAAATGGTCCGTTTTCAAATGTTTTATTTTTGAACGTCAGTTCACATTTGTAGGTGGATCATCAGTGTTAGAGCTAAAATTAGCATGTTTAAAGTGATTTTCATGCTTCCAGGGGCCTAAAACACAAGATTAATGGAATGGTTAAAAGTGCATGAAAATGGCCAATTTACTCACTCTGAGTTCTCAAAAAGGGTTTCTTCACCCCGGGAAGTGAAATAAATACCATTTGGAGGCATTTAATGTTCGAGCAAAAACGGCTGATTTTCGACAAAAGAGATAACACCCCCCCATTACGTCATGCTTCAGAAATGTGGAAAATGGTCCGTTTTCAAATGTTTTATTTTTGAACGTCAGTTCACATTTGTAGGTGGATCATCAGTGTTAGAGCTAAAATTAGCATGTTTAAAGTGATTTTCATGCTTCCAGGGGCTCGGGAAGTTAATTAAATACCATTTGGAGGCATTTAATGTTCGAGCAAAAACGGCTGATTTTCGACAAAAAAGATAACACCCCCCCATTACGTCATGCTTCAGAAATGTGGAAAATGGTCCGTTTTCAAATGTTTTATTTTTGAACATCAGTTCACATTTGTAGGTGGATCATCAGTGTTAGAGCTCAAATTAGCATGTTTAAAGTGATTTTCATGCTTCCAGGGGCCCAAAACACAAGATTTATGGAATGGTTAAAAGTGCATGAAAATGGCCAATTTACTCACTCTGAGTTCTCAAAAAGGGTTTCTTCACCCCGGGAAGTGAAATAAATACCATTTGGAGGCATTTAATGTTCGAGCAAAAACGGCTGATTTTCGACAAAAGAGATAACACCCCCCCATTACGTCATGCTTCAGAAATGTGGAAATGGTCCGTTTTCAAATGTTTTATTTTTGAACGTCAGTTCACATTTGTAGGTGGATCATCAGTGTTAGAGCTAAAATTAGCATGTTTAAAGTGATTTTCATGCTTCCAGGGGCTCGGGAAGTTAATTAAATACCATTTGGAGGCATTTAATGTTCGAGCAAAAACGGCTGATTTTCGACAAAAAAGATAACACCCCCCCATTACGTCATGCTTCAGAAATGTGGAAAATGGTCCGTTTTCAAATGTTTTATTTTTGAACATCAGTTCACATTTGTAGGTGGATCATCAGTGTTAGAGCTAAAATTAGCATGTTTCAAGTGATTTTCATGCTTCCAGGGGCTCGGGAAGTTAATTAAATACCATTTGGAGGCATTTAATGTTCGAGCAAAAACGGCTGATTTTCGACAAAAGAGATAACACCCCCCCATTACGTCATGCTTCAGAAATGTGGAAAATGGTCCGTTTCCAAATGTTTTATTTTTGAACGTCAGTTCACATTTGTAGGTGGATCATCAGTGTTAGAGCTAAAATTAGCATGTTTAAAGTGATTTTCATGCTTCAAGGGGCTCGGGAAGTTAATTAAATACCATTTGGAGGCATTTAATGTTCGAGCAAAAACGGCTGATTTTCGACAAAAGAGATAACACACCCCCATTACGTCATGCTTCAGAAATGTGGAAAATGTTCCGTTTTCAAATGTTTTATTTTTGAACGTCAGTTCACATTTGTAGGTGGATCATCAGTGTTAGATCTAAAATTAGCATGTTTAAAGTGATTTTCATGCTTCCAGGGGCTCGGGAAGTTAATTAAATACCATTTGGAGGCATTTAATGTTCGAGCAAAAACGGCAGATTTTCGACAAAAGAGATAACACCCCCCCATTACGTCATGCTTCAGAAATGTGGAAAATGGTCCGTTTTCAAATGTTTTATTTTTGAACGTCAGTTCACATTTGTAGGTGGATCATCAGTGTTAGAGCTAAAATTAGCATGTTTAAAGTGATTTTCATGCTTCCAGGGGCTCGGGAAGTTAATTAAATACCATTTGGAGGCATTTAATGTTCGAGCAAAAACGGCTGATTTTCGACAAAAAAGATAACACCCCCCCATTACGTCATGCTTCAGAAATGTGGAAAATGGTCCGTTTTCAAATGTTTTATTTTTGAACATCAGTTCACATTTGTAGGTGGATCATCAGTGTTAGAGCTAAAATTAGCATGTTTCAAGTGATTTTCATGCTTCCAGGGGCTCGGGAAGTTAATTAAATACCATTTGGAGGCATTTAATGTTCGAGCAAAAACGGCTGATTTTCGACAAAAGAGATAACACCCCCCCATTACGTCATGCTTCAGAAATGTGGAAAATGGTCCGTTTTCAAATGTTTTATTTTTGAACGTCAGTTCACATTTGTAGGTGGATCATCAGTGTTAGAGCTAAAATTAGCATGTTTAAAGTGATTTTCATGCTTCCAGGGGCTCGGGAAGTTAATTAAATACCATTTGGAGGCATTTAATGTTCGAGCAAAAACGGCTGATTTTCGACAAAAGAAATAACACACCCCCATTACGTCATGCTTCAGAAATGTGGAAAATGGTCCGTTTTCAAATGTTTTATTTTTGAACGTCAGTTCACATTTGTAGGTGGATCATCAGTGTTAGAGCTAAAATTAGCATGTTTAAAGTGATTTTCATGCTTCCAGGGGCTCGGGAAGTTAATTAAATACCATTTGGAGGCATTTAATGTTCGAGCAAAAACGGCAGATTTTCGACAAAAGAGATAACACCCCCCCATTACGTCATGCTTCAGAAATGTGGAAAATGGTCCGTTTTCAAATGTTTTATTTTTGAACGTCAGTTCACATTTGTAGGTGGATCATCAGTGTTAGAGCTAAAATTAGCATGTTTAAAGTGATTTTCATGCTTCCAGGGGCCCAAAACACAAGATTAATGGAATGGTTAAAAGTGCATGAAAATGGCCAATTTACTCACTCTGAGTTCTCAAAAAGGGTTTCTTCACCCCGGGAAGTGAAATAAATACCATTTGGAGGCATTTAATGTTCGAGCAAAAACGGCTGATTTTCGACAAAAGAGATAACACCCCCCCATTACGTCATGCTTCAGAAATGTGGAAAATGGTCCGTTTTCAAATGTTTTATTTTTGAACGTCAGTTCACATTTGTAGGTGGATCATCAGTGTTAGAGCTAAAATTAGCATGTTTAAAGTGATTTTCATGCTTCCAGGGGCTCGGGAAGTTAATTAAATACCATTTGGAGGCATTTAATGTTCGAGCAAAAACGGCTGATTTTCGACAAAAGAGATAACACCCCCCCCATTACGTCATGCTTTAGAAATGTGGAAAATGGTCCGTTTTCAAATGCTTTATTTTTGAACGTCAGTTCACATTTGTAGGTGGATCATCAGTGTTAGAGCTAAAATTAGCATGTTTAAAGTGATTTTCATGCTTCCAGGGGCTCGGGAAGTGAATTAAATACCATTTGGAGGCATTTAATGTTCGAGCAAAAACGGCTGATTTTCGACAAAAGAGATAACACCCCCCCATTACGTCATGCTTCAGAAATGTGGAAAATGGTCCGTTTTCAAATGTTTTATTTTTGAACGTCAGTTCACATTTGTAGGTGGATCATCAGTGTTAGAGCTAAAATTAGCATGTTTAAAGTGATTTTCATGCTTCCAGGGGCCCAAAACACAAGATTAATGGAATGGTTAAAAGTGCATGAAAATGGCCAATTTACTCACTCTGAGTTCTCAAAAAGGGTTTCTTCACGCCGGGAAGTTAATTAAATACCATTTGGAGGCATTTAATGTTCGAGCAAAAACGGCTGATTTTCGACAAAAGAGATAACACCCCCCCATTACGTCATGCTTCAGAAATGTGGAAAATGGTCCGTTTTCAAATGTTTTATTTTTGAACGTCAGTTCACATTTGTAGGTGGATCATCAGTGTTAGAGCTAAAATTAGCATGTTTAAAGTGATTTTCATGCTTCCAGGGGCCCAAAACACAAGATTTATGGAATGGTTAAAAGTGCATGAAAATGGCCAATTTACTCACTCTGAGTTCTCAAAAAGGGTTTCTTCACCCCGGGAAGTTAATTAAATACCATTTGGAGGCATTTAATGTTCGAGCAAAAACGGCTGATTTTCGACAAAATAGATAACACCCCCCCATTACGTCATGCTTCAGAAATGTGGAAAATGGTCCGTTTTCAAATGTTTTATTTTTGAACGTCAGTTCACATTTGTAGGTGGATCATCAGTGTTAGAGCTAAAATTAGCATGTTTAAAGTGATTTTCATGCTTCCAGGGGCCCAAAACACAAGATTTATGGAATGGTTAAAAGTGCATGAAAATGGCCAATTTACTCACTCTGAGTTCTCAAAAAGGGTTTCTTCACCCCGGGAAGTTAATTAAATACCATTTGGAGGCATTTAATGTTCGAGCAAAAACGGCTGATTTTCGACAAAAGAGATAACACCCCCCCATTACGTCATGCTTCAGAAATGTGGAAAATGGTCCGTTTTCAAATGTTTTATTTTTGAACGTCAGTTCACATTTGTAGGTGGATCATCAGTGTTAGAGCTAAAATTAGCATGTTTAAAGTGATTTTCATGCTTCCAGGGGCTCGGGAAGCTAATTAAATACCATTTGGAGGCATTTAATGTTCGAGCAAAAACGGCTGATTTTCGACAAAAGAGATAACACCCCCCCATTACGTCATGCTTCAGAAATGTGGAAAATGGTCCGTTTTCAAATGTTTTATTTTTGAACGTCAGTTCACATTTGTAGGTGGATCATCAGTGTTAGAGCTAAAATTAGCATGTTTAAAGTGATTTTCATGCTTCCAGGGGCTCGGGAAGTTAATTAAATACCATTTGGAGGCATTTAATGTTCGAGCAAAAACGGCTGATTTTCGACAAAAGAGATAACACCCCCCCATTACGTCATGCTTCAGAAATGTGGAAAATGGTCCGTTTTCAAATGTTTTATTTTTGAACGTCAGTTCACATTTGTAGGTGGATCATCAGTGTTAGAGCTAAAATTAGCATGTTTAAAGTGATTTTCATGCTTCCAGGGGCCCAAAACACAAGATTTATGGAATGGTTAAAAGTGCATGAAAATGGCCAATTTACTCACTCTGAGTTCTCAAAAAGGGTTTCTTCACCCCGGGAAGTTAATTAAATACCATTTGGAGGCATTTAATGTTCGAGCAAAAACGGCTGATTTTCGACAAAAGAGATAACACCCCCCCATTACGTCATGCTTCAGAAATGTGGAAAATGGTCCGTTTTCAAATGTTTTATTTTTGAACGTCAGTTCACATTTGTAGGTGGATCATCAGTGTTAGAGCTAAAATTAGCATGTTTAAAGTGATTTTCATGCTTCCAGGGGCTCGGGAAGTTAATTAAATACCATTTGGAGGCATTTAATGTTCGAGCAAAAACGGCTGATTTTCGACAAAAGAGATAACACCCCCCCATTACGTCATGCTTCAGAAATGTGGAAAATGGTCCGTTTTCAAATGTTTTATTTTTGAACGTCAGTTCACATTTGTAGGTGGATCATCAGTGTTAGAGCTAAAATTAGCATGTTTAAAGTGATTTTCATGCTTCCAGGGGCCCTAAACACAAGATTTATGGAATGGTTAAAAGTGCATGAAAATGGCCAATTTACTCACTCTGAGTTCTCAAAAAGGGTTTCTTCACCCCGGGAAGTTAATTAAATACCATTTGGAGGCATTTAATGTTCGAGCAAAAACGGCTGATTTTCGACAAAAGAGATAACACCCCCCCATTACGTCATGCTTCAGAAATGTGGAAAATGGTCCGTTTTCAAATGTTTTATTTTTGAACGTCAGTTCACATTTGTAGGTGGATCATCAGTGTTAGAGCTAAAATTAGCATGTTTAAAGTGATTTTCATGCTTCCAGGGGCTCGGGAAGTTAATTAAATACCATTTGGAGGCATTTAATGTTCGAGCAAAAACGGCTGATTTTCGACAAAAGAGATAACACCCCCCCATTACGTCATGCTTCAGAAATGTGGAAAATGGTCCGTTTTCAAATGTTTTATTTTTGAACGTCAGTTCACATTTGTAGGTGGATCATCAGTGTTAGAGCTATAATTAGCATGTTTAAAGTGATTTTCATGCTTCCAGGGGCTCGGGAAGTTAATTAAATACCATTTGGAGGCATTTAATGTTCGAGCAAAAACGGCTGATTTTCGACAAAAGAGATAACACCCCCCCATTACGTCATGCTTCAGAAATGTGGAAAATGGTCCGTTTTCAAATGTTTTATTTTTGAACGTCAGTTCACATTTGTAGGTGGATCATCAGTGTTAGAGCTAAAATTAGCATGTTTAAAGTGATTTTCATGCTTCCAGGGGCCCAAAACACAAGATTAATGGAATGGTTAAAAGTGCATGAAAATGGCCAATTTACTCACTCTGAGTTCTCAAAAAGGGTTTCTTCACCCCGGGAAGTTAATTAAATACCATTTGGAGGCATGTAATGTTCAAGCAAAAACGGCTGATTTTCGACAAAAGAGATAACACCCCCCCATTACGTCATGCTTCAGAAATGTGGAAAATGGTCCGTTTTCAAATGTTTTATTTTTGAACGTCAGTTCACATTTGTAGGTGGATCATCAGTGTTAGAGCTAAAATTAGCATGTTTAAAGTGATTTTCATGCTTCCAGGGGCTCGGGAAGTTAATTAAATACCATTTGGAGGCATTTAATGTTCGAGCAAAAACGGCTGATTTTCGACAAAAAAGATAACACCCCCCCATTACGTCATGCTTCAGAAATGTGGAAAATGGTCCGTTTTCAAATGTTTTATTTTTGAACATCAGTTCACATTTGTAGGTGGATCATCAGTGTTAGAGCTAAAATTAGCATGTTTCAAGTGATTTTCATGCTTCCAGGGGCTCGGGAAGTTAATTAAATACCATTTGGAGGCATTTAATGTTCGAGCAAAAACGGCTGATTTTCGACAAAAGAGATAACACCCCCCCATTACGTCATGCTTCAGAAATGTGGAAAATGGTCCGTTTTCAAATGTTTTATTTTTGAACGTCAGTTCACATTTGTAGGTGGATCATCAGTGTTAGAGCTAAAATTAGCATGTTTAAAGTGATTTTCATGCTTCCAGGGGCCCAAAACACAAGATTTATGGAATGGTTAAAAGTGCATGAAAATGGCCAATTTACTCACTCAGAGTTCTCAAAAAGGGTTTCTTCACCCCGGGAAGTTAATTAAATACCATTTGGAGGCATTTAATGTTCGAGCAAAAACGGCTGATTTTCGACAAAAGAGATAACACCCCCCCATTACGTCATGCTTCAGAAATGTGGAAAATGGTCCGTTTTCAAATGTTTTATTTTTGAACGTCAGTTCACATTTGTAGGTGGATCATCAGTGTTAGAGCTAAAATTAGCATGTTTAAAGTGATTTCCATGCTTCCAGGGGCTCGGGAAGTTAATTAAATACCATTTGGAGGCATTTAATGTTCGAGCAAAAACGGCTGATTTTCGACAAAAGAGATAACACCCCCCCATTACGTCATGCTTCAGAAATGTGGAAAATGGTCCGTTTTCAAATGTTTTATTTTTGAACGTCAGTTCACATTTGTAGGTGGATCATCAGTGTTAGAGCTAAAATTAGCATGTTTAAAGTGATTTTCATGCTTCCAGGGGCTCGGGAAGTTAATTAAATACCATTTGGAGGCATTTAATGTTCGAGCAAAAACGGCTGATTTTCGACAAAAGAGATAACACCCCCCCATTACGTCATGCTTCAGAAATGTGGAAAATGGTCCGTTTTCAAATGTTTTATTTTTGAACGTCAGTTCACATTTGTAGGTGGATCATCAGTGTTAGAGCTAAAATTAGCATGTTTAAAGTGATTTTCATGCTTCCAGGGGCCCGGGAAGTTAATTAAATACCATTTGGAGGCATTTAATTTTCGAGCAAAAACGGCTGATTTTCGACAAAAGAGATAACACCCCCCCATTACGTCATGCTTCAGAAATGTGGAAAATGGTCCGTTTTCAAATGTTTTTTTTTTGAACGTCAGTTCACATTTGTAGGTGGATCATCAGTGTTAGAGCTAAAATTAGCATGTTTAAAGTGATTTTCATGCTTCCAGGGGCCCAAAACACAAGATTTATGGAATGGGTAAAAGTGCATGAAAATGGCCAATTTACTCACTCTGAGTTCTCAAAAAGGGTTTCTTCACCCCGGGAAGTGAATTAAATACCATTTGGAGGCATTTAATGTTCGAGCAAAAACGGCTGATTTTCGACAAAAGAGATAACACCCCCCCATTACGTCATGCTTCAGAAATGTGGAAAATGGTCCGTTTTCAAATGTTTTATTTTTGAACGTCAGTTCACATTTGTAGGTGGATCATCAGTGTTAGAGCTAAAATTAGCATGTTTAAAGTGATTTTCATGCTTCCAGGGGCCCAAAACACAAGATTAATGGAATGGTTAAAAGTGCATGAAAATGGCCAATTTACTCACTCTGAGTTCTCAAAAAGGGTTTCTTCACCCCGGGAAGTGAAATAAATACCATTTGGAGGCATTTAATGTTCGAGCAAAAACGGCTGATTTTCGACAAAAGAGATAACACCCCCCCATTACGTCATGCTTCAGAAATGTGGAAAATGGTCCGTTTTCAAATGTTTTATTTTTCAACGTCAGTTCACATTTGTAGGTGGATCATCAGTGTTAGAGCTAAAATTAGCATGTTTAAAGTGATTTTCATGCTTCCAGGGGCTCGGGAAGGTAATTAAATACCATTTGGAGGCATTTAATGTTCGAGCAAAAACGGCTGATTTTCGACAAAAAAGATAACACCCCCCCATTACGTCATGCTTCAGAAATGTGGAAAATGGTCCGTTTTCAAATGTTTTATTTTTGAACATCAGTTCACATTTGTAGGTGGATCATCAGTGTTAGAGCTCAAATTAGCATGTTTAAAGTGATTTTCATGCTTCCAGGGGCCCAAAACACAAGATTTATGGAATGGTTAAAAGTGCATGAAAATGGCCAATTTACTCACTCTGAGTTCTCAAAAAGGGTTTCTTCACCCCGGGAAGTGAAATAAATACCATTTGGAGGCATTTAATGTTCGAGCAAAAACGGCTGATTTTCGACAAAAGAGATAACACCCCCCCATTACGTCATGCTTCAGAAATGTGGAAATGGTCCGTTTTCAAATGTTTTATTTTTGAACGTCAGTTCACATTTGTAGATGGATCATCAGTGTTAGAGCTAAAATTAGCATGTTTAAAGTGATTTTCATGCTTCCAGGGGCTCGGGAAGTTAATTAAATACCATTTGGAGGCATTTAATGTTCGAGCAAAAACGGCTGATTTTCGACAAAAGAGATAACACCCCCCCATTACGTCATGCTTCAGAAATGTGGAAAATGGTCCGTTTTCAAATGTTTTATTTTTGAACGTCAGTTCACATTTGTAGGTGGATCATCAGTGTTAGAGCTAAAATTAGCATGTTTAAAGTGAATTTCATGCTTCCAGGGGCCCAAAACACAAGATTTATGGAATGGTTAAAAGTGCATGAAAATGGCCAATTTACTTACTCTGAGTTCTCAAAAAGGGTTTCTTCACCCCGGGAAGTTAATTAAATACCATTTGGAGGCATTTAATGTTCGAGCAAAAACGGCTGATTTTCGACAAAAGAGATAACACCCCCCCATTACGTCATGCTTCAGAAATGTGGAAAATGGTCCGTTTTCAAATGTTTTATTTTTGAACGTCAGTTCACATTTGTAGGTGGATCATCAGTGTTAGAGCTAAAATTAGCATGTTTAAAGTGATTTTCATGCTTCCAGGGGCTCGGGAAGTTAATTAAATACCATTTGGAGGCATTTAATGTTCGAGCAAAAACGGCTGATTTTCGACAAAAGAGATAACACCCCCCCCATTACGTCATGCTTCAGAAATGTGGAAAATGGTCCGTTTTCAAATGTTTTATTTTTGAACGTCAGTTCACATTTGTAGGTGGATCATCAGTGTTAGAGCTA
Source organism: Lissotriton vulgaris (assembly GCF_964263255.1). Lineage (NCBI taxonomy): Eukaryota > Metazoa > Chordata > Amphibia > Caudata > Salamandridae > Lissotriton > Lissotriton vulgaris. The sequence goes on from NW_028242337.1 coordinate 275,135, forward strand.
AAATTAGCATGTTTAAAGTGATTTTCATGCTTCCAGGGGCTCGGGAAGTTAATTAAATACCATTTGGAGGCATTTAATGTTCGAGCAAAAACGGCTGATTTTCGACAAAAGAGATAACACCCCCCCATTACGTCATGCTTCAGAAATGTGGAAAATGGTCCGTTTTCAAATGTTTTATTTTTGAACGTCAGTTCACATTTGTAGGTGGATCATCAGTGTTAGAGCTAAAATTAGCATGTTTAAAGTGATTTTCATGCTTCCAGGGGCCCAAAACACAAGATTAATGGAATGGTTAAAAGTGCATGAAAATGGCCAATTTACTCACTCTGAGTTCTCAAAAAGGGTTTCTTCACCCCGGGAAGTTAATTAAATACCATTTGGAGGCATGTAATGTTCAAGCAAAAACGGCTGATTTTCGACAAAAGAGATAACACCCCCCCATTACGTCATGCTTCAGAAATGTGGAAAATGGTCCGTTTTCAAATGTTTTATTTTTGAACGTCAGTTCACATTTGTAGGTGGATCATCAGTGTTAGAGCTAAAATTAGCATGTTTAAAGTGATTTTCATGCTTCCAGGGGCTCGGGAAGTTAATTAAATACCATTTGGAGGCATTTAATGTTCGAGCAAAAACGGCTGATTTTCGACAAAAAAGATAACACCCCCCCATTACGTCATGCTTCAGAAATGTGGAAAATGGTCCGTTTTCAAATGTTTTATTTTTGAACATCAGTTCACATTTGTAGGTGGATCATCAGTGTTAGAGCTAAAATTAGCATGTTTCAAGTGATTTTCATGCTTCCAGGGGCTCGGGAAGTTAATTAAATACCATTTGGAGGCATTTAATGTTCGAGCAAAAACGGCTGATTTTCGACAAAAGAGATAACACCCCCCCATTACGTCATGCTTCAGAAATGTGGAAAATGGTCCGTTTTCAAATGTTTTATTTTTGAACGTCAGTTCACATTTGTAGGTGGATCATCAGTGTTAGAGCTAAAATTAGCATGTTTAAAGTGATTTTCATGCTTCCAGGGGCCCAAAACACAAGATTTATGGAATGGTTAAAAGTGCATGAAAATGGCCAATTTACTCACTCTGAGTTCTCAAAAAGGGTTTCTTCACCCCGGGAAGTTAATTAAATACCATTTGGAGGCATTTAATGTTCGAGCAAAAACGGCTGATTTTCGACAAAAGAGATAACACCCCCCCATTACGTCATGCTTCAGAAATGTGGAAAATGGTCCGTTTTCAAATGTTTTATTTTTGAACGTCAGTTCACATTTGTAGGTGGATCAGCAGTGTTAGAGCTAAAATTAGCATGTTTAAAGTGATTTTCATGCTTCCAGGGGCTCGGGAAGTGAAATAAATACCATTTAGAGGCATTTAATGTTCGAGCAAAAACGGCTGATTTTTGACAAAAGAGATAACACCCCCCCATTACGTCATGCTTCAGAAATGTGGAAAATGGTCCGTTTTCAAATGTTTTATTTTTGAACGTCAGTTCACATTTGTAGGTGGATCATCAGTGTTAGAGCTAAAATTAGCATGTTTAAAGTGATTTTCATGCTTCCAGGGGCCCGGGAAGTTAATTAAATACCATTTGGAGGCATTTAATGTTCGAGCAAAAACGGCTGATTTTCGACAAAAGAGATAACACCCCCCCATTACGTCATGCTTCAGAAATGTGGAAAATGGTCCGTTTTCAAATGTTTTTTTTTTGAACGTCAGTTCACATTTGTAGGTGGATCATCAGTGTTAGAGCTAAAATTAGCATGTTTAAAGTGATTTTCATGCTTCCAGGGGCCCAAAACACAAGATTTATGGAATGGGTAAAAGTGCATGAAAATGGCCAATTTACTCACTCTGAGTTCTCAAAAAGGGTTTCTTCACCCCGGGAAGTGAATTAAATACCATTTGGAGGCATTTAATGTTCGAGCAAAAACGGCTGATTTTCGACAAAAGAGATAACACCCCCCCATTACGTCATGCTTCAGAAATGTGGAAAATGGTCCGTTTTCAAATGTTTTATTTTTGAACGTCAGTTCACATTTGTAGGTGGATCATCAGTGTTAGAGCTAAAATTAGCATGTTTAAAGTGATTTTCATGCTTCCAGGGGCCTAAAACACAAGATTAATGGAATGGTTAAAAGTGCATGAAAATGGCCAATTTACTCACTCTGAGTTCTCAAAAAGGGTTTCTTCACCCCGGGAAGTGAAATAAATACCATTTGGAGGCATTTAATGTTCGAGCAAAAACGGCTGATTTTCGACAAAAGAGATAACACCCCCCCATTACGTCATGCTTCAGAAATGTGGAAAATGGTCCGTTTTCAAATGTTTTATTTTTGAACGTCAGTTCACATTTGTAGGTGGATCATCAGTGTTAGAGCTAAAATTAGCATGTTTAAAGTGATTTTCATGCTTCCAGGGGCTCGGGAAGTTAATTAAATACCATTTGGAGGCATTTAATGTTCGAGCAAAAACGGCTGATTTTCGACAAAAAAGATAACACCCCCCCATTACGTCATGCTTCAGAAATGTGGAAAATGGTCCGTTTTCAAATGTTTTATTTTTGAACATCAGTTCACATTTGTAGGTGGATCATCAGTGTTAGAGCTCAAATTAGCATGTTTAAAGTGATTTTCATGCTTCCAGGGGCCCAAAACACAAGATTTATGGAATGGTTAAAAGTGCATGAAAATGGCCAATTTACTCACTCTGAGTTCTCAAAAAGGGTTTCTTCACCCCGGGAAGTGAAATAAATACCATTTGGAGGCATTTAATGTTCGAGCAAAAACGGCTGATTTTCGACAAAAGAGATAACACCCCCCCATTACGTCATGCTTCAGAAATGTGGAAATGGTCCGTTTTCAAATGTTTTATTTTTGAACGTCAGTTCACATTTGTAGGTGGATCATCAGTGTTAGAGCTAAAATTAGCATGTTTAAAGTGATTTTCATGCTTCCAGGGGCTCGGGAAGTTAATTAAATACCATTTGGAGGCATTTAATGTTCGAGCAAAAACGGCTGATTTTCGACAAAAAAGATAACACCCCCCCATTACGTCATGCTTCAGAAATGTGGAAAATGGTCCGTTTTCAAATGTTTTATTTTTGAACATCAGTTCACATTTGTAGGTGGATCATCAGTGTTAGAGCTAAAATTAGCATGTTTCAAGTGATTTTCATGCTTCCAGGGGCTCGGGAAGTTAATTAAATACCATTTGGAGGCATTTAATGTTCGAGCAAAAACGGCTGATTTTCGACAAAAGAGATAACACCCCCCCATTACGTCATGCTTCAGAAATGTGGAAAATGGTCCGTTTCCAAATGTTTTATTTTTGAACGTCAGTTCACATTTGTAGGTGGATCATCAGTGTTAGAGCTAAAATTAGCATGTTTAAAGTGATTTTCATGCTTCCAGGGGCTCGGGAAGTTAATTAAATACCATTTGGAGGCATTTAATGTTCGAGCAAAAACGGCTGATTTTCGACAAAAGAGATAACACACCCCCATTACGTCATGCTTCAGAAATGTGGAAAATGTTCCGTTTTCAAATGTTTTATTTTTGAACGTCAGTTCACATTTGTAGGTGGATCATCAGTGTTAGATCTAAAATTAGCATGTTTAAAGTGATTTTCATGCTTCCAGGGGCTCGGGAAGTTAATTAAATACCATTTGGAGGCATTTAATGTTCGAGCAAAAACGGCAGATTTTCGACAAAAGAGATAACACCCCCCCATTACGTCATGCTTCAGAAATGTGGAAAATGGTCCGTTTTCAAATGTTTTATTTTTGAACGTCAGTTCACATTTGTAGGTGGATCATCAGTGTTAGAGCTAAAATTAGCATGTTTAAAGTGATTTTCATGCTTCCAGGGGCTCGGGAAGTTAATTAAATACCATTTGGAGGCATTTAATGTTCGAGCAAAAACGGCTGATTTTCGACAAAAAAGATAACACCCCCCCATTACGTCATGCTTCAGAAATGTGGAAAATGGTCCGTTTTCAAATGTTTTATTTTTGAACATCAGTTCACATTTGTAGGTGGATCATCAGTGTTAGAGCTAAAATTAGCATGTTTCAAGTGATTTTCATGCTTCCAGGGGCTCGGGAAGTTAATTAAATACCATTTGGAGGCATTTAATGTTCGAGCAAAAACGGCTGATTTTCGACAAAAGAGATAACACCCCCCCATTACGTCATGCTTCAGAAATGTGGAAAATGGTCCGTTTTCAAATGTTTTATTTTTGAACGTCAGTTCACATTTGTAGGTGGATCATCAGTGTTAGAGCTAAAATTAGCATGTTTAAAGTGATTTTCATGCTTCCAGGGGCTCGGGAAGTTAATTAAATACCATTTGGAGGCATTTAATGTTCGAGCAAAAACGGCTGATTTTCGACAAAAGAAATAACACACCCCCATTACGTCATGCTTCAGAAATGTGGAAAATGGTCCGTTTTCAAATGTTTTATTTTTGAACGTCAGTTCACATTTGTAGGTGGATCATCAGTGTTAGAGCTAAAATTAGCATGTTTAAAGTGATTTTCATGCTTCCAGGGGCTCGGGAAGTTAATTAAATACCATTTGGAGGCATTTAATGTTCGAGCAAAAACGGCAGATTTTCGACAAAAGAGATAACACCCCCCCATTACGTCATGCTTCAGAAATGTGGAAAATGGTCCGTTTTCAAATGTTTTATTTTTGAACGTCAGTTCACATTTGTAGGTGGATCATCAGTGTTAGAGCTAAAATTAGCATGTTTAAAGTGATTTTCATGCTTCCAGGGGCCCAAAACACAAGATTAATGGAATGGTTAAAAGTGCATGAAAATGGCCAATTTACTCACTCTGAGTTCTCAAAAAGGGTTTCTTCACCCCGGGAAGTGAAATAAATACCATTTGGAGGCATTTAATGTTCGAGCAAAAACGGCTGATTTTCGACAAAAGAGATAACACCCCCCCATTACGTCATGCTTCAGAAATGTGGAAAATGGTCCGTTTTCAAATGTTTTATTTTTGAACGTCAGTTCACATTTGTAGGTGGATCATCAGTGTTAGAGCTAAAATTAGCATGTTTAAAGTGATTTTCATGCTTCCAGGGGCTCGGGAAGTTAATTAAATACCATTTGGAGGCATTTAATGTTCGAGCAAAAACGGCTGATTTTCGACAAAAGAGATAACACCCCCCCCATTACGTCATGCTTTAGAAATGTGGAAAATGGTCCGTTTTCAAATGTTTTATTTTTGAACGTCAGTTCACATTTGTAGGTGGATCATCAGTGTTAGAGCTAAAATTAGCATGTTTAAAGTGATTTTCATGCTTCCAGGGGCTCGGGAAGTGAATTAAATACCATTTGGAGGCATTTAATGTTCGAGCAAAAACGGCTGATTTTCGACAAAAGAGATAACACCCCCCCATTACGTCATGCTTCAGAAATGTGGAAAATGGTCCGTTTTCAAATGTTTTATTTTTGAACGTCAGTTCACATTTGTAGGTGGATCATCAGTGTTAGAGCTAAAATTAGCATGTTTAAAGTGATTTTCATGCTTCCAGGGGCCCAAAACACAAGATTAATGGAATGGTTAAAAGTGCATGAAAATGGCCAATTTACTCACTCTGAGTTCTCAAAAAGGGTTTCTTCACGCCGGGAAGTTAATTAAATACCATTTGGAGGCATTTAATGTTCGAGCAAAAACGGCTGATTTTCGACAAAAGAGATAACACCCCCCCATTACGTCATGCTTCAGAAATGTGGAAAATGGTCCGTTTTCAAATGTTTTATTTTTGAACGTCAGTTCACATTTGTAGGTGGATCATCAGTGTTAGAGCTAAAATTAGCATGTTTAAAGTGATTTTCATGCTTCCAGGGGCCCAAAACACAAGATTTATGGAATGGTTAAAAGTGCATGAAAATGGCCAATTTACTCACTCTGAGTTCTCAAAAAGGGTTTCTTCACCCCGGGAAGTTAATTAAATACCATTTGGAGGCATTTAATGTTCGAGCAAAAACGGCTGATTTTCGACAAAATAGATAACACCCCCCCATTACGTCATGCTTCAGAAATGTGGAAAATGGTCCGTTTTCAAATGTTTTATTTTTGAACGTCAGTTCACATTTGTAGGTGGATCATCAGTGTTAGAGCTAAAATTAGCATGTTTAAAGTGATTTTCATGCTTCCAGGGGCCCAAAACACAAGATTTATGGAATGGTTAAAAGTGCATGAAAATGGCCAATTTACTCACTCTGAGTTCTCAAAAAGGGTTTCTTCACCCCGGGAAGTTAATTAAATACCATTTGGAGGCATTTAATGTTCGAGCAAAAACGGCTGATTTTCGACAAAAGAGATAACACCCCCCCATTACGTCATGCTTCAGAAATGTGGAAAATGGTCCGTTTTCAAATGTTTTATTTTTGAACGTCAGTTCACATTTGTAGGTGGATCATCAGTGTTAGAGCTAAAATTAGCATGTTTAAAGTGATTTTCATGCTTCCAGGGGCTCGGGAAGCTAATTAAATACCATTTGGAGGCATTTAATGTTCGAGCAAAAACGGCTGATTTTCGACAAAAGAGATAACACCCCCCCATTACGTCATGCTTCAGAAATGTGGAAAATGGTCCGTTTTCAAATGTTTTATTTTTGAACGTCAGTTCACATTTGTAGGTGGATCATCAGTGTTAGAGCTAAAATTAGCATGTTTAAAGTGATTTTCATGCTTCCAGGGGCTCGGGAAGTTAATTAAATACCATTTGGAGGCATTTAATGTTCGAGCAAAAACGGCTGATTTTCGACAAAAGAGATAACACCCCCCCATTACGTCATGCTTCAGAAATGTGGAAAATGGTCCGTTTTCAAATGTTTTATTTTTGAACGTCAGTTCACATTTGTAGGTGGATCATCAGTGTTAGAGCTAAAATTAGCATGTTTAAAGTGATTTTCATGCTTCCAGGGGCCCAAAACACAAGATTTATGGAATGGTTAAAAGTGCATGAAAATGGCCAATTTACTCACTCTGAGTTCTCAAAAAGGGTTTCTTCACCCCGGGAAGTTAATTAAATACCATTTGGAGGCATTTAATGTTCGAGCAAAAACGGCTGATTTTCGACAAAAGAGATAACACCCCCCCATTACGTCATGCTTCAGAAATGTGGAAAATGGTCCGTTTTCAAATGTTTTATTTTTGAACGTCAGTTCACATTTGTAGGTGGATCATCAGTGTTAGAGCTAAAATTAGCATGTTTAAAGTGATTTTCATGCTTCCAGGGGCTCGGGAAGTTAATTAAATACCATGTGGAGGCATTTAATGTTCGAGCAAAAACGGCTGATTTTCGACAAAAGAGATAACACCCCCCCATTACGTCATGCTTCAGAAATGTGGAAAATGGTCCGTTTTCAAATGTTTTATTTTTGAACGTCAGTTCACATTTGTAGGTGGATCATCAGTGTTAGAGCTAAAATTAGCATGTTTAAAGTGATTTTCATGCTTCCAGGGGCCCTAAACACAAGATTTATGGAATGGTTAAAAGTGCATGAAAATGGCCAATTTACTCACTCTGAGTTCTCAAAAAGGGTTTCTTCACCCCGGGAAGTTAATTAAATACCATTTGGAGGCATTTAATGTTCGAGCAAAAACGGCTGATTTTCGACAAAAGAGATAACACCCCCCCATTACGTCATGCTTCAGAAATGTTGAAAATGGTCCGTTTTCAAATGTTTTATTTTTGAACGTCAGTTCACATTTGTAGGTGGATCATCAGTGTTAGAGCTAAAATTAGCATGTTTAAAGTGATTTTCATGCTTCCAGGGGCCCTAAACACAAGATTTATGGAATGGTTAAAAGTGCATGAAATGGCCAATTTACTCACTCTGAGTTCTCAAAAAGGGTTTCTTCACCCCGGGAAGTTAATTAAATACCATTTGGAGGCATTTAATGTTCGAGCAAAAACGGCTGATTTTCGACAAAAGAGATAACACCCCCCCATTACGTCATGCTTCAGAAATGTGGAAAATGGTCCGTTTTCAAATGTTTTTTTTTTTAACGTCAGTTCACATTTGTAGGTGGATCATCAGTGTTAGAGCTAAAATTAGCATGTTTAAAGTGATTTTCATGCTTCCAGGGGCCCTAAACACAAGATTTATGGAATGGTTAAAAGTGCATGAAATGGCCAATTTACTCACTCTGAGTTCTCAAAAAGGGTTTCTTCACCCCGGGAAGTTAATTAAATACCATTTGGAGGCATTTAATGTTCGAGCAAAAACGGCTGATTTTCGACAAAAGAGATAACACCCCCCCATTACGTCATGCTTTAGAAATGTGGAAAATGGTCCGTTTTCAAATGTTTTATTTTTGAACGTCAGTTCACATTTGTAGGTGGATCATCAGTGTTAGAGCTAAAATTAGCATGTTTAAAGTGATTTTCATGCTTCCAGGGGCTCGGGAAGCTAATTAAATACCATTTGGAGGCATTTAACGTTCGAGCAAAAACGGCTGATTTTCGACAAAAGAGATAACACCCCCCCATTACGTCATGCTTCAGAAATGTGGAAAATGGTCCGTTTTCAAATGTTTTATTTTTGAACGTCAGTTCACATTTGTAGGTGGATCATCAGTGTTAGAGCTAAAATTAGCATGTTTAAAGTGATTTTCATGCTTCCAGGGGCTCGGGAAGTTAATTAAATACCATTTGGAGGCATTTAATGTTCGAGCAAAAACGGCTGATTTTCGACAAAAGAGATAACACCCCCCCATTACGTCATGCTTCAGAAATGTGGAAAATGGTCCGTTTTCAAATGTTTTATTTTTGAACGTCAGTTCACATTTGTAGGTGGATCATCAGTGTTAGAGCTAAAATTAGCATGTTTAAAGTGATTTTCATGCTTCCAGGGGCCCAAAACACAAGATTTATGGAATGGTTAAAAGTGCATGAAAATGGCCAATTTACTCACTCTGAGTTCTCAAAAAGGGTTTCTTCACCCCGGGAAGTTAATTAAATACCATTTGGAGGCATTTAATGTTCGAGCAAAAACGGCTGATTTTCGACAAAAGAGATAACACCCCCCCATTACGTCATGCTTCAGAAATGTGGAAAATGGTCCATTTTCAAATGTTTTATTTTTGAACGTCAGTTCACATTTGTAGGTGGATCATCAGTGTTAGAGCTAAAATTAGCATGTTTAAAGTGATTTTCATGCTTCCAGGGGCTCGGGAAGTTAATTAAATACCATTTGGAGGCATTTAATGTTCGAGCAAAAACGGCTGATTTTCGACAAAAGAGATAACACCCCCCCATTACGTCATGCTTCAGAAATGTGGAAAATGGTCCGTTTTCAAATGTTTTATTTTTGAACGTCAGTTCACATTTGTAGGTGGATCATCAGTGTTAGAGCTAAAATTAGCATGTTTAAAGTGATTTTCATGCTTCCAGGGGCCCTAAACACAAGATTTATGGAATGGTTAAAAGTGCATGAAAATGGCCAATTTACTCACTCTGAGTTCTCAAAAAGGGTTTCTTCACCCCGGGAAGTTAATTAAATACCATTTGGAGGCATTTAATGTTCGAGCAAAAACGGCTGATTTTCGACAAAAGAGATAACACCCCCCCATTACGTCATGCTTCAGAAATGTTGAAAATGGTCCGTTTTCAAATGTTTTATTTTTGAACGTCAGTTCACATTTGTAGGTGGATCATCAGTGTTAGAGCTAAAATTAGCATGTTTAAAGTGATTTTCATGCTTCCAGGGGCCCTAAACACAAGATTTATGGAATGGTTAAAAGTGCATGAAATGGCCAATTTACTCACTCTGAGTTCTCAAAAAGGGTTTCTTCACCCCGGGAAGTTAATTAAATACCATTTGGAGGCATTTAATGTTCGAGCAAAAACGGCTGATTTTCGACAAAAGAGATAACACCCCCCCATTACGTCATGCTTCAGAAATGTGGAAAATGGTCCGTTTTCAAATGTTTTTTTTTTTAACGTCAGTTCACATTTGTAGGTGGATCATCAGTGTTAGAGCTAAAATTAGCATGTTTAAAGTGATTTTCATGCTTCCAGGGGCCCTAAACACAAGATTTATGGAATGGTTAAAAGTGCATGAAATGGCCAATTTACTCACTCTGAGTTCTCAAAAAGGGTTTCTTCACCCCGGGAAGTTAATTAAATACCATTTAGAGGCATTTAATGTTCGAGCAAAAACGACTGATTTTCGACAAAAGAGATAACACCCCCCCATTACGTCATGCTTCAGAAATGTGGAAAATGGTCCGTTTTCAAATGTTTTATTTTTGAACGTCAGTTCACATTTGTAGGTGGATCATCAGTGTTAGAGCTAAAATTAGCATGTTTAAAGTGATTTTCATGCTTCCAGGGGCTCAGGAAGCTAATTAAATACCATTTGGAGGCATTTAATGTTCGAGCAAAAACGGCTGATTTTCGACAAAAGAGATAACACCCCCCCATTACGTCATGCTTCAGAAATGTGGAAAATGGTCCGTTTTCAAATGTTTTATTTTTGAACGTCAGTTCACATTTGTAGGTGGATCATCAGTGTTAGAGCTAAAATTAGCATGTTTAAAGTGATTTTCATGCTTCCAGGGGCTCGGGAAGTTAATTAAATACCATTTGGAGGCATTTAATGTTCGAGCAAAAACGGCTGATTTTCGACAAAAGAGATAACACCCCCCCATTACGTCATGCTTCAGAAATGTGGAAAATGGTCCGTTTTCAAATGTTTTATTTTTGAACGTCAGTTCACATTTCTAGGTGGATCATCAGTGTTAGAGCTAAAATTAGCATGTTTAAAGTGATTTTCATGCTTCCAGGGGCCCAAAACACAAGATTTATGGAATGGTTAAAAGTGCATGAAAATGGCCAATTTACTCACTCTGAGTTCTCAAAAAGGGTTTCTTCACCCCGGGAAGTTAATTAAATACCATTTGGAGGCATTTAATGTTCGAGCAAAAACGGCTGATTTTCGACAAAAGAGATAACACCCCCCCATTACGTCATGCTTCAGAAATGTGGAAAATGGTCCGTTTTCAAATGTTTTATTTTTGAACGTCAGTTCACATTTGTAGGTGGATCATCAGTGTTAGAGCTAAAATTAGCATGTTTAAAGTGATTTTCATGCTTCCAGGGGCTCGGGAAGTTAATTAAATACCATTTGGAGGCATTTAATGTTCGAGCAAAAACGGCTGATTTTCGACAAAAGAGATAACACCCCCCATTACGTCATGCTTCAGAAATGTGGAAAATGGTCCGTTTTCAAATGTTTTATTTTTGAACGTCAGTTCACATTTGTAGGTGGATCATCAGTGTTAGAGCTAAAATTAGCATGTTTAAAGTGATTTTCATGCTTCCAGGGGCCCTAAACACAAGATTTATGGAATGGTTAAAAGTGCATGAAAATGGCCAATTTACTCACTCTGAGTTCTCAAAAAGGGTTTCTTCACCCCGGGAAGTTAATTAAATACCATTTGGAGGCATTTAATGTTCGAGCAAAAACGGCTGATTTTCGACAAAAGAGATAACACCCCCCCATTACGTCATGCTTCAGAAATGTTGAAAATGGTCCGTTTTCAAATGTTTTATTTTTGAACGTCAGTTCACATTTGTAGGTGGATCATCAGTGTTAGAGCTAAAATTAGCATGTTTAAAGTGATTTTCATGCTTCCAGGGGCCCTAAACACAAGATTTATGGAATGGTTAAAAGTGCATGAAATGGCCAATTTACTCACTCTGAGTTCTCAAAAAGGGTTTCTTCACCCCGGGAAGTTAATTAAATACCATTTGGAGGCATTTAATGTTCGAGCAAAAACGGCTGATTTTCGACAAAAGAGATAACACCCCCCCATTACGTCATGCTTCAGAAATGTGGAAAATGGTCCGTTTTCAAATGTTTTTTTTTTTAACGTCAGTTCACATTTGTAGGTGGATCATCAGTGTTAGAGCTAAAATTAGCATGTTTAAAGTGATTTTCATGCTTCCAGGGGCCCTAAACACAAGATTTATGGAATGGTTAAAAGTGCATGAAATGGCCAATTTACTCACTCTGAGTTCTCAAAAAAGGTTTCTTCACCCCGGGAAGTTAATTAAATACCATTTAGAGGCATTTAATGTTCGAGCAAAAACGGCTGATTTTCGACAAAAGAGATAACACCCCCCCATTACGTCATGCTTCAGAAATGTGGAAAATGGTCTGTTTTCAAATGTTTTATTTTTGAACGTCAGTTCACATTTGTAGGTGGATCATCAGTGTTAGAGCTAAAATTAGCATGTTTAAAGTGATTTTCATGCTTCCAGGGGCCCTAAACACAAGATTTATGGAATGGTTAAAAGTGCATGAAAATGGCCAATTTACTCACTCTGAGTTCTCTAAAAGGGTTTATTCACCCCGGGAAGTTAATTAAATACCATTTGGAGGCATTTAATGTTCAAGCAATGACAGCTGATTTTCGACAAAAGAGATAACACCCCCCCATTACGTCATGCTTCAGAAATGTGGAAAATGGTCTGTTTTCAAATGTTTTATTTTTGAACGTCAGTTCACATTTGTAGGTGGATCATCAGTGTTAGAGCTAAAATTCGCATGTTTAAAGTGATTTTCATGCTTCCAGGGGCTCGGGAAGTGAAATAAATACCATTTGGAGGCATTTAATGTTCGAGCAAAAACGGCTGATTTTCGACAAAAGAGATAACACCCCCCCCATTACGTCATGCTTCAGAAATGTGGAAAATGGTCCGTTTTCAAATGTTTTATTTTTGAACGTCAGTTCACATTTGTAGGTGGATCATCAGTGTTAGAGCTAAAATTAGCATGTTTAAAGTGATTTTCATGCTTCCAGGGGCTCGGGAAGTTAATTAAATACCATTTGGAGGCATTTAATGTTCGAGCAAAAACGGCTGATTTTCGACAAAAGAGATAACACCCCCCATTACGTCATGCTTCAGAAATGTGGAAAATGGTCCGTTTTCAAATGTTTTATTTTTGAACGTGAGTTCACATTTGTAGGTGGATCATCAGTGTTAGAGCTAAATTTAGCATGTTTAAAGTGATTTTCATGCTTCCAGGGGCTCGGGAAGTTAATTAAATACCATTTGGAGGCATTTAATGTTCGAGCAAAAACGGCTGATTTTCGACAAAAGAGATAACACCCCCCCATTACGTCATGCTTCAGAAATGTGGAAAATGGTCCGTTTTCAAATGTTTTATTTTTGAACGTCAGTTCACATTTGTAGGTGGATCATCAGTGTTAGAGCTAAAATTAGCATGTTTAAAGTGATTTTCATGCTTCCAGGGGCTCGGGAAGTTAATTAAATACCATTTGGAGGCATTTAATGTTCGAGCAAAAACGGCTGATTTTCGACAAAGGAGATAACACCCCCCCATTACGTCATGCTTCAGAAATGTGGAAAATGGTCCGTTTTCAAATGTTTTATTTTTGAACGTCAGTTCACATTTGTAGGTGGATCATCAGTGTTAGAGCTAAAATTAGCATGTTTAAAGTGATTTTCATGCTTCCAGGGGCTCGGGAAGTTAATTAAATACCATTTGGAGGCATTTAATGTTCGAGCAAAAACGGCTGATTTTCGACAAAGGAGATAACACCCCCCCATTACGTCATGCTTCAGAAATGTGGAAAATGGTGCGTTTTCAAATGTTTTATTTTTGAACGTCAGTTCACATTTGTAGGTGGATCATCAGTGTTAGAGCTAAAATTAGCATGTTTAAAGTGATTTTCATGCTTCCAGGGGCTCGGGAAGTTAATTAAATACCATTTGGAGGCATTTAATGTTCGAGCAAAAACGGCTGATTTTCGACAAAGGAGATAACACCCCCCCATTACGTCATGCTTCAGAAATGTGGAAAATGGTCCGTTTTCAAATGTTTTATTTTTGAACGTCAGTTCACATTTGTAGGTGGATCATCAGTGTTAGAGCTAAAATTAGCATGTTTAAAGTGATTTTCATGCTTCCAGGGGCTCGGGAAGTTAATTAAATACCATTTGGAGGCATTTAATGTTCGAGCAAAAACGGCTGATTTTCGACAAAGGAGATAACACCCCCCCATTACGTCATGCTTCAGAAATGTGGAAAATGGTGCGTTTTCAAATGTTTTATTTTTGAACGTCAGTTCACATTTGTAGGTGGATCATCAGTGTTAGAGCTAAAATTAGCATGTTTAAAGGGATTTTCATGCTTCCAGGGGCCCTAAACACAAGATTTATGGAATGGTTAAAAGTGCATGAAAATGGCCAATTTACTCACTCTGAGTTCTCAAAAAGGGTTTCTTCACCCCGGGAAGTTAATTAAATACCATTTGGAGGCATTTAATGTTCGAGCAAAAACGGCTGATTTTCGACAAAAGAGATAACACCCCCCCCATTACGTCATGCTTCAGAAATGTGGAAAATGGTCCGTTTTCAAATGTTTTATTTTTGAACGTCAGTTCACATTTGTAGGTGGATCATCAGTGTTAGAGTTAAAATTAGCATGTTTAAAGTGATTTTCATGCTTCCAGGGGCTCGGGAAGTTAATTAAATACCATTTGGAGGCATTTAATGTTCGAGCAAAAACAGCAGATTTTCGACAAAAGAGATAACACCCCCCCATTACGTCATGCTTCAGAAATGTGGAAAATGGTCCGTTTTCAAATGTTTTATTTTTGAACGTCAGTTCACATTTGTAGGTGGATCATCAGTGTTAGAGCTAAAATTAGCATGTTTAAAGTGATTTTCATGCTTCCAGGGGCTCAGGAAGTTAATTAAATACCATTTGGAGGCATTTAATGTTCAAGCAAAAACAGCTGATTTTCGACAAAACAGATAACACCCCCCCATTACGTCATGCTTCAGAAATGTGGAAAATGGTCCGTTTTCAAATGTTTTTTTTTTTAACGTCAGTTTACATTTGTAGGTGGATCATCAGTGTTAGAGCTAAAATTAGCATGTTTAAAGTGATTTTCATGCTTCCAGGGGCCCTAAACACAAAATTTATGGAATGGTTAAAAGTGCATGAAATGGCCAATTTACTCACTCTGAGTTCTCAAAAAGGGTTTCTTCACCCTGGGAAGTTAATTAAATACCATTTGGAGGCATTTAATGTTCGAGCAAAAACGGCTGATTTTCGACAAAAGAGATAACACCCCCCCATTACGTCATGCTTCAGAAATGTGGAAAATGGTCCGTTTTCAAATGTTTTATTTTTGAACGTCAGTTCACATTTGTAGGTGGATCATCAGTGTTAGAGCTAAAATTAGCATGTTTAAAGTGATTTTCATGCTTCCAGGGGCCCTAAACACAAGATTTATGGAATGGGTAAAAGTGCATGAAAATGGCCAATTTACTCACTCTGAGTTCTCAAAAAGTGTTTCTTCACCCCGGGAAGCTAATTAAATACCATTTGGAGGCATTTAATGTTCGAGCAAAAACGGCTGATTTTCGACAAAAGAGATAACACCCCCCCATTACGTCATGCTTCAGAAATGTGGAAAATGGTCCGTTTTCAAATGTTTTATTTTTTGAACGTCAGTTCACATTTGTAGGTGGATCATCAGTGTTAGAGCTAAAATTAGCATGTTTAAAGTGATTTTCATGCTTCCAGGGGCCCAAAACACAAGATTTATGGAATGGTTAAAAGTGCATGAAAATGGCCAATTTACTCACTCTGAGTTCTCAAAAAGGGTTTCTTCACCCCGGGAAGTTAATTAAATACCATTTGGAGGCATTTAATGTTCGAGCAAAAACGGCTGATTTTCGACAAAAGAGATAACACCCCCCCATTACGTCATGCTTCAGAAATGTGGAAAATGGTCCGTTTTCAAATGTTTTATTTTTGAACGTCAGTTCACATTTGTAGGTGGATCATCAGTGTTAGAGCTAAAATTAGCATGTTTAAAGTGATTTTCATGCTTCCAGGGGCCCGGGAAGTTAATTAAATACCATTTGGAGGCATTTAATTTTCGAGCAAAAACGGCTGATTTTCGACAAAAGAGATAACACCCCCCCATTACGTCATGCTTCAGAAATGTGGAAAATGGTCCGTTTTCAAATGTTTTTTTTTTGAACGTCAGTTCACATTTGTAGGTGGATCATCAGTGTTAGAGCTAAAATTAGCATGTTTAAAGTGATTTTCATGCTTCCAGGGGCCCAAAACACAAGATTTATGGAATGGGTAAAAGTGCATGAAAATGGCCAATTTACTCACTCTGAGTTCTCAAAAAGGGTTTCTTCACCCCGGGAAGTGAATTAAATACCATTTGGAGGCATTTAATGTTCGAGCAAAAACGGCTGATTTTCGACAAAAGAGATAACACCCCCCCATTACGTCATGCTTCAGAAATGTGGAAAATGGTCCGTTTTCAAATGTTTTATTTTTGAACGTCAGTTCACATTTGTAGGTGGATCATCAGTGTTAGAGCTAAAATTAGCATGTTTAAAGTGATTTTCATGCTTCCAGGGGCCCAAAACACAAGATTAATGGAATGGTTAAAAGTGCATGAAAATGGCCAATTTACTCACTCTGAGTTCTCAAAAAGGGTTTCTTCACCCCGGGAAGTGAAATAAATACCATTTGGAGGCATTTAATGTTCGAGCAAAAACGGCTGATTTTCGACAAAAGAGATAACACCCCCCCATTACGTCATGCTTCAGAAATGTGGAAAATGGTCCGTTTTCAAATGTTTTATTTTTGAACGTCAGTTCACATTTGTAGGTGGATCATCAGTGTTAGAGCTAAAATTAGCATGTTTAAAGTGATTTTCATGCTTCCAGGGGCTCGGGAAGTTAATTAAATACCATTTGGAGGCATTTAATGTTCGAGCAAAAACGGCTGATTTTCGACAAAAAAGATAACACCCCCCCATTACGTCATGCTTCAGAAATGTGGAAAATGGTCCGTTTTCAAATGTTTTATTTTTGAACATCAGTTCACATTTGTAGGTGGATCATCAGTGTTAGAGCTCAAATTAGCATGTTTAAAGTGATTTTCATGCTTCCAGGGGCCCAAAACACAAGATTTATGGAATGGTTAAAAGTGCATGAAAATGGCCAATTTACTCACTCTGAGTTCTCAAAAAGGGTTTCTTCACCCCGGGAAGTGAAATAAATACCATTTGGAGGCATTTAATGTTCGAGCAAAAACGGCTGATTTTCGACAAAAGAGATAACACCCCCCCATTACGTCATGCTTCAGAAATGTGGAAATGGTCCGTTTTCAAATGTTTTATTTTTGAACGTCAGTTCACATTTGTAGGTGGATCATCAGTGTTAGAGCTAAAATTAGCATGTTTAAAGTGATTTTCATGCTTCCAGGGGCTCGGGAAGTTAATTAAATACCATTTGGAGGCATTTAATGTTCGAGCAAAAACGGCTGATTTTCGACAAAAGAGATAACACCCCCCCATTACGTCATGCTTCAGAAATGTGGAAAATGGTCCGTTTTCAAATGTTTTATTTTTGAACGTCAGTTCACATTTGTAGGTGGATCATCAGTGTTAGAGCTAAAATTAGCATGTTTAAAGTGAATTTCATGCTTCCAGGGGCCCAAAACACAAGATTTATGGAATGGTTAAAAGTGCATGAAAATGGCCAATTTACTTACTCTGAGTTCTCAAAAAGGGTTTCTTCACCCCGGGAAGTTAATTAAATACCATTTGGAGGCATTTAATGTTCGAGCAAAAACGGCTGATTTTCGACAAAAGAGATAACACCCCCCCATTACGTCATGCTTCAGAAATGGGGAAAATGGTCCGTTTTCAAATGTTTTATTTTTGAACGTCAGTTCACATTTGTAGGTGGATCATCAGTGTTAGAGCTAAAATTAGCATGTTTAAAGTGATTTTCATGCTTCCAGGGGCTCGGGAAGTTAATTAAATACCATTTGGAGGCATTTAATGTTCGAGCAAAAACGGCTGATTTTCGACAAAAGAGATAACACCCCCCCCATTACGTCATGCTTCAGAAATGTGGAAAATGGTCCGTTTTCAAATGTTTTATTTTTGAACGTCAGTTCACATTTGTAGGTGGATCATCAGTGTTAGAGCTAAAATTAGCATGTTTAAAGTGATTTTCATGCTTCCAGGGGCTCGGGAAGTTAATTAAATACCATTTGGAGGCATTTAATGTTCGAGCAAAAACGGCTGATTTTCGACAAAAGAGATAACACCCCCCCCATTACGTCAGGCTTCAGAAATGTGGAAAATGGTCCGTTTTCAAATGTTTTATTTTTGAACGTCAGTTCACATTTGTAGGTGGATCATCAGTGTTAGAGCTAAAATTAGCATGTTTAAAGTGATTTTCATGCTTCCAGGGGCCCAAAACACAAGATTAATGGAATGGTTAAAAGTGCATGAAAATGGCCAATTTACTCACTCTGAGTTCTCAAAAAGGGTTTCTTCACCCCGGGAAGTTAATTAAATACCATTTGGAGGCATGTAATGTTCAAGCAAAAACGGCTGATTTTCGACAAAAGAGATAACACCCCCCCATTACGTCATGCTTCAGAAATGTGGAAAATGGTCCGTTTTCAAATGTTTTATTTTTGAACGTCAGTTCACATTTGTAGGTGGATCATCAGTGTTAGAGCTAAAATTAGCATGTTTAAAGTGATTTTCATGCTTCCAGGGGCTCGGGAAGTTAATTAAATACCATTTGGAGGCATTTAATGTTCGAGCAAAAACGGCTGATTTTCGACAAAAAAGATAACACCCCCCCATTACGTCATGCTTCAGAAATGTGGAAAATGGTCCGTTTTCAAATGTTTTATTTTTGAACATCAGTTCACATTTGTAGGTGGATCATCAGTGTTAGAGCTAAAATTAGCATGTTTCAAGTGATTTTCATGCTTCCAGGGGCTCGGGAAGTTAATTAAATACCATTTGGAGGCATTTAATGTTCGAGCAAAAACGGCTGATTTTCGACAAAAGAGATAACACCCCCCCATTACGTCATGCTTCAGAAATGTGGAAAATGGTCCGTTTTCAAATGTTTTATTTTTGAACGTCAGTTCACATTTGTAGGTGGATCATCAGTGTTAGAGCTAAAATTAGCATGTTTAAAGTGATTTTCATGCTTCCAGGGGCCCAAAACACAAGATTTATGGAATGGTTAAAAGTGCATGAAAATGGCCAATTTACTCACTCTGAGTTCTCAAAAAGGGTTTCTTCACCCCGGGAAGTTAATTAAATACCATTTGGAGGCATTTAATGTTCGAGCAAAAACGGCTGATTTTCGACAAAAGAGATAACACCCCCCCATTACGTCATGCTTCAGAAATGTGGAAAATGGTCCGTTTTCAAATGTTTTATTTTTGAACGTCAGTTCACATTTGTAGGTGGATCAGCAGTGTTAGAGCTAAAATTAGCATGTTTAAAGTGATTTTCATGCTTCCAGGGGCTCGGGAAGTGAAATAAATACCATTTGGAGGCATTTAATATTCGAGCAAAAACGGCTGATTTTTGACAAAAGAGATAACACCCCCCCATTACGTCATGCTTCAGAAATGTGGAAAATGGTCCGTTTTCAAATGTTTTATTTTTGAACGTCAGTTCACATTTGTAGGTGGATCATCAGTGTTAGAGCTAAAATTAGCATGTTTAAAGTGATTTTCATGCTTCCAGGGGCCCGGGAAGTTAATTAAATACCATTTGGAGGCATTTAATGTTCGAGCAAAAACGGCTGATTTTTGACAAAAGAGATAACACCCCCCCATTACGTCATGCTTCAGAAATGTGGAAAATGGTCCGTTTTCAAATGTTTTTTTTTTGAACGTCAGTTCACATTTGTAGGTGGATCATCAGTGTTAGAGCTAAAATTAGCATGTTTAAAGTGATTTTCATGCTTCCAGGGGCCCAAAACACAAGATTTATGGAATGGGTAAAAGTGCATGAAAATGGCCAATTTACTCACTCTGAGTTCTCAAAAAGGGTTTCTTCACCCCGGGAAGTGAATTAAATACCATTTGGAGGCATTTAATGTTCGAGCAAAAACGGCTGATTTTCGACAAAAGAGATAACACCCCCCCATTACGTCATGCTTCAGAAATGTGGAAAATGGTCCGTTTTCAAATGTTTTATTTTTGAACGTCAGTTCACATTTGTAGGTGGATCATCAGTGTTAGAGCTAAAATTAGCATGTTTAAAGTGATTTTCATGCTTCCAGGGGCCTAAAACACAAGATTAATGGAATGGTTAAAAGTGCATGAAAATGGCCAATTTACTCACTCTGAGTTCTCAAAAAGGGTTTCTTCACCCCGGGAAGTGAAATAAATACCATTTGGAGGCATTTAATGTTCGAGCAAAAACGGCTGATTTTCGACAAAAGAGATAACACCCCCCCCATTACGTCATGCTTCAGAAATGTGGAAAATGGTCCGTTTTCAAATGTTTTATTTTTGAACGTCAGTTCACATTTGTAGGTGGATCATCAGTGTTAGAGCTAAAATTAGCATGTTTAAAGTGATTTTCATGCTTCCAGGGGCTCGGGAAGTTAATTAAATACCATTTGGAGGCATTTAATGTTCGAGCAAAAACGGCTGATTTTCGACAAAAAAGATAACACCCCCCCATTACGTCATGCTTCAGAAATGTGGAAAATGGTCCGTTTTCAAATGTTTTATTTTTGAACATCAGTTCACATTTGTAGGTGGATCATCAGTGTTAGAGCTCAAATTAGCATGTTTAAAGTGATTTTCATGCTTCCAGGGGCCCAAAACACAAGATTTATGGAATGGTTAAAAGTGCATGAAAATGGCCAATTTACTCACTCTGAGTTCTCAAAAAGGGTTTCTTCACCCCGGGAAGTGAAATAAATACCATTTGGAGGCATTTAATGTTCGAGCAAAAACGGCTGATTTTCGACAAAAGAGATAACACCCCCCCATTACGTCATGCTTCAGAAATGTGAAAATGGTCCGTTTTCAAATGTTTTATTTTTGAATGTCAGTTCACATTTGTAGGTGGATCATCAGTGTTAGAGCTAAAATTAGCATGTTTAAAGTGATTTTCATGCTTCCAGGGGCTCGGGAAGTTAATTAAATACCATTTGGAGGCATTTAATGTTCGAGCAAAAACGGCTGATTTTCGACAAAAAAGATAACACCCCCCCATTACGTCATGCTTCAGAAATGTGGAAAATGGTCCGTTTTCAAATGTTTTATTTTTGAACATCAGTTCACATTTGTAGGTGGATCATCAGTGTTAGAGCTAAAATTAGCATGTTTCAAGTGATTTTCATGCTTCCAGGGGCTCGGGAAGTTAATTAAATACCATTTGGAGGCATTTAATGTTCGAGCAAAAACGGCTGATTTTCGACAAAAGAGATAACACCCCCCCATTACGTCATGCTTCAGAAATGTGGAAAATGGTCCGTTTTCAAATGTTTTATTTTTGAACGTCAGTTCACATTCGTAGGTGGATCATCAGTGTTAGAGCTAAAATTAGCATGTTTAAAGTGATTTTCATGCTTCCAGGGGCTCGGGAAGTTAATTAAATACCATTTGGAGGCATTTAATGTTCGAGCAAAAACGGCTGATTTTCGACAAAAGAGATAACACACCCCCATTACGTCATGCTTCAGAAATGTGGAAAATGTTCAGTTTTCAAATGTTTTATTTTTGAACGTCAGTTCACATTTGTAGGTGGATCATCAGTGTTAGAGCTAAAATTAGCATGTTTAAAGTGATTTTCATGCTTCCAGGGGCTCGGGAAGTTAATTAAATACCATTTGGAGGCATTTAATGTTCGAGCAAAAACGGCAGATTTTCGACAAAAGAGATAACACCCCCCCATTACGTCATGCTTCAGAAATGTGGAAAATGGTCCGTTTTCAAATGTTTTATTTTTGAACGTCAGTTCACATTTGTAGGTGGATCATCAGTGTTAGAGCTAAAATTAGCATGTTTAAAGTGATTTTCATGCTTCCAGGGGCTCGGGAAGTTAATTAAATACCATTTGGAGGCATTTAATGTTCGAGCAAAAACGGCTGATTTTCGACAAAAAAGATAACACCCCCCCATTACGTCATGCTTCAGAAATGTGGAAAATGGTCCGTTTTCAAATGTTTTATTTTTGAACATCAGTTCACATTTGTAGGTGGATCATCAGTGTTAGAGCTAAAATTAGCATGTTTCAAGTGATTTTCATGCTTCCAGGGGCTCGGGAAGTTAATTAAATACCATTTGGAGGCATTTAATGTTCGAGCAAAAACGGCTGATTTTCGACAAAAGAGATAACACCCCCCCATTACGTCATGCGTCAGAAATGTGGAAAATGGTCCGTTTTCAAATGTTTTATTTTTGAACGTCAGTTCACATTTGTAGGTGGATCATCAGTGTTAGAGCTAAAATTAGCATGTTTAAAGTGATTTTCATGCTTCCAGGGGCTCGGGAAGTTAATTAAATACCATTTGGAGGCATTTAATGTTCGAGCAAAAACGGCTGATTTTCGACAAAAGAGATAACACCCCCCCATTACGTCATGCTTCAGAAATGTGGAAAATGGTCCGTTTTCAAATGTTTTATTTTTGAACGTCAGTTCACATTTGTAGGTGGATCATCAGTGTTAGAGCTAAAATTAGCATGTTTAAAGTGATTTTCATGCTTCCAGGGGCTCGGGAAGTTAATTAAATACCATTTGGAGGCATTTAATGTTCGAGCAAAAACGGCAGATTTTCGACAAAAGAGATAACACCCCCCCATTACGTCATGCTTCAGAAATGTGGAAAATGGTCCGTTTTCAAATGTTTGTTTTTTTAACGTCAGTTCACATTTGTAGGTGGATCATCAGTGTTAGAGCTAAAATTAGCATGTTTAAAGTGATTTTCATGCTTCCAGGGGCCCAAAACACAAGATTAATGGAATGGTTAAAAGTGCATGAAAATGGCCAATTTACTCACTCTGAGTTCTCAAAAAGGGTTTCTTCACCCCGGGAAGTGAAATAAATACCATTTGGAGGCATTTAATGTTCGAGCAAAAACGGCTGATTTTCGACAAAAGAGATAACACCCCCCCATTACGTCATGCTTCAGAAATGTGGAAAATGGTCAGTTTTCAAATGTTTTATTTTTGAACGTCAGTTCACATTTGTAGGTGGATCATCAGTGTTAGAGCTAAAATTAGCATGTTTAAAGTGATTTTCATGCTTCCAGGGGCTCGGGAAGTTAATTAAATACCATTTGGAGGCATTTAATGTTCGAGCAAAAACGGCTGATTTTCGACAAAAGAGATAACACCCCCCCATTACGTCATGCTTTAGAAATGTGGAAAATGGTCCGTTTTCAAATGTTTTATTTTTGAACGTCAGTTCACATTTGTAGGTGGATCATCAGTGTTAGAGCTAAAATTAGCATGTTTAAAGTGATTTTCATGCTTCCAGGGGCTCGGGAAGTGAATTAAATACCATTTGGAGGCATTTAATGTTCGAGCAAAAACGGCTGATTTTCGACAAAAGAGATAACACCCCCCCCATTACGTCATGCTTCAGAAATGTGGAAAATGATCCGTTTTCAAATGTTTTATTGTTGAACGTCAGTTCACATTTGTAGGTGGATCATCAGCGTTAGAGCTAAAATTCGCATGTTTAAAGTGATTTTCATGCTTCCAGGGGCTCGGGAAGTGAATTAAATACCATTTGGAGGCATTTAATGTTCGAGCAAAAACGGCTGATTTTCGACAAAAGAGATAACACCCCCCCATTACGTCATGCTTCAGAAATGTGGAAAATGGTCCGTTTTCAAATGTTTTATTTTTGAACGTCAGTTCACATTTGTAGGTGGATCATCAGTGTTAGAGCTAAAATTAGCATGTTTAAAGTGATTTTCATGCTTCCAGGGGCCCAAAACACAAGATTAATGGAATGGTTAAAAGTGCATGAAAATGGCCAATTTACTCACTCTGAGTTCTCAAAAAGGGTTTCTTCACGCCGGGAAGTTAATTAAATACCATTTGGAGGCATTTAATGTTCGAGCAAAAACGGCTGATTTTCGACAAAAGAGATAACACCCCCCCATTACGTCATGCTTCAGAAATGTGGAAAATGGTCCGTTTTCAAATGTTTTATTTTTGAACGTCAGTTCACATTTGTAGGTGGATCATCAGTGTTAGAGCTAAAATTAGCATGTTTAAAGTGATTTTCATGCTTCCAGGGGCCCAAAACACAAGATTTATGGAATGGTTAAAAGTGCATGAAAATGGCCAATTTACTCACTCTGGGTTCTCAAAAAGGGTTTCTTCACCCCGGGAAGTTAATTAAATACCATTTGGAGGCATTTAATGTTCGAGCAAAAACGGCTGATTTTCGACAAAATAGATAACACCCCCCCATTACGTCATGCTTCAGAAATGTGGAAAATGGTCCGTTTTCAAATGTTTTATTTTTGAACGTCAGTTCACATTTGTAGGTGGATCATCAGTCTTAGAGCTAAAATTAGCATGTTTAAAGTGATTTTCATGCTTCCAGGGGCCCAAAACACAAGATTTATGGAATGGTTAAAAGTGCATGAAAATGGCCAATTTACTCACTCTGAGTTCTCAAAAAGGGTTTCTTCACCCCGGGAAGTTAATTAAATACCATTTGGAGGCATTTAATGTTCGAGCAAAAACGGCTGATTTTCGACAAAAGAGATAACACCCCCCCATTACGTCATGCTTCAGAAATGTGGAAAATGGTCCGTTTTCAAATGTTTTATTTTTGAACGTCAGTTCACATTTGTAGGTGGATCATCAGTGTTAGAGCTAAAATTAGCATGTTTAAAGTGATTTTCATGCTTCCAGGGGCTCGGGAAGCTAATTAAATACCATTTGGAGGCATTTAATGTTCGAGCAAAAACGGCTGATTTTCGACAAAAGAGATAACACCCCCCCATTACGTCATGCTTCAGAAATGTGGAAAATGGTCCGTTTTCAAATGTTTTATTTTTGAACGTCAGTTCACATTTGTAGGTGGATCATCAGTGTTAGAGCTAAAATTAGCATGTTTAAAGTGATTTTCATGCTTCCAGGGGCTCGGGAAGTTAATTAAATACCATTTGGAGGCATTTAATGTTCGAGCAAAAACGGCTGATTTTCGACAAAAGAGATAACACCCCCCCATTACGTCATGCTTCAGAAATGTGGAAAATGGTCCGTTTTCAAATGTTTTATTTTTGAACGTCAGTTCACATTTGTAGGTGGATCATCAGTGTTAGAGCTAAAATTAGCATGTTTAAAGTGATTTTCATGCTTCCAGGGGCCCAAAACACAAGATTTATGGAATGGTTAAAAGTGCATGAAAATGGCCAATTTACTCACTCTGAGTTCTCAAAAAGGGTTTCTTCACCCCGGGAAGTTAATTAAATACCATTTGGAGGCATTTAATGTTCGAGCAAAAACGGCTGATTTTCGACAAAAGAGATAACACCCCCCCATTACGTCATGCTTCAGAAATGTGGAAAATGGTCCGTTTTCAAATGTTTTATTTTTGAACGTCAGTTCACATTTGTAGGTGGATCATCAGTGTTAGAGCTAAAATTAGCATGTTTAAAGTGATTTTCATGCTTCCAGGGGCTCGGGAAGTTAATTAAATACCATTTGGAGGCATTTAATGTTCGAGCAAAAACGGCTGATTTTCGACAAAAGAGATAACACCCCCCCATTACGTCATGCTTCAGAAATGTGGAAAATGGTCCGTTTTCAAATGTTTTATTTTTGAACGTCAGTTCACATTTGTAGGTGGATCATCAGTGTTAGAGCTAAAATTAGCATGTTTAAAGTGATTTTCATGCTTCCAGGGGCCCTAAACACAAGATTTATGGAATGGTTAAAAGTGCATGAAAATGGCCAATTTACTCACTCTAAGTTCTCAAAAAGGGTTTCTTCACCCCGGGAAGTTAATTAAATACCATTTGGAGGCATTTAATGTTCGAGCAAAAACGGCTGATTTTCGACAAAAGAGATAACACCCCCCCATTACGTCATGCTTCAGAAATGTTGAAAATGGTCCGTTTTCAAATGTTTTATTTTTGAACGTCAGTTCACATTTGTAGGTGGATCATCAGTGTTAGAGCTAAAATTAGCATGTTTAAAGTGATTTTCATGCTTCCAGGGGCCCTAAACACAAGATTTATGGAATGGTTAAAAGTGCATGAAATGGCCAATTTACTCACTCTGAGTTCTCAAAAAGGGTTTCTTCACCCCGGGAAGTTAATTAAATACCATTTGGAGGCATTTAATGTTCGAGCAAAAACGGCTGATTTTCGACAAAAGAGATAACACCCCCCCATTACGTCATGCTTCAGAAATGTGGAAAATGGTCCGTTTTCAAATGTTTTTTTTTTTAACGTCAGTTCACATTTGTAGGTGGATCATCAGTGTTAGAGCTAAAATTAGCATGTTTAAAGTGATTTTCATGCTTCCAGGGGCCCTAAACACAAGATTTATGGAATGGTTAAAAGTGCATGAAATGGCCAATTTACTCACTCTGAGTTCTCAAAAAGGGTTTCTTCACCCCGGGAAGTTAATTAAATACCATTTAGAGGCATTTAATGTTCGAGCAAAAACGACTGATTTTCGACAAAAGAGATAACACCCCCCCATTACGTCATGCTTCAGAAATGTGGAAAATGGTCCGTTTTCAAATGTTTTATTTTTGAACGTCAGTTCACATTTGTAGGTGGATCATCAGTGTTAGAGCTAAAATTAGCATGTTTAAAGTGATTTTCATGCTTCCAGGGGCTCGGGAAGTTAATTAAATACCATTTGGAGGCATTTAATGTTCGAGCAAAAACGGCTGATTTTCGACAAAAGAGATAACACCCCCCCATTACGTCATGCTTCAGAAATGTGGAAAATGGTCCGTTTTCAAATGTTTTATTTTTGAACGTCAGTTCACATTTGTAGGTGGATCATCAGTGTTAGAGCTAAAATTAGCATGTTTAAAGTGATTTTCATGCTTCCAGGGGCTCGGGAAGGTAATTAAATACCATTTGGAGGCATTTAATGTTCGAGCAAAAACGGCTGATTTTCGACAAAAGAGATAACACCCCCCCATTACGTCATGCTTCAGAAATGTGGAAAATGGTCCGTTTTCAAATGTTTTATTTTTGAACGTCAGTTCACATTTGTAGGTGGATCATCAGTGTTAGAGCTAAAATTAGCATGTTTAAAGTGATTTTCATGCTTCCAGGTGCCCAAAACACAAGATTTATGGAATGGTTAAAAGTGCATGAAAATGGCCAATTTACTCACTCTGAGTTCTCAAAAAGGGTTTCTTCACCCCGGGAAGTGAAATAAATACCATTTGGAGGCATTTAATGTTCGAGCAAAAACGGCTGATTTTCGACAAAAGAGATAACACCCCCCCATTACGTCATGCTTCAGAAATGTGGCAAATGGTCCGTTTTCAAATGTTTTATTTTTGAACGTCAGTTCACATTTGTAGGTGGATCATCAGTGTTAGAGCTAAAATTAGCATGTTTAAAGTGATTTTCATGCTTCCAGGGGCTCGGGAAGTTAATTAAATACCATTTGGAGGCATTTAATGTTCGAGCAAAAACGGCTGATTTTCGACAAAAGAGATAACACCCCCCCATTACGTCATGCTTCAGAAATGTGGAAAATGGTCCATTTTCAAATGTTTTATTTTTGAAAGTCAGTTCACATTTGTAGGTGGATCATCAGTGTTAGAGCTAAAATTAGCATGTTTAAAGTGATTTTCATGCTTCCAGGGGCTCGGGATGTTAATTAAATACCATTTGGAGGCATTTAATGTTCGAGCAAAAACGGCAGATTTTCGACAAAAGAGATAACACCCCCCCATTACGTCATGCTTCAGAAATGTGGAAAATGGTCCGTTTTTAAATGTTTTATTTTTGAACGTCAGTTCACATTTGTAGGTGGATCATCAGTGTTAGAGCTAAAATTAGCATGTTTAAAGTGATTTTCATGCTTCCAGGGGCCCAAAACACAAGATTTATGGAATGGTTAAAAGTGCATGAAAATGGCCAATTTACTCACTCTGAGTTCTCAAAAAGGGTTTCTTCACCCCGGGAAGTGAAATAAATACCATTTGGAGGCATTTCATGTTCGAGCAAAAACGGCTGATTTTCGACAAAAGAGATAACACCCCCCATTACGTCATGCTTCAGAAATGTGGAAAATGGTCCGTTTTCAAATGTTTTATTTTTGAACGTCAGTTCACATTTGTAGGTGGATCAT
The DNA here is from genome assembly GCF_964263255.1 of Lissotriton vulgaris. NCBI lineage: Eukaryota > Metazoa > Chordata > Amphibia > Caudata > Salamandridae > Lissotriton > Lissotriton vulgaris. Next base: position 303,318 of record NW_028242337.1, read on the forward strand.
CAGTGTTAGAGCTAAAATTAGCATGTTTAAAGTGATTTTCATGCTTCCAGGGGCTCGGGAAGTTAATTAAATACCATTTGGAGGCATTTAATGTTCGAGCAAAAACGGCTGATTTTCGACAAAAGAGATAACACCCCCCCATTACGTCATGCTTCAGAAATGTGGAAAATGGTCCGTTTTCAAATGTTTTATTTTTGAACGTCAGTTCACATTTGTAGGGGGATCATCAGTGTTAGAGCTAAAATTAGCATGTTTAAAGTGATTTTCATGCTTCCAGGGGCCCAAAACACAAGATTTATGGAATGGTTAAAAGTGCATGAAAATGGCCAATTTACTCACTCTGAGTTCTCAAAAAGGGTTTCTTCACCCCGGGAAGTTAATTAAATACCATTTGGAGGCATTTAATGTTCGAGCAAAAACGGCTGATTTTCGACAAAAGAGATAACACCCCCCCATTACGTCATGCTTCAGAAATGTGGAAAATGGTCCGTTTTCAAATGTTTTATTTTTGAACGTCAGTTCACATTTGTAGGTGGATCATCAGTGTTAGAGCTAAAATTAGTATGTTTAAAGTGATTTTCATGCTTCCAGGGGCTCGGGAAGTTAATTAAATACCATTTGGAGGCATTTAATGTTCGAGCAAAAACGGCTGATTTTCGACAAAAGAGATAACACCCCCCCATTACGTCATGCTTCAGAAATGTGGAAAATGGTCCGTTTTCAAATGTTTTATTTTTGAACGTCAGTTCACATTTGTAGGTGGATCATCAGTGTTAGAGCTAAAATTAGCATGTTTAAAGTGATTTTCATGCTTCCAGGGGCTCGGGAAGTGAAATAAATACCATTTGGAGGCATTTAATGTTCGAGCAAAAACGGCTGATTTTCGACAAAAGAGATAACACCCCCCCATTACGTCATGCTTCAGAAATGTGGAAAATGGTCCGTTTTCAAATGTTTTATTTTTGAACGTCAGTTCACATTTGTAGGTGGATCATCAGTGTTAGAGCTAAAATTAGCATGTTTAAAGTGATTTTCATGCTTCCAGGGGCCCAAAACACAAGATTAATGGAATGGTTAAAAGTGCATGAAAATGGCCAATTTACTCACTCTGAGTTCTCAAAAAGGGTTTCTTCACCCCGGGAAGTGAATTAAATACCATTTGGAGGCATTTAATGTTCGAGCAAAAACGGCTGATTTTCGACAAAAGAGATAACACCCCCCCATTACGTCATGCTTCAGAAATGTGGAAAATGGTCCGTTTTCAAATGTTTTATTTTTGAACGTCAGTTCACATTTGTAGGTGGATCATCAGTGTTAGAGCTAAAATTAGCATGTTTAAAGTGATTTTCATGCTTCCAGGGGCTCGGGAAGTTAATTAAATACCATTTGGAGGCATTTAATGTTCGAGCAAAAACGGCTGATTTTCGACAAAAGAGATAACACCCCCCCCATTACGTCATGCTTCAGAAATGTGGAAAATGGTCCGTTTTCAAATGTTTTATTTTTGAACGTCAGTTCACATTTGTAGGTGGATCATCAGTGTTAGAGCTAAAATTAGCATGTTTAAAGTGATTTTCATGCTTCCAGGGGCCCAAAACACAAGATTAATGGAATGGTTAAAAGTGCATGAAAATGGCCAATTTACTCACTCTGAGTTCTCAAAAAGGGTTTCTTCACCCCGGGAAGTGAAATAAATACCATTTGGAGGCATTTAATGTTCGAGCAAAAACGGCTGATTTTCGACAAAAGAGATAACACCCCCCCATTACGTCATGCTTCAGAAATGTGGAAAATGGTCCGTTTTCAAATGTTTTATTTTTGAACGTCAGTTCACATTTGTAGGTGGATCATCAGTGTTAGAGCTAAAATTAGCATGTTTAAAGTGATTTTCATGCTTCCAGGGGCTCGGGAAGTTAATTAAATACCATTTGGAGGCATTTAATGTTCGAGCAAAAACGGCTGATTTTCGACAAAAGAGATAACACCCCCCCCATTACGTCATGCTTCAGAAATGTGGAAAATGGTCCGTTTTCAAATGTTTTATTTTTGAACGTCAGTTCACATTTGTAGGTGGATCATCAGTGTTAGAGCTAAAATTAGCATGTTTAAAGTGATTTTCATGCTTCCAGGGGCTCGGGAAGTTAATTAAATACCATTTGGAGGCATTTAATGTTCGAGCAAAAACGGCTGATTTTCGACAAAAGAGATAACACCCCCCCATTACGTCATGCTTCAGAAATGTGGAAAATGGTCCGTTTTCAAATGTTTTATTTTTGAACGTCAGTTCACATTTGTAGGTGGATCATCAGTGTTAGAGCTAAAATTAGCATGTTTAAAGTGATTTTCATGCTTCCAGGGGCCCAAAACACAAGATTTATGGAATGGTTAAAAGTGCATGAAAATGGCCAATTTACTCACTCTGAGTTCTCAAAAAGGGTTTCTTCACCCCGGGAAGTTAATTAAATACCATTTGGAGGCATTTAATGTTCGAGCAAAAACGGCTGATTTTCGACAAAAGAGATAACACCCCCCCATTACGTCATGCTTCAGAAATGTGGAAAATGGTCCGTTTTCAAATGTTTTATTTTTGAACGTCAGTTCACATTTGTAGGTGGATCATCAGTGTTAGAGCTAAAATTAGCATGTTTAAAGTGATTTTCATGCTTCCAGGGGCTCGGGAAGTTAATTAAATACCATTTGGAGGCATTTAATGTTCGAGCAAAAACGGCTGATTTTCGACAAAAGAGATAACACCCCCCCATAACGTCATGCTTCAGAAATGTGGAAAATGGTCCGTTTTCAAATGTTTTATTTTTGAACGTCAGTTCACATTTGTAGGTGGATCATCAGTGTTAGAGCTAAAATTAGCATGTTTAAAGTGATTTTCATGCTTCCAGGGGCCCAAAACACAAGATTAATGGAATGGTTAAAAGTGCATGAAAATGGCCAATTTACTCACTCTGAGTTCTCAAAAAGGGTTTCTTCACCCCGGGAAGTGAAATAAATTCCATTTGGAGGCATTTAATGTTCGAGCAAAAAAGGCTGATTTTCGACAAAAGAGATAACACCCCCCCATTACGTCATGCTTCAGAAATGTGGAAAATGGTCCGTTTTCAAATGTTTTATTTTTGAACGTCAGTTCACATTTGTAGGTGGATCATCAGTGTTAGAGCTAAAATTAGCATGTTTAAAGTGATTTTCATGCTTCCAGGGGCTCGGGAAGTGAAATAAATACCATTTGGAGGCATTTAATGTTCGAGCAAAAACGGCTGATTTTCGACAAAAGAGATAACACCCCCCCATTACGTCATGCTTCAGAAATGTGGAAAATGGTCCGTTTTCAAATGTTTTATTTTTGAACGTCAGTTCACATTTGTAGGTGGATCATCAGTGTTAGAGCTAAAATTAGCATGTTTAAAGTGATTTTCATGCTTCCAGGGGCTCGGGAAGTTAATTAAATACCATTTGGAGGCATTTAATGTTCGAGCAAAAACGGCTGATTTTCGACAAAAGAGATAACACCCCCCCATTACGTCATGCTTCAGAAATGTGGAAAATGGTCCATTTTCAAATGTTTTATTTTTGAAAGTCAGTTCACATTTGTAGGTGGATCATCAGTGTTAGAGCTAAAATTAGCATGTTTAAAGTGATTTTCATGCTTCCAGGGGCTCGGGAAGTTAATTAAATACCATTTGGAGGCATTTAATGTTCGAGCAAAAACGGCTGATTTTCGACAAAAGAGATAACACCCCCCCATTACGTCATGCTTCAGAAATGTGGAAAATGGTCCGTTTTCAAATGTTTTATTTTTGAACGTCAGTTCACATTTGTAGGTGGATCATCAGTGTTAGAGCTAAAAATAGCATGTTTAAAGTGATTTTGATGCTTGCAGGGGCTCGGGAAGTTAATTAAATACCATTTGGAGGCATTTAATGTTCGAGCAAAAACGGCTGATTTTCGACAAAAGAGATAACACCCCCCCATTACGTCATGCTTCAGAAATGTGGAAAATGGTCCGTTTTCAAATGTTTTATTTTTGAACGTCAGTTCACATTTGTAGGTGGATCATCAGTGTTAGAGCTAAAATTAGCATGTTTAAAGTGATTTTCATGCTTCCAGGGGCCCAAAACACAAGATTAATGGAATGGTTAAAAGTGCATGAAAATGGCCAATTTACTCACTCTGAGTTCTCAAAAAGGGTTTCTTCACCCCGGGAAGTGAAATAAATACCATTTGGAGGCATTTAATGTTCAAGCAAAAACGGCTGATTTTCGACAAAAGAGATAACACCCCCCCATTACGTCATGCTTCAGAAATGTGGAAAATGGTCCATTTTCAAATGTTTTATTTTTGAACGTCAGTTCACATTTGTAGGTGGATCATCAGTGTTAGAGCTAAAATTAGCATGTTTAAAGTGATTTTCATGCTTCCAGGGGCTCGGGAAGTTAATTAAATACCATTTGGAGGCATTTAATGTTCGAGCAAAAACGGCAGATTTTCGACAAAAGAGATAACACCCCCCCATTACGTCATGCTTCAGAAATGTGGAAAATGGTCCGTTTTCAAATGTTTTATTTTTGAACGTCAGTTCACATTTGTAGGTGGATCATCAGTGTTAGAGCTAAAATTAGCATGTTTAAAGTGATTTTCATGCTTCCAGGGGCTCGGGAAGTTAATTAAATACCATTTGGAGGCATTTAATGTTCGAGCAAAAACGGCTGATTTTCGACAAAAGAGATAACACCCCCCCATTACGTCATGCTTCAGAAATGTGGAAAATGGTCCGTTTTCAAATGTTTTATTTTTGAACGTCAGTTCACATTTGTAGGTGGATCATCAGTGTTAGAGCTAAAATTAGCATGTTTAAAGTGATTTTCATGCTTCCAGGGGCCCAAAACACAAGATTTATGGAATGGTTAAAAGTGCATGAAAATGGCCAATTTACTCACTCTGAGTTCTCAAAAAGGGTTTCTTCACCCCGGGAAGTTAATTAAATACCATTTGGAGGCATTTAATGTTCGAGCAAAAACGGCTGATTTTCGACAAAAGAGATAACACCCCCCCATTACGTCATGCTTCAGAAATGTGGAAAATGGTCCGTTTTCAAATGTTTTATTTTTGAACGTCAGTTCACATTTGTAGGTGGATCATCAGTGTTAGAGCTAAAATTAGCATGTTTAAAGTGATTTTCATGCTTCCAGGGGCTCGGGAAGTGAAATAAATACCATTTGGATGCATTTAATGTTCGAGCAAAAACGGCTGATTTTCGACAAAAGAGATAACACCCCCCCATTACGTCATGCTTCAGAAATGGGGAAAATGGTCAGTTTTCAAATGTTTTATTTTTGAACGTCAGTTCACATTTGTAGGTGGATCATCAGTGTTAGAGCTAAAATTAGCATGTTTAAAGTGATTTTCATGCTTCCAGGGGCCCAAAACACAAGATTAATGGAATGGTTAAAAGTGCATGAAAATGGCCAATTTACTCACTCTGAGTTCTCAAAAAGGGTTTCTTCACCCCGGGAAGTGAAATAAATACCATTTGGAGGCATTTAATGTTCAAGCAAAAACGGCTGATTTTCGACAAAAGAGATAACACCCCCCCATTATGTCATGCTTCAGAAATGTGGAAAATGGTCCGTTTTCAAATGTTTTATTTTTGAACGTCAGTTCACATTTGTAGGTGGATCATCAGTGTTAGAGCTAAAATTAGCATGTTTAAAGTGATTTTCATGCTTCCAGGGGCTCGGGAAGTTAATTAAATACCATTTGGAGGCATTTAATGTTCGAGCAAAAACGGCTGATTTTCGACAAAAGAGATAACACCCCCCCATTACGTCATGCTTCAGAAATGTGGAAAATGGTCCGTTTTCAAATGTTTTATTTTTGAACGTCAGTTCACATTTGTAGGTGGATCATCAGTGTTAGAGCTAAAATTAGCATGTTTAAAGTGATTTTCATGCTTCCAGGGGCCCAAAACACAAGATTTATGGAATGGTTAAAAGTGCATGAAAATGGCCAATTTACTCACTCTGAGTTCTCAAAAAGGGTTTCTTCACCCCGGGAAGTTAATTAAATACCATTTGGAGGCATTTAATGTTCGAGCAAAAACGGCTGATTTTCGACAAAAGAGATAACACCCCCCCATTACGTCATGCTTCAGAAATGTGGAAAATGGTCCGTTTTCAAATGTTTTATTTTTGAACGTCAGTTCACATTTGTAGGTGGATCATCAGTGTTAGAGCTAAAATTAGCATGTTTAAAGTGATTTTGATGCTTCCAGGGGCTCGGGAAGTTAATTAAATACCATTTGGAGGCATTTAATGTTCGAGCAAAAACGGCTGATTTTCGACAAAAGAGATAACACCCCCCCCATTACGTCATGCTTCAGAAATGTGGAAAATGGTCAGTTTTCAAATGTTTTATTTTTGAACGTCAGTTCACATTTGTAGGTGGATCATCAGTGTTAGAGCTAAAATTAGCATGTTTAAAGTGATTTTCATGCTTCCAGGGGCCCAAAACACAAGATTTATGGAATGGTTAAAAGTGCATGAAAATGGCCAATTTACTCACTCTGAGTTCTCAAAAAGGGTTTCTTCACCCCGGGAAGTGAAATAAATACCATTTGGAGGCATTTAATGTTCGAGCAAAAACGGCTGATTTTCGACAAAAGAGATAACACCCCCCCATTACGTCATGCTTCAGAAATGTGGAAAATGGTCCGTTTTCAAATGTTTTATTTTTGAACGTCAGTTCACATTTGTAGGTGGATCATCAGTGTTAGAGCTAAAATTAGCATGTTTAAAGTGATTTTCATGCTTCCAGGGGCTCGGGAAGTTAATTAAATACCATTTGGAGGCATTTAATGTTCGAGCAAAAACGGCTGATTTTCAACAAAAGAGAAAACACCCCCCCATTACGTCATGCTTCAGAAATGTGGAAAATGGTCCGTTTTCAAATGTTTTATTTTTGAACGTCAGTTCACATTTGTAGGTGGATCATCAGTGTTAGAGCTAAAATTAGCATGTTTAAAGTGATTTTCATGCTTCCAGGGGCCCAAAACACAAGATTTATGGAATGGTTAAAAGTGCATGAAAATGGCCAATTTACTCACTCTGAGTTCTCAAAAAGGGTTTCTTCACCCCGGGAAGTGAAATAAATACCATTTGGAGGCATTTAATGTTCGAGCAAAAACGGCTGATTTTCGACAAAAGAGATAACACCCCCCATTACGTCATGCTTCAGAAATGTGGAAAATGGTCCGTTTTCAAATGTTTTATTTTTGAACGTCAGTTCACATTTGTAGGTGGATCATCAGTGTTAGAGCTAAAATTAGCATGTTTAAAGTGATTTTGATGCTTCCAGGGGCTCGGGAAGTTAATTAAATACCATTTGGAGGCATTTAATGTTCGAGCAAAAACGGCTGATTTTCGACAAAAGAGATAACACCCCCCCATTACGTCATGCTTCAGAAATGTGGAAAATGGTCCGTTTTCAAATGTTTTATTTTTGAACGTCAGTTCACATTTGTAGGTGGATCATCAGTGTTAGAGCTAAAATTAGCATGTTTAAAGTGATTTTCATGCTTCCAGGGGCCCAAAACACAAGATTTATGGAATGGTTAAAAGTGCATGAAAATGGCCAATTTACTCACTCTGAGTTCTCAAAAAGGGTTTCTTCACCCCGGGAAGTGAATTAAATACCATTTGGAGGCATTTAATGTTCGAGCAAAAACGGCTGATTTTCGACAAAAGAGATAACACCCCCCCATTACGTCATGCTTCAGAAATGTGGAAAATGGTCCTTTTTCAAATGTTTTATTTTTGAACGTCAGTTCACATTTGTAGGTGGATCATCAGTGTTAGAGCTAAAATTAGCATGTTTAAAGTGATTTTCATGCTTCCAGGGGCTCGGGAAGTTAATTAAATACCATTTGGAGGCATTTAATGTTCGAGCAAAAACGGCTGATTTTCGACAAAAGAGATAACACCCCCCCATTACGTCATGCTTCAGAAATGTGGAAAATGGTCCGTTTTCAAATGTTTTATTTTTGAACGTCAGTTCACATTTGTAGGTGGATCATCAGTGTTAGAGCTAAAATTAGCATGTTTAAAGTGATTTTCATGCTTCCAGGGGCTCGGGAAGTGAAATAAATACCATTTGGAGGCATTTAATGTTCGAGCAAAAACGGCTGATTTTCGACAAAAGAGATAACACCCCCCCATTACGTCATGCTTCAGAAATGGGGAAAATGGTCCGTTTTCAAATGTTTTATTTTTGAACGTCAGTTCACATTTGTAGGTGGATCATCAGTGTTAGAGCTAAAATTAGCATGTTTAAAGTGATTTTCATGCTTCCAGGGGCCCAAAACACAAGATTAATGGAATGGTTAAAAGTGCATGAAAATGGCCAATTTACTCACTCTGAGTTCTCAAAAAGGGTTTCTTCACCCCGGGAAGTGAAATAAATACCATTTGGAGGCATTTAATGTTCAAGCAAAAACGGCTGATTTTCGACAAAAGAGATAACACCCCCCCATTACGTCATGCTTCAGAAATGTGGAAAATGGTCCGTTTTCAAATGTTTTATTTTTGAACGTCAGTTCACATTTGTAGGTGGATCATCAGTGTTACAGCTAAAATTAGCATGTTTAAAGTGATTTTCATGCTTCCAGGGGCTCGGGAAGTTAATTAAATACCATTTGGAGGCATTTAATGTTCGAGCAAAAACGGCTGATTTTCGACAAAAGAGATAACACCCCCCCCATTACGTCATGCTTCAGAAATGTGGAAAATGGTCCGTTTTCAAATGTTTTATTTTTGAACGTCAGTTCACATTTGTAGGTGGATCATCAGTGTTAGAGCTAAAATTAGCATGTTTAAAGTGATTTTCATGCTTCCAGGGGCCCAAAACACAAGATTTATGGAATGGTTAAAAGTGCATGAAAATGGCCAATTTACTCACTCTGAGTTCTCAAAAAGGGTTTCTTCACCCCGGGAAGTTAATTAAATACCATTTGGAGGCATTTAATGTTCGAGCAAAAACGGCTGATTTTCGACAAAAGAGATAACACCCCCCCCATTACGTCATGCTTCAGAAATGTGGAAAATGGTCCGTTTTCAAATGTTTTATTTTTGAACGTCAGTTCACATTTGTAGGTGGATCATCAGTGTTAGAGCTAAAATTAGCATGTTTAAAGTGATTTTGATGCTTCCAGGGGCTCGGGAAGTTAATTAAATACCATTTGGAGGCATTTAATGTTCGAGCAAAACGGCTGATTTTCGACAAAAGAGATAACACCCCCCCCATTACATCATGCTTCAGAAATGTGGAAAATGGTCCGTTTTCAAATGTTTTATTTTTGAACGTCAGTTCACATTTGTAGGTGGATCATCAGTGTTAGAGCTAAAATTAGCATGTTTAAAGTGATTTTCATGCTTCCAGGGGCCCAAAACACAAGATTTATGGAATGGTTAAAAGTGCATGAAAATTGCCAATTTACTCACTCTGAGTTCTCAAAAAGGGTTTCTTCACCCCGGGAAGTGAAATAAATACCATTTGGAGGCATTTAATGTTCGAGCAAAAACGGCTGATTTTCGACAAAAGAGATAACACCCCCCCATTACGTCATGCTTCAGAAATGTGGAAAATGGTCCGTTTTCAAATGTTTTATTTTTGAACGTCAGTTCACATTTGTAGGTGGATCATCAGTGTTAGAGCTAAAATTAGCATGTTTAAAGTGATTTTCATGCTTCCAGGGGCTCGGGAAGTTAATTAAATACCATTTGGAGGCATTTAATGTTCGAGCAAAAACGGCTGATTTTCAACAAAAGAGATAACACCCCCCCATTACGTCATGCTTCAGAAATGTGGAAAATGGTCCATTTTCAAATGTTTTATTTTTGAACGTCAGTTCACATTTGTAGGTGGATCATCAGTGTTAGAGCTAAAATTAGCATGTTTAAAGTGATTTTCATGCTTCCAGGGGCTCGGGAAGTTAATTAAATACCATTTGGAGGCATTTAATGTTTGAGCAAAAACGGCTGATTTTCGACAAAAGAGATAACACCCCCCCATTACGTCATGCTTCAGAAATGTGGAAAATGGTCCGTTTTCAAATGTTTTATTTTTGAACGTCAGTTCACATTTGTAGGTGGATCATCAGTGTTAGAGCTAAAATTAGCATGTTTAAAGTGATTTTCATGCTTCCAGGGGCCCAAAACACAAGATTTATGGAATGGTTAAAAGTGCATGAAAATGGCCAATTTACTCACTCTGAGTTCTCAAAAAGGGTTTCTTCACCCCGGGAAGTGAAATAAATACCATTTGGAGGCATTTAATGTTCGAGCAAAAACGGCTGATTTTCGACAAAAGAGATAACACCCCCCATTACGTCATGCTTCAGAAATGTGGAAAATGGTCCGTTTTCAAATGTTTTATTTTTGAACGTCAGTTCACATTTGTAGGTGGATCATCAGTGTTAGAGCTAAAATTAGCATGTTTAAAGTGATTTTCATGCTTCCAGGGGCTCGGGAAGTTAATTAAATACCATTTGGAGGCATTTAATGTTCGAGCAAAAACGGCTGATTTTCGACAAAAGAGATAACACCCCCCCATTACGTCATGCTTCAGAAATGTGGAAAATGGTCCGTTTTCAAATGTTTTATTTTTGAACGTCAGTTCACATTTGTAGGTGGATCATCAGTGTTAGAGCTAAAATTAGCATGTTTAAAGTGATTTCCATGCTTCCAGGGGCCCAAAACACAAGATTTATGGAATGGTTAAAAGTGCATGAAAATGGCCAATTTACTCACTCTGAGTTCTCAAAAAGGGTTTCTTCACCCCGGGAAGTTAATTAAATACCATTTGGAGGCATTTAATGTTCGAGCAAAAACGGCTGATTTTCGACAAAAGAGATAACACCCCCCATTACGTCATGCCTCAGAAATGTGGAAAATGGTCCGTTTTCAAATGTTTTATTTTTGAACGTCAGTTCACATTTGTAGGTGGATCATCAGTGTTAGAGCTAAAATTAGCATGTTTAAAGTGATTTTCATGCTTCCAGTGGCTCGGGAAGTTAATTAAATACCATTTGGAGGCATTTAATGTTCGAGCAAAAACGGCAGATTTTCGACAAAAGAGATAACACCCCCCCATTACGTCATGCTTCAGAAATGTGGAAAATGGTCCGTTTTCAAATGTTTTATTTTTGAACGTCAGTTCACATTTGTAGGTGGATCATCAGTGTTAGAGCTAAAATTAGCATGTTTAAAGTGATTTTCATGCTTCCAGGGGCTCGGGAAGTTAATTAAATACCATTTGGAGGCATTTAATGTTCGAGCAAAAACGGCTGATTTTCGACAAAAGAGATAACACCCCCCCATTACGTCATGCTTCAGAAATGTGGAAAATGGTCCGTTTTCAAATGTTTTATTTTTGAACGTCAGTTCACATTTGTGGGTGGATCATCAGTGTTAGAGCTAAAATTAGCATGTTTAAAGTGATTTTCATGCTTCCAGGGGCTCGGGAAGTTAATTAAATACCATTTGGAGGCATTTAATGTTCGAGCAAAAACGGCTGATTTTCGACAAAAGAGATAACACCCCCCCATTACGTCATGCTTCAGAAATGTGGAAAATGGTCCGTTTTCAAATGTTTTATTTTTGAACGTCAGTTCACATTTGTAGGTGGATCATCAGTGTTAGAGCTAAAATTAGCATGTTTAAAGTGATTTTCATGCTTCCAGGGGCTCGGGAAGTTAATTAAATACCATTTGGAGGCATTTAATGTTCGAGCAAAAACGGCTGATTTTCGACAAAAGAGATAACACCCCCCCATTACGTCATGCTTCAGAAATGTGGAAAATGGTCCTTTTTCAAATGTTTTATTTTTGAACGTCAGTTCACATTTGTAGCTGGATCATCAGTGTTAGAGCTAAAATTAGCATGTTTAAAGTGATTTTCATGCTTCCAGGGGCCCAAAACACAAGATTTATGGAATGGTTAAAAGTGCATGAAAATGGCCAATTTACTCACTCTGAGTTCTCAAAAAGGGTTTCTTCACCCCGGGAACTTAATTAAATACCATTTGGAGGCATTTAATGTTTGAGCAAAAACGGCTGATTTTCGACAAAAGAGATAACACCCCCCCATTACGTCATGCTTCAGAAATGTGGAAAATGGTCTGTTTTCAAATGTTTTATTTTTGAACGTCAGTTCACATTTGTAGGTTGATCATCAGTGTTAGAGCTAAAATTAGCATGTTTAAAGTGATTTTCATGCTTCCAGGGGCTCGGGAAGTTAATTAAATACCATTTGGAGGCATTTAATGTTCGAGCAAAAACGGCTGATTTTCGACAAAAGAGATAACACCCCCCCATTACGTCATGCTTCCGAAATGAGGAAAATGGTCCGTTTTCAAATGTTTTATTTTTGAACGTCAGTTCACATTTGTAGGTGGATCATCAGTGTTAGAGCTAAAATTAGCATGTTTAAAGTGATTTTCATGCTTCCAGGGGCCCAAAACACAAGATTTATGGAATGGTTAAAAGTGCATGAAAATGGCCAATTTACTCACTCTGAGTTCTCAAAAAGGGTTTCTTCACCCCGGGAAGTTAAGTAAATACCATTTGGAGGCATTTAATGTTCGAGCAAAAACGGCTGATTTTCGACAAAAGAGATAACACCCCCCCATTACGTCATGCTTCAGAAATGTGGAAAATGGTCCGTTTTCAAATGTTTTATTTTTGAACGTCAGTTCACATTTGTAGGTGGATCATCAGTGTTAGAGCTAAAATTAGCATGTTTAAAGTGATTTTCATGCTTCCAGGGGCCCAAAACACAAGATTTATGGAATGGTTAAAAGTGCATGAAAATAGCCAATTTACTCACTCTGAGTTCTCAAAAAGGGTTTCTTCACCCCGGGAAGGTAATTAAATACCATTTGGAGGCATTTAATGTTCGAGCAAAAACGGCTGATTTTCGACAAAAGAGATAACACCCCCCCCCCATTACGTCATGCTTCAGAAATGTGGAAAATGGTCCGTTTGCAAATGTTTTATTTTTGAACGTCAGTTCACATTTGTAGGTGGATCATCAGTGTTAGAGCTAAAATTAGCATGTTTAAAGTGATTTTCATGCTTCCAGGGGCTCGGGAAGTTAATTAAATACCATTTGGAGGCATTTAATGTTCGAGCAAAAACGGCTGATTTTCGACAAAAGAGATAACACCCCCCCATTACGTCATGCTTCAAAATGTGGAAAATGGTCCGTTTTCAAATGTTTTATTTTTGAACGTCAGTTCACATTTGTAGGTGGATCATCAGTGTTAGAGCTAAAATTAGCATGTTTAAAGTGATTTTCATGCTTCCAGGGGCCCAAAACACAAGATTTATGGAATGGTTAAAAGTGCATGAAAATGGCCAATTTACTCACTCTGAGTTCTCAAAAAGGGTTTCTTCACCCCGGGAAGTTAATTAAATACCATTTGGAGGCATTTAATGTTCGAGCAAAAACGGCTGATTTTCGACAAAAGAGATAACACCCCCCCATTACGTCATGCTTCAGAAATGTGGAAAATGGTCCGTTTTCAAATGTTTTATTTTTGAACGTCAGTTCACATTTGTAGGTGGATCATCAGTGTTAGAGCTAAAATTAGCATGTTTAAAGTGATTTTCATGCTTCCAGGGGCTCGGGAAGTTAATTAAATACCATTTGGAGGCATTTAATGTTCGAGCAAAAACGGCTGATTTTCGACAAAAGAGATAACACCCCCCCATTACGTCATGCTTCAGAAATGTGGAAAATGGTCCGTTTTCAAATGTTTTATTTTTGAACGTCAGTTCACATTTGTAGGTGGATCATCAGTGTTAGAGCTAAAATTAGCATGTTTAAAGTGATTTTCATGCTTCCAGGGGCTCGGGAAGTTAATTAAATACCATTTGGAGGCATTTAATGTTCGAGCAAAAACGGCTGATTTTCGACAAAAGAGATAACACCCCCCCATTACGTCATGCTTCAGAAATGTGGAAAATGGTCCGTTTTCGAATGTTTTATTTTTGAACGTCAGTTCACATTTGTAGGTGGATCATCAGTGTTAGAGCTAAAATTAGCATGTTTAAAGTGATTTTCATGCTTCCAGGGGCTCGGGAAGTTAATTAAATACCATTTGGAGGCATTTAATGTTCGAGCAAAAACGGCTGATTTTCGACAAAAGAGATAACACCCCCCATTACGTCATGCTTCAGAAATGTGGAAAATGGTCCTTTTTCAAATGTTTTATTTTTGAACGTCAGTTCACATTTGTAGCTGGATCATCAGTGTTAGAGCTAAAATTAGCATGTTTAAAGTGATTTTCATGCTTCCAGGGGCCCAAAACACAAGATTTATGGAATGGTTAAAAGTGCATGAAAATGGCCAATTTACTCACTCTGAGTTCTCAAAAAGGGTTTCTTCACCCCGGGAACTTAATTAAATACCATTTGGAGGCATTTAATGTTTGAGCAAAAACAGCTGATTTTCGACAAAAGAGATAACACCCCCCCATTACGTCATGCTTCAGAAATGTGGAAAATGGTCTGTTTTCAAATGTTTTATTTTTGAACGTCAGTTCACATTTGTAGGTGGATCATCAGTGTTAGAGCTAAAATTAGCATGTTTAAAGTGATTTTCATGCTTCCAGGGGCTCGGGAAGTTAATTAAATACCATTTGGAGGCATTTAATGTTCGAGCAAAAACGGCTGATTTTCGACAAAAGAGATAACACCCCCCCATTACGTCATGCTTCAGAAATGAGGAAAATGGTCCGTTTTCAAATGTTTTATTTTTGAACGTCAGTTCACATTTGTAGGTGGATCATCAGTGTTAGAGCTAAAATTAGCATGTTTAAAGTGATTTTCATGCTTCCAGGGGCCCAAAACACAAGATTTATGGAATGGTTAAAAGTGCATGAAAATGGCCAATTTACTCACTCTGAGTTCTCAAAAAGGGTTTCTTCACCCCGGGAAGTTAATTAAATACCATTTGGAGACATTTAATGTTCGAGCAAAAACGGCTGATTTTCGACAAAAGAGATAACACCCCCCCATTACGTCATGCTTCAGAAATGTGGAAAATGGTCCGTTTTCAAATGTTTTATTTTTGAACGTCAGTTCACATTTGTAGGTGGATCATCAGTGTTAGAGCTAAAATTAGCATGTTTAAAGTGATTTTCATGCTTCCAGGGGCCCAAAACACAAGATTTATGGAATGGTTAAAAGTGCATGAAAATAGCCAATTTACTCACTCTGAGTTCTCAAAAAGGGTTTCTTCACCCCGGGAAGTGAAATAAATACCATTTGGAGGCATTTAATGTTCAAGCAAAAACGGCTGATTTTCGACAAAAGAGATAACACCCCCCCATTACGTCATGCTTCAGAAATGTGGAAAATGGTCCGTTTTCAAATGTTTTATTTTTGAACGTCAGTTCACATTTGTAGGTGGATCATCAGTGTTACAGCTAAAATTAGCATGTTTAAAGTGATTTTCATGCTTCCAGGGGCTCGGGAAGTTAATTAAATACCATTTGGAGGCATTTAATGTTCGAGCAAAAACGGCTGATTTTCGACAAAAGAGATAACACCCCCCCCATTACGTCATGCTTCAGAAATGTGGAAAATGGTCCGTTTTCAAATGTTTTATTTTTGAACGTCAGTTCACATTTGTAGGTGGATCATCAGTGTTAGAGCTAAAATTAGCATGTTTAAAGTGATTTTCATGCTTCCAGGGGCCCAAAACACAAGATTTATGGAATGGTTAAAAGTGCATGAAAATGGCCAATTTACTCACTCTGAGTTCTCAAAAAGGGTTTCTTCACCCCGGGAAGTTAATTAAATACCATTTGGAGGCATTTAATGTTCGAGCAAAAACGGCTGATTTTCGACAAAAGAGATAACACCCCCCCCATTACGTCATGCTTCAGAAATGTGGAAAATGGTCCGTTTTCAAATGTTTTATTTTTGAACGTCAGTTCACATTTGTAGGTGGATCATCAGTGTTAGAGCTAAAATTAGCATGTTTAAAGTGATTTTGATGCTTCCAGGGGCTCGGGAAGTTAATTAAATACCATTTGGAGGCATTTAATGTTCGAGCAAAACGGCTGATTTTCGACAAAAGAGATAACACCCCCCCCATTACATCATGCTTCAGAAATGTGGAAAATGGTCCGTTTTCAAATGTTTTATTTTTGAACGTCAGTTCACATTTGTAGGTGGATCATCAGTGTTAGAGCTAAAATTAGCATGTTTAAAGTGATTTTCATGCTTCCAGGGGCCCAAAACACAAGATTTATGGAATGGTTAAAAGTGCATGAAAATTGCCAATTTACTCACTCTGAGTTCTCAAAAAGGGTTTCTTCACCCCGGGAAGTGAAATAAATACCATTTGGAGGCATTTAATGTTCGAGCAAAAACGGCTGATTTTCGACAAAAGAGATAACACCCCCCCATTACGTCATGCTTCAGAAATGTGGAAAATGGTCCGTTTTCAAATGTTTTATTTTTGAACGTCAGTTCACATTTGTAGGTGGATCATCAGTGTTAGAGCTAAAATTAGCATGTTTAAAGTGATTTTCATGCTTCCAGGGGCTCGGGAAGTTAATTAAATACCATTTGGAGGCATTTAATGTTCGAGCAAAAACGGCTGATTTTCAACAAAAGAGATAACACCCCCCCATTACGTCATGCTTCAGAAATGTGGAAAATGGTCCATTTTCAAATGTTTTATTTTTGAACGTCAGTTCACATTTGTAGGTGGATCATCAGTGTTAGAGCTAAAATTAGCATGTTTAAAGTGATTTTCATGCTTCCAGGGGCTCGGGAAGTTAATTAAATACCATTTGGAGGCATTTAATGTTTGAGCAAAAACGGCTGATTTTCGACAAAAGAGATAACACCCCCCCATTACGTCATGCTTCAGAAATGTGGAAAATGGTCCGTTTTCAAATGTTTTATTTTTGAACGTCAGTTCACATTTGTAGGTGGATCATCAGTGTTAGAGCTAAAATTAGCATGTTTAAAGTGATTTTCATGCTTCCAGGGGCCCAAAACACAAGATTTATGGAATGGTTAAAAGTGCATGAAAATGGCCAATTTACTCACTCTGAGTTCTCAAAAAGGGTTTCTTCACCCCGGGAAGTGAAATAAATACCATTTGGAGGCATTTAATGTTCGAGCAAAAACGGCTGATTTTCGACAAAAGAGATAACACCCCCCATTACGTCATGCTTCAGAAATGTGGAAAATGGTCCGTTTTCAAATGTTTTATTTTTGAACGTCAGTTCACATTTGTAGGTGGATCATCAGTGTTAGAGCTAAAATTAGCATGTTTAAAGTGATTTTCATGCTTCCAGGGGCTCGGGAAGTTAATTAAATACCATTTGGAGGCATTTAATGTTCGAGCAAAAACGGCTGATTTTCGACAAAAGAGATAACACCCCCCCATTACGTCATGCTTCAGAAATGTGGAAAATGGTCCGTTTTCAAATGTTTTATTTTTGAACGTCAGTTCACATTTGTAGGTGGATCATCAGTGTTAGAGCTAAAATTAGCATGTTTAAAGTGATTTCCATGCTTCCAGGGGCCCAAAACACAAGATTTATGGAATGGTTAAAAGTGCATGAAAATGGCCAATTTACTCACTCTGAGTTCTCAAAAAGGGTTTCTTCACCCCGGGAAGTTAATTAAATACCATTTGGAGGCATTTAATGTTCGAGCAAAAACGGCTGATTTTCGACAAAAGAGATAACACCCCCCATTACGTCATGCCTCAGAAATGTGGAAAATGGTCCGTTTTCAAATGTTTTATTTTTGAACGTCAGTTCACATTTGTAGGTGGATCATCAGTGTTAGAGCTAAAATTAGCATGTTTAAAGTGATTTTCATGCTTCCAGTGGCTCGGGAAGTTAATTAAATACCATTTGGAGGCATTTAATGTTCGAGCAAAAACGGCAGATTTTCGACAAAAGAGATAACACCCCCCCATTACGTCATGCTTCAGAAATGTGGAAAATGGTCCGTTTTCAAATGTTTTATTTTTGAACGTCAGTTCACATTTGTAGGTGGATCATCAGTGTTAGAGCTAAAATTAGCATGTTTAAAGTGATTTTCATGCTTCCAGGGGCTCGGGAAGTTAATTAAATACCATTTGGAGGCATTTAATGTTCGAGCAAAAACGGCTGATTTTCGACAAAAGAGATAACACCCCCCCATTACGTCATGCTTCAGAAATGTGGAAAATGGTCCGTTTTCAAATGTTTTATTTTTGAACGTCAGTTCACATTTGTGGGTGGATCATCAGTGTTAGAGCTAAAATTAGCATGTTTAAAGTGATTTTCATGCTTCCAGGGGCTCGGGAAGTTAATTAAATACCATTTGGAGGCATTTAATGTTCGAGCAAAAACGGCTGATTTTCGACAAAAGAGATAACACCCCCCCATTACGTCATGCTTCAGAAATGTGGAAAATGGTCCGTTTTCAAATGTTTTATTTTTGAACGTCAGTTCACATTTGTAGGTGGATCATCAGTGTTAGAGCTAAAATTAGCATGTTTAAAGTGATTTTCATGCTTCCAGGGGCTCGGGAAGTTAATTAAATACCATTTGGAGGCATTTAATGTTCGAGCAAAAACGGCTGATTTTCGACAAAAGAGATAACACCCCCCCATTACGTCATGCTTCAGAAATGTGGAAAATGGTCCTTTTTCAAATGTTTTATTTTTGAACGTCAGTTCACATTTGTAGCTGGATCATCAGTGTTAGAGCTAAAATTAGCATGTTTAAAGTGATTTTCATGCTTCCAGGGGCCCAAAACACAAGATTTATGGAATGGTTAAAAGTGCATGAAAATGGCCAATTTACTCACTCTGAGTTCTCAAAAAGGGTTTCTTCACCCCGGGAACTTAATTAAATACCATTTGGAGGCATTTAATGTTTGAGCAAAAACGGCTGATTTTCGACAAAAGAGATAACACCCCCCCATTACGTCATGCTTCAGAAATGTGGAAAATGGTCTGTTTTCAAATGTTTTATTTTTGAACGTCAGTTCACATTTGTAGGTTGATCATCAGTGTTAGAGCTAAAATTAGCATGTTTAAAGTGATTTTCATGCTTCCAGGGGCTCGGGAAGTTAATTAAATACCATTTGGAGGCATTTAATGTTCGAGCAAAAACGGCTGATTTTCGACAAAAGAGATAACACCCCCCCATTACGTCATGCTTCCGAAATGAGGAAAATGGTCCGTTTTCAAATGTTTTATTTTTGAACGTCAGTTCACATTTGTAGGTGGATCATCAGTGTTAGAGCTAAAATTAGCATGTTTAAAGTGATTTTCATGCTTCCAGGGGCCCAAAACACAAGATTTATGGAATGGTTAAAAGTGCATGAAAATGGCCAATTTACTCACTCTGAGTTCTCAAAAAGGGTTTCTTCACCCCGGGAAGTTAAGTAAATACCATTTGGAGGCATTTAATGTTCGAGCAAAAACGGCTGATTTTCGACAAAAGAGATAACACCCCCCCATTACGTCATGCTTCAGAAATGTGGAAAATGGTCCGTTTTCAAATGTTTTATTTTTGAACGTCAGTTCACATTTGTAGGTGGATCATCAGTGTTAGAGCTAAAATTAGCATGTTTAAAGTGATTTTCATGCTTCCAGGGGCCCAAAACACAAGATTTATGGAATGGTTAAAAGTGCATGAAAATAGCCAATTTACTCACTCTGAGTTCTCAAAAAGGGTTTCTTCACCCCGGGAAGGTAATTAAATACCATTTGGAGGCATTTAATGTTCGAGCAAAAACGGCTGATTTTCGACAAAAGAGATAACACCCCCCCCCCATTACGTCATGCTTCAGAAATGTGGAAAATGGTCCGTTTGCAAATGTTTTATTTTTGAACGTCAGTTCACATTTGTAGGTGGATCATCAGTGTTAGAGCTAAAATTAGCATGTTTAAAGTGATTTTCATGCTTCCAGGGGCTCGGGAAGTTAATTAAATACCATTTGGAGGCATTTAATGTTCGAGCAAAAACGGCTGATTTTCGACAAAAGAGATAACACCCCCCCATTACGTCATGCTTCAGAAATGTGGAAAATGGTCCGTTTTCAAATGTTTTATTTTTGAACGTCAGTTCACATTTGTAGGTGGATCATCAGTGTTAGAGCTAAAATTAGCATGTTTAAAGTGATTTTCATGCTTCCAGGGGCCCAAAACACAAGATTTATGGAATGGTTAAAAGTGCATGAAAATGGCCAATTTACTCACTCTGAGTTCTCAAAAAGGGTTTCTTCACCCCGGGAAGTTAATTAAATACCATTTGGAGGCATTTAATGTTCGAGCAAAAACGGCTGATTTTCGACAAAAGAGATAACACCCCCCCATTACGTCATGCTTCAGAAATGTGGAAAATGGTCCGTTTTCAAATGTTTTATTTTTGAACGTCAGTTCACATTTGTAGGTGGATCATCAGTGTTAGAGCTAAAATTAGCATGTTTAAAGTGATTTTCATGCTTCCAGGGGCTCGGGAAGTTAATTAAATACCATTTGGAGGCATTTAATGTTCGAGCAAAAACGGCTGATTTTCGACAAAAGAGATAACACCCCCCCATTACGTCATGCTTCAGAAATGTGGAAAATGGTCCGTTTTCAAATGTTTTATTTTTGAACGTCAGTTCACATTTGTAGGTGGATCATCAGTGTTAGAGCTAAAATTAGCATGTTTAAAGTGATTTTCATGCTTCCAGGGGCTCGGGAAGTTAATTAAATACCATTTGGAGGCATTTAATGTTCGAGCAAAAACGGCTGATTTTCGACAAAAGAGATAACACCCCCCCATTACGTCATGCTTCAGAAATGTGGAAAATGGTCCGTTTTCAAATGTTTTATTTTTGAACGTCAGTTCACATTTGTAGGTGGATCATCAGTGTTAGAGCTAAAATTAGCATGTTTAAAGTGATTTTCATGCTTCCAGGGGCTCGGGAAGTTAATTAAATACCATTTGGAGGCATTTAATGTTCGAGCAAAAACGGCTGATTTTCGACAAAAGAGATAACACCCCCCATTACGTCATGCTTCAGAAATGTGGAAAATGGTCCTTTTTCAAATGTTTTATTTTTGAACGTCAGTTCACATTTGTAGCTGGATCATCAGTGTTAGAGCTAAAATTAGCATGTTTAAAGTGATTTTCATGCTTCCAGGGGCCCAAAACACAAGATTTATGGAATGGTTAAAAGTGCATGAAAATGGCCAATTTACTCACTCTGAGTTCTCAAAAAGGGTTTCTTCACCCCGGGAACTTAATTAAATACCATTTGGAGGCATTTAATGTTTGAGCAAAAACAGCTGATTTTCGACAAAAGAGATAACACCCCCCCATTACGTCATGCTTCAGAAATGTGGAAAATGGTCTGTTTTCAAATGTTTTATTTTTGAACGTCAGTTCACATTTGTAGGTGGATCATCAGTGTTAGAGCTAAAATTAGCATGTTTAAAGTGATTTTCATGCTTCCAGGGGCTCGGGAAGTTAATTAAATACCATTTGGAGGCATTTAATGTTCGAGCAAAAACGGCTGATTTTCGACAAAAGAGATAACACCCCCCCATTACGTCATGCTTCAGAAATGAGGAAAATGGTCCGTTTTCAAATGTTTTATTTTTGAACGTCAGTTCACATTTGTAGGTGGATCATCAGTGTTAGAGCTAAAATTAGCATGTTTAAAGTGATTTTCATGCTTCCAGGGGCCCAAAACACAAGATTTATGGAATGGTTAAAAGTGCATGAAAATGGCCAATTTACTCACTCTGAGTTCTCAAAAAGGGTTTCTTCACCCCGGGAAGTTAATTAAATACCATTTGGAGACATTTAATGTTCGAGCAAAAACGGCTGATTTTCGACAAAAGAGATAACACCCCCCCATTACGTCATGCTTCAGAAATGTGGAAAATGGTCCGTTTTCAAATGTTTTATTTTTGAACGTCAGTTCACATTTGTAGGTGGATCATCAGTGTTAGAGCTAAAATTAGCATGTTTAAAGTGATTTTCATGCTTCCAGGGGCCCAAAACACAAGATTTATGGAATGGTTAAAAGTGCATGAAAATAGCCAATTTACTCACTCTGAGTTCTCAAAAAGGGTTTCTTCACCCCGGGAAGTTAATTAAATACCATTTGGAGGCATTTAATGTTCGAGCAAAAACGGCTGATTTTCGACAAAAGAGATAACACCCCCCCCCCATTACGTCATGCTTCAGAAATGTGGAAAATGGTCCGTTTGCAAATGTTTTATTTTTGAACGTCAGTTCACATTTGTAGGTGGATCATCAGTGTTAGAGCTAAAATTAGCATGTTTAAAGTGATTTTCATGCTTCCAGGGGCTCGGGAAGTTAATTAAATACCATTTGGAGGCATTTAATGTTCGAGCAAAAACGGCTGATTTTCGACAAAAGAGATAACACCCCCCCATTACGTCATGCTTCAGAAATGTGGAAAATGGTCCGTTTTCAAATGTTTTATTTTTGAACGTCAGTTCACATTTGTAGGTGGATCATCAGTGTTAGAGCTAAAATTAGCATGTTTGAAGTGATTTTCATGCTTCCAGGGGCTCGGGAAGTTAATTAAATACCATTTGGAGGCATTTAATGTTCGAGCAAAAACGGCTGATTTTCGACAAAAGAGATAACACCCCCCCATTACGTCATGCTTCAGAAATGTGGAAAATGGTCCGTTTTCAAATGTTTTATTTTTGAACGTCAGTTCACATTTGTAGGTGGATCATCAGTGTTAGAGCTAAAATTAGCATGTTTAAAGTGATTTTCATGCTTCCAGGGGCTCGGGAAGTTAATTAAATACCATTTGGAGGCATTTAATGTTCGAGCAAAAACGGCTGATTTTCGACAAAAGAGATAACACCCCCCCATTACGTCATGCTTCAGAAATGTGGAAAAGCGTCCGTTTTCAAATGTTTTATTTTTGAACGTCAGTTCACATTTGTAGGTGGATCATCAGTGTTAGAGCTAAAATTGGCATGTTTAAAGTGATTTTCATGCTTCCAGGGGCTCGGGAAGTTAATTAAATACCATTTGGAGGCATTTAATGTTCGAGCAAAAACGGCTGATTTTCGACAAAAGAGATAACACCCCCCCATTACGTCATGCTTCAGAAATGTGGAAAATGGTCCGTTTTCAAATGTTTTATTTTTGAACGTCAGTTCACATTTGTAGGTGGATCATCAGTGTTAGAGCTAAAATTAGCATGTTTAAAGTGATTTTCATGCTTCCAGGGGCTCGGGAAGTTAATTAAATACCATTTGGAGGCATTTAATGTTCGAGCAAAAACGGCTGATTTTCGACAAAAGAGATAACACCCCCCCATTACGTCATGCTTCAGAAATGTGGAAAATGGTCCGTTTTCAAATGTTTTATTTTTGAACGTCAGTTCACATTTGTAGGTGGATCATCAGTGTTAGAGCTAAAATTAGCATGTTTAAAGTGATTTTCATGCTTCCAGGGGCTCGGGAAGTGAAATAAATACCAATTGGAGGCATTTAATGTTCGAGCAAAAACGGCTGATTTTCGACAAAAGAGATAACACCCCCCCATTACGTCATGCTTCAGAAATGTGGAAAATGGTCCGTTTTCAAATGTTTTATTTTTGAACGTCAGTTCACATTTGTAGGTGGATCATCAGTGCTAGAGCTAAAATTAGCATGTTTAAAGTGATTTTCATGCTTCCAGGGGCTCGGGAAGTTAATTAAATACCATTTGGAGGCATTTAATGTTCGAGCAAAACGGCTGATTTTCGACAAAAGAGATAACACCCCCCCATTACGTCATGCTTCAGAAATGTGGAAAATTGTCCGTTTTCAAATGTTTTATTTTTGAACGTCAGTTCACATTTGTAGGTGGATCATCAGTGTTAGAGCTAAAATTAGCATGTTTAAAGTGATTTTCATGCTTCCAGGGGCCCAAAACACAAGATTTATGGAATGGTTAAAAGTGCATGAAAATGGCCAATTTACTCACTCTGAGTTCTCAAAAAGGGTTTCTTCACCCCAGGAAGTTAATTAAATACCATTTGGAGGCATTTAATGTTCGAGGAAAAACGGCTGATTTTCGACAAAAGAGATAACACCCCCCCATTACGTCATGCTTCAGAAATGTGGAAAATGGTCCGTTTTCAAATGTTTTATTTTTGAACGTCAGTTCACATTTGTAGGTGGATCATCAGTGTTAGAGCTAAAATTAGCATGTTTAAAGTGATTTTCATGCTTCCAGGGGCTCGGGAAGTTAATTAAATACCATTTGGAGGCATTTAATGTTCGAGCAAAAACGGCTGATTTTCGACAAAAGAGATAACACCCCCCCATTACGTCATGCTTCAGAAATGTGGAAAATAGTCAGTTTTCAAATGTTTTATTTTTGAACGTCAGTTCACATTTGTAGGTGGATCATCAGTGTTAGAGCTAAAATTAGCATGTTTAAAGTGATTTTCATGCTTCCAGGGGCTCGGGAAGTGAAATAAATACCATTTGGAGGCATTTAATGTTCGAGCAAAAACGGCTGATTTTCGCCAAAAGAGATAACACCCCCCCATTACGTCATGCTTCAGAAATGTGGAAAATGGTCCGTTTTCAAATGTTTTATTTTTGAACGTCAGTTCACATTTGTAGGTGGATCATCAGTGCTAGAGCTAAAATTAGCATGTTTAAAGTGATTTTCATGCTTCCAGGGGCTCGGGAAGTTAATTAAATACCATTTGGAGGCATTTAATGTTCGAGCAAAACGGCTGATTTTCGACAAAAGAGATAACACCCCCCCATTACGTCATGCTTCAGAAATGTGGAAAATTGTCCGTTTTCAAATGTTTTATTTTTGAACGTCAGTTCACATTTGTAGGTGGATCATCAGTGTTAGAGCTAAAATTAGCATGTTTAAAGTGATTTTCATGCTTCCAGGGGCCCAAAACACAAGATTTATGGAATGGTTAAAAGTGCATGAAAATGGCCAATTTACTCACTCTGAGTTCTCAAAAAGGGTTTCTTCACCCCGGGAAGTTAATTAAATACCATTTGGAGGCATTTAATGTTCGAGCAAAAACGGCTGATTTTCGACAAAAGAGATAACACACCCCCATTACGTCATGCTTCAGAAATGTGGAAAATGGTCCGTTTTCAAATGTTTTATTTTTGAACGTCAGTTCACATTTGTAGGTGGATCATCAGTGTTAGAGCTAAAATTAGCATGTTTAAAGTGATTTTCATGCTTCCAGGGGCCCAAAACACAAGATTTATGGAATGGTTAAAAGTGCATGAAAATGGCCAATTTACTCACTCTGAGTTCTCAAAAAGGGTTTCTTCACCCCGGGAAGTTAATTAAATACCATTTGGAGGCATTTAATGTTCGAGCAAAAACGGCTGATTTTCGACAAAAGAGATAACACCCCCCCATTACGTCATGCTTCAGAAATGTAGAAAATGGTCCGTTTTCAAATGTTTTATTTTTGAACGTCAGTTCACATTTGTTGGTGGATCATCAGTGTTAGAGCTAAAATTAGCATGTTTAAAGTGATTTTCATGCTTCCAGGGGCCCAAAACACAAGATTAATGGAATGGTTAAAAGTGCATGAAAATGGCCAATTTACTCACTCTGAGTTCTCAAAAAGGGTTTCTTCACCCCGGGAAGTGAAATAAATACCATTTGGAGGCATTTAATGTTCGAGCAAAAACGGCTGATTTTCGACAAAAGAGATAACACCCCCCCATTACGTCATGCTTCAGAAATGTGGAAAATGGTCCGTTTTCAAATGTTTTATTTTTGAACGTCAGTTCACATTTGTAGGTGGATCATCAGTGTTAGAGCTAAAATTAGCATGTTTAAAGTGATTTTCATGCTTCCAGGGGCTCGGGAAGTTAATTAAATACCATTTGGAGGCATTTAATGTTCGAGCAAAAACGGCTGATTTTCGACAAAAGAGATAACACCCCCCCATTACGTCATGCTTCAGAAATGTGGAAAATGGTCCGTTTTCAAATGTTTTATTTTTGAACGTCAGTTCACATTTGTAGGTGGATCATCAGTGTTAGAGCTAAAATTAGCATGTTTAAAGTGATTTTCATGCTTCCAGGGGCTCGGGAAGTTAATTAAATACCATTTGGAGGCATTTAATGTTCGAGCAAAAACGGCTGATTTTCGACAAAAGAGATAACACCCCCCCATTACGTCATGCTTCAGAAATGTGGAAAATAGTCCGTTTTCAAATGTTTTATTTTTGAACGTCAGTTCACATTTGTAGGTGGATCATCAGTGTTAGAGCTAAAATTAGCATGTTTAAAGTGATTTTCATGCTTCCAGGGGCTCGGGAAGTGAAATAAATACCATTTGGAGGCATTTAATGTTCGAGCAAAAACGGCTGATTTTCGACAAAAGAGATAACACCCCCCCATTACGTCATGCTTCAGAAATGTGGAAAATGGTCCGTTTTCAAATGTTTTATTTTTGAACGTCAGTTCACATTTGTAGGTGGATCATCAGTGCTAGAGCTAAAATTAGCATGTTTAAAGTGATTTTCATGCTTCCAGGGGCTCGGGAAGTTAATTAAATACCATTTGGAGGCATTTAATGTTCGAGCAAAACGGCTGATTTTCGACAAAAGAGATAACACCCCCCCATTACGTCATGCTTCAGAAATGTGGAAAATTGTCCGTTTTCAAATGTTTTATTTTTGAACGTCAGTTCACATTTGTAGGTGGATCATCAGTGTTAGAGCTAAAATTAGCATGTTTAAAGTGATTTTCATGCTTCCAGGGGCCCAAAACACAAGATTTATGGAATGGTTAAAAGTGCATGAAAATGGCCAATTTACTCACTCTGAGTTCTCAAAAAGGGTTTCTTCACCCCGGGAAGTTAATTAAATACCATTTGGAGGCATTTAATGTTCGAGCAAAAACGGCTGATTTTCGACAAAAGAGATAACACACCCCCATTACGTCATGCTTCAGAAATGTGGAAAATGGTCCGTTTTCAAATGTTTTATTTTTGAACGTCAGTTCACATTTGTAGGTGGATCATCAGTGTTAGAGCTAAAATTAGCATGTTTAAAGTGATTTTCATGCTTCCAGGGGCCCAAAACACAAGATTTATGGAATGGTTAAAAGTGCATGAAAATGGCCAATTTACTCACTCTGAGTTCTCAAAAAGGGTTTCTTCACCCCGGGAAGTTAATTAAATACCATTTGGAGGCATTTAATGTTCGAGCAAAAACGGCTGATTTTCGACAAAAGAGATAACACCCCCCCATTACGTCATGCTTCAGAAATGTAGAAAATGGTCCGTTTTCAAATGTTTTATTTTTGAACGTCAGTTCACATTTGTAGGTGGATCATCAGTGTTAGAGCTAAAATTAGCATGTTTAAAGTGATTTTCATGCTTCCAGGGGCCCAAAACACAAGATTAATGGAATGGTTAAAAGTGCATGAAAATGGCCAATTTACTCACTCTGAGTTCTCAAAAAGGGTTTCTTCACCCCGGGAAGTGAAATAAATACCATTTGGAGGCATTTAATGTTCGAGCAAAAACGGCTGATTTTCGACAAAAGAGATAACACCCCCCCATTACGTCATGCTTCAGAAATGTGGAAAATGGTCCGTTTTCAAATGTTTTATTTTTGAACGTCAGTTCACATTTGTAGGTGGATCATCAGTGTTAGAGCTAAAATTAGCATGTTTAAAGTGATTTTCATGCTTCCAGGGGCTCGGGAAGTTAATTAAATACCATTTGGAGGCATTTAATGTTCGAGCAAAAACGGCTGATTTTCGACAAAAGAGATAACACCCCCCCATTACGTCATGCTTCAGAAATGTGGAAAATGGTCCGTTTTCAAATGTTTTATTTTTGAACGTCAGTTCACATTTGTAGGTGGATCATCAGTGTTAGAGCTAAAATTAGCATGTTTAAAGTGATTTTCATGCTTCCAGGGGCTCGGGAAGTTAATTAAATACCATTTGGAGGCATTTAATGTTCGAGCAAAAACGGCTGATTTTCGACAAAAGAGATAACACCCCCCCATTACGTCATGCTTCAGAAATGTGAAAAATGGTCCATTTTCAAATGTTTTATTTTTGAACGTCAGTTCACATTTGTAGGTGGATCATCAGTGTTAGAGCTAAAATTAGCATGTTTAAAGTGATTTTCATGCTTCCAGGGGCCCAAAACACAAGATTTATGGAATGGTTAAAAGTGCATGAAAATGGCCAATTTACTCACTCTGAGTTCTCAAAAAGGGTTTCTTCACCCCGGGAAGTTAATTAAATACCATTTGGAGGCATTTAATGTTCGAGCAAAAACGGCAGATTTTCGACAAAAGAGATAACACCCCCCCATTACATCATGCTTCAGAAATGTGGAAAATGGTCCGTTTTCAAATGTTTTATTTTTGAACGTCAGTTCACATTTGTAGGTGGATCATCAGTGTTAGAGCTAAAATTAGCATGTTTAAAGTGATTTTCATGCTTCCAGGGGCTCGGGAAGTTAATTAAATACCATTTGGAGGCATTTAATGTTCGAGCAAAAACGGCTGATTTTCGACAAAAGAGATAACACCCCCCCATTACGTCATGCTTCAGAAATGTGGAAAATGGTCCGTTTTCAAATGTTTTATTTTTGAACGTCAGTTCACATTTCTAGGTGGATCATCAGTGTTAGAGCTAAAATTAGCATGTTTAAAGTGATTTTCATGCTTCCAGGGGCTCGGGAAGTTAATTAAATACCATTTGGAGGCATTTAATGTTCGAGCAAAAACGGCTGATTTTCGACAAAAGAGATAACACCCCCCCATTACGTCATGCTTCAGAAATGTGGAAAATGGTCCGTTTTCAAATGTTTTATTTTTGAACGTCAGTTCACATTTGTAGGTGGATCATCAGTGTTAGAGCTAAAATTAGCATGTTTAAAGTGATTTTCATGCTTCCAGGGGCCCAAAACACAAGATTTATGGAATGGTTAAAAGTGCATGAAAATGGCCAATTTACTCACTCTGAGTTCTCAAAAAGGGTTTCTTCACCCCGGGAAGTTAATTAAATACCATTTGGAGGCATTTAATGTTCGAGCAAAAACGGCTGATTTTCGACAAAAGAGATAACACCCCCCCATTACGTCATGCTTCAGAAATGTGGAAAATGGTCCGTTTTCAAATGTTTTATTTTTGAACGTCAGTTCACATTTGTAGGTGGATCATCAGTGTTAGAGCTAAAATTAGCATGTTTAAAGTGATTTTCATGCTTCCAGGGGCTCGAGAAGTTAATTAAATACCATTTGGAGGCATTTAATGTTCGAGCAAAAACGGCTGATTTTCGACAAAAGAGATAACACCCCCCCATTACGTCATGCTTCAGAAATGTGGAAAATGGTCCGTTTTCAAATGTTTTATTTTTGAACGTCAGTTCACATTTGTAGGTGGATCATCAGTGTTAGAGCTAAAATTAGCATGTTTAAAGTGATTTTCATGCTTCCAGGGGCCCAAAACACAAGATTTATGGAATGGTTAAAAGTGCATGAAAATGGCCAATTTACTCACTCTGAGTTCTCAAAAAGGGTTTCTTCACCCCGGGAAGTGAAATAAATACCATTTGGAGGCATTTAATGTTCGAGCAAAAACGGCTGATTTTCGACAAAAGAGATAACACCCCCCCATTACGTCATGCTTCAGAAATGTGGAAAATGGTCCGTTTTCAAATGTTTTATTTTTGAACGTCAGTTCACATTTGTAGGTGGATCATCAGTGTTAGAGCTAAAATTAGCATGTTTAAAGTGATTTTCATGCTTCCAGGGGCTCGGGAAGTTAATTAAATACCATTTGGAGGCATTTAATGTTCGAGCAAAAACGGCTGATTTTCGACAAAAGAGATAACACCCCCCCATTACGTCATGCTTCAGAAATGTGGAAAATGGTCAGTTTTCAAATGTTTTATTTTTGAACGTCAGTTCACATTTGTAGGTGGATCATCAGTGTTAGAGCTAAAATTAGCATGTTTAAAGTGATTTTCATGCTTCCAGGGGCTCGGGAAGTTAATTAAATACCATTTGGAGGCATTTAATGTTCGAGCAAAAACGGCTGATTTTCGACAAAAGAGATAACACCCCCCCATTACGTCATGCTTCAGAAATGTGGAAAATGGTCCGTTTTCAAATGTTTTATTTTTGAACGTCAGTTCACATTTGTAGGTGGATCATCAGTGTTAGAGCTAAAATTAGCATGTTTAAAGTGATTTTCATGCTTCCAGGGGCTCGGGAAGTTAATTAAATACCATTTGGAGGCATTTAATGTTCGAGCAAAAACGGCTGATTTTCGACAAAAGAGATAACACCCCCCCATTACGTCATGCTTCAGAAATGTGGAAAATGGTCCGTTTTCAAATGTTTTATTTTTGAACGTCAGTTCACATTTGTAGGTGGATCATCAGTGTTAGAGCTAAAATTAGCATGTTTAAAGTGATTTTCATGCTTCCAGGGGCTCGGGAAGTTAATTAAATACCATTTGGAGGCATTTAATGTTCGAGCAAAAACGGCTGATTTTCGACAAAAGAGATAACACCCCCCCATTACGTCATGCTTCAGAAATGTGGAAAATGGTCCGTTTTCAAATGTTTTATTTTTGAACGTCAGTTCACATTTGTAGGTGGATCATCAGTGTTAGAGCTAAAATTAGCATGTTTAAAGTGATTTTCATGCTTCCAGGGGCTCGGGAAGTTAATTAAATACCATTTGGAGGCATTTAATGTTCGAGCAAAAACGGCTGATTTTCGACAAAAGAGATAACACCCCCCCATTACGTCATGCTTCAGAAATGTGGAAAATGGTCCGTTTTCAAATGTTTTATTTTTGAACGTCAGTTCACATTTGTAGGTGGATCATCAGTGTTAGAGCTAAAATTAGCATGTTTAAAGTGATTTTCATGCTTCCAGGGGCTCGGGAAGTTAATTAAATACCATTTGGAGGCATTTAATGTTCGAGCAAAAACGGCTGATTTTCGACAAAAGAGATAACACCCCCCCATTACGTCATGCTTCAGAAATGTGGAAAATGGTCCGTTTTCAAATGTTTTATTTTTGAACGTCAGTTCACATTTGTAGGTGGATCATCAGTGTTAGAGCTAAAATTAGCATGTTTAAAGTGATTTTCATGCTTCCAAGGGCCCAAAACACAAGATTTATGGAATGGTTAAAAGTGCATGAAAATGGCCAATTTACTCACTCTGAGTTCTCAAAAAGGGTTTCTTCACCCCGGGAAGTTAATTAAATACCATTTGGAGGCATTTAATGTTCGAGCAAAAACGGCTGATTTTCGACAAAAGAGATAACACCCCCCCGTCATGCTTCAGAAATGTGTAAAATGGTCCGTTTTCAAATGTTTTATTTTTGAACGTCAGTTCACATTTGTAGGTGGATCATCAGTGTTAGAGCTAAAATTAGCATGTTTAAAGTGATTTTCATGCTTCCAGGGGCTCGGGAAGTTAATTAAATACCATTTGGAGGCATTTAATGTTCGAGCAAAAACGGCTGATTTTCGACAAAAGAGATAACACCCCCCCATTACGTCATGCTTCAGAAATGTGGAAAATGGTCCGTTTTCAAATGTTTTATTTTTGAACGTCAGTTCACATTTGTAGGTGGATCATCAGAGTTAGAGCTAAAATTAGCATGTTTAAAGTGATTTTCATGCTTCCAGGGGCTCGGGAAGTGAAATAAATACCATTTGGAGGCATTTAATGTTCGTGCAAAAACGGCTGATTTTCGACAAAAGAGATAACACCCCCCCATTACGTCATGCTTCAGAAATGTGGAAAATGGTCCGTTTTCAAATGTTTTATTTTTGAACATCAGTTCACATTTGTAGGTGGATCATCAGTGCTAGAGCTAAAATTAGCATGTTTAAAGTGATTTTCATGCTTCCAGGGGCTCGGGAAGTTAATTAAATACCATTTGGAGGCATTTAATGTTCGAGCAAAAACGGCTGATTTTCGACAAAAGAGATAACACCCCCCCATTACGTCATGCTTCAGAAATGTGGAAAATGGTCCGTTTTCAAATGTTTTATTTTTGAACGTCAGTTCACATTTGTAGGTGGATCATCAGTGTTAGAGCTAAAATTAGCATGTTTAAAGTGATTTTCATGCTTCCAGGGGCCCAAAACACAAGATTTATGGAATGGTTAAAAGTGCATGAAAATGGCCAATTTACTCACTCTGAGTTCACAAAAAGGGTTTCTTCACCCCGGGAAGTTAATTAAATACCATTTGGAGGCATTTAATGTTCGAGCAAAAACGGCTGATTTTCGACAAAAGAGATAACACCCCCCCATTACGTCATGCTTCAGAAATGTGGAAAATGGTCCGTTTTCAAATGTTTTATTTTTGAACGTCAGTTCACATTTGTAGGTGGATCATCAGTGTTAGAGCTAAAATTAGCATGTTTAAAGTGATTTTCATGCTTCCAGGGGCTCGGGAAGTTAATTAAATACCATTTGGAGGCATTTAATGTTCGAGCAAAAACGGCTGATTTTCGACAAAAGAGATAACACCCCCCCATTACGTCATGCTTCAGAAATGTGGAAAATGGTCCGTTTTCAAATGTTTTATTTTTGAACGTCAGTTCACATTTGTAGGTGGATCATCAGTGTTAGAGCTAAAATTAGCATGTTTAAAGTGATTTTCATGCTTCCAGGGGCTCCGGAAGTGAAATAAATACCATTTGGAGGCATTTAATGTTCGAGCAAAAACGGCTGATTTTCGACAAAAGAGATAACACCCCCCCATTACGTCATGCTTCAGAAATGTGGAAAATGGTCCGTTTTCAAATGTTTTATTTTTGAACGTCAGTTCACATTTGTAGGTGGATCATCAGTGTTAGAGCTAAAATTAGCATGTTTAAAGTGATTTTCATGCTTCCAGGGGCCCAAAACACAAGATTTATGGAATGGTTAAAAGTGCATGAAAATGGCCAATTTACTCACTCTGAGTTCTCAAAAAGGGTTTCTTCACCCCGGGAAGTGAAATAAATACCATTTGGAGGCATTTAATGTTCGAGCAAAAACGGCTGATTTTCGACAATAGAGATAACACCCCCCCCATTACGTCATGCTTCAGAAATGTGGAAAATGGTCCGTTTTCAAATGTTTTATTTTTGAACGTCAGTTCACATTTGTAGGTGGATCATCAGTGTTAGAGCTAAAATTAGCATGTTTAAAGTGATTTTCATGCTTCCAGGGGCTCGGGAAGTTAATTAAATACCATTTGGAGGCATTTAATGTTCGAGCAAAAACGGCTGATTTTCGACAAAAGAGATAACACCCCCCCATTACGTCATGCTTCAGAAATGTGGAAAATGGTCCGTTTTCAAATGTTTTATTTTTGAACGTCAGTTCACATTTGTAGGTGGATCATCAGTGTTAGAGCTAAAATTAGCATGTTTAAAGTGATTTTCATGCTTCCAGGGGCTCGGGAAGTTAATTAAATACCATTTGGAGGCATTTAATGTTCGAGCAAAAACGGCTGATTTTCGACAAAAGAGATAACACCCCCCCATTACGTCATGCTTCAGAAATGTGGAAAATGGTCCGTTTTCAAATGTTTTATTTTTGAACGTCAGTTCACATTTGTAGGTGGATCATCAGTGTTAGAGCTAAAATTAGCATGTTTAAAGTGATTTTCATGCTTCCAGGGGCTCGGGAAGTTAATTAAATACCATTTGGAGGCATTTAATGTTCGAGCAAAAACGGCTGATTTTCGACAAAAGAGATAACACCCCCCCCGTTACGTCATGCTTCAGAAATGTGGAAAATGGTCCGTTTTCAAATGTTTTATTTTTGAACGTCAGTTCACATTTGTAGGTGGATCATCAGTGTTAGAGCTAAAATTAGCATGTTTAAAGTGATTTTCATGCTTCCAGGGGCCCAAAACACAAGATTAATGGAATGGTTAAAAGTGCATGAAAATGGCCAATTTACTCACTCTGAGTTCTCAAAAAGGGTTTCTTCACCCCGGGAAGTGAAATAAATACCATTTGGAGGCATTTAATGTTCGAGCAAAAACGGCTGATTTTCGACAAAAGAGATAACACCCCCCATTACGTCATGCTTCAGAAATGTGGAAAATGGTCCGTTTGCAAATGTTTTATTTTTGAACGTCAGTTCACATTTGTAGGTGGATCATCAGTGTTAGAGCTAAAATTAGCATGTTTAAAGTGATTTTCATGCTTCCAGGGGCTCGGGAAGTTAATTAAATACCATTTGGAGGCATTTAATGTACGAGCAAAAACGGCTGATTTTCGACAAAAGAGATAACACCCCCCCATTACGTCATGCTTCAGAAATGTGGAAAATGGTCCGTTTTCAAATGTTTTATTTTTGAACGTCAGTTCACATTTGTAGGTGGATCATCAGTGTTAGAGCTAAAATTAGCATGTTTAAAGTGATTTTCATGCTTCCAGGGGCTCGGGAAGTTAATTAAATACCATTTGGAGGCATTTAATGTTCGAGCAAAAACGGCTGATTTTCGACAAAAGAGATAACACCCCCCCATTACGTCATGCTTCAGAAATGTGGAAAATGGTCCGTTTTCAAATGTTTTATTTTTGAACGTCAGTTCACATTTGTAGGTGGATCATCAGTGTTAGAGCTAAAATTAGCATGTTTAAAGTGATTTTCATGCTTCCAGGGGCCCAAAACACAAGATTTATGGAATGGTTAAAAGTGCATGAAAATGGCCAATTTACTCACTCTGAGTTCTCAAAAAGGGTTTCTTCACCCCGGGAAGTTAATTAAATACCATTTGGAGGCATTTAATGTTCGAGCAAAAACGGCTGATTTTCGACAAAAGAGATAACACCCCCCCATTACGTCATGCTTCAGAAATGTGGAAAATGGTCCGTTTTCAAATGTTTTATTTTTGAACGTCAGTTCACATTTGTAGGTGGATCATCAGTGTTAGAGCTAAAATTAGCATGTTTAAAGTGATTTTCATGCTTCCAGGGGCTCGGGAAGTTAATTAAATACCATTTGGAGGCATTTAATGTTCGAGCAAAAACGGCTGATTTTCGACAAAAGAGATAACACCCCCCCATTACGTCATGCTTCAGAAATGTGGAAAATGGTCAGTTTTCAAATGTTTTATTTTTGAACGTCAGTTCACATTTGTAGGTGGATCATCAGTGTTAGAGCTAAAATTAGCATGTTTAAAGTGATTTTCATGCTTCCAGGGGCCCAAAACACAAGATTTATGGAGTGGTTAAAAGTGCATGAAAATGGCCAATTTACTCACTCTGAGTTCTCAAAAAGGGTTTCTTCACCCCGGGAAGTTAAATAAATACCATTTGGAGGCATTTAATGTTCGAGCAAAAACGGCTGATTTTCGACAAAAGAGATAACACCCCCCCATTACGTCATGCTTCAGAAATGTGGAAAATGGTCCGTTTTCAAATGTTTTATTTTTGAACGTCAGTTCACATTTGTAGGTGGATCATCAGTGTTAGAGCTAAAATTAGCATGTTTAAAGTGATTTTCATGCTTCCAGGGGCCCAAAACACAAGATTAATGGAATGGTTAAAAGTGCATGAAAATGGCCAATTTACTCACTCTGAGTTCTCAAAAAGGGTTTCTTCACCCCGGGAAGTGAAATAAATACCATTTGGAGGCATTTAATGTTCGAGCAAAAACGGCTGATTTTCGACAAAAGAGATAACACCCCCCATTACGTCATGCTTCAGAAATGTGGAAAATGGTCCGTTTGCAAATGTTTTATTTTTGAACGTCAGTTCACATTTGTAGGTGGATCATCAGTGTTAGAGCTAAAATTAGCATGTTTAAAGTGATTTTCATGCTTCCAGGGGCTCGGGAAGTTAATTAAATACCATTTGGAGGCATTTAATGTACGAGCAAAAACGGCTGATTTTCGACAAAAGAGATAACACCCCCCCATTACGTCATGCTTCAGAAATGTGGAAAATGGTCCGTTTTCAAATGTTTTATTTTTGAACGTCAGTTCACATTTGTAGGTGGATCATCAGTGTTAGAGCTAAAATTAGCATGTTTAAAGTGATTTTCATGCTTCCAGGGGCTCGGGAAGTTAATTAAATACCATTTGGAGGCATTTAATGTTCGAGCAAAAACGGCTGATTTTCGACAAAAGAGATAACACCCCCCCATTACGTCATGCTTCAGAAATGTGGAAAATGGTCCGTTTTCAAATGTTTTATTTTTGAACGTCAGTTCACATTTGTAGGTGGATCATCAGTGTTAGAGCTAAAATTAGCATGTTTAAAGTGATTTTCATGCTTCCAGGGGCTCGGGAAGTTAATTAAATACCATTTGGAGGCATTTAATGTTCGAGCAAAAACGGCTGATTTTCGACAAAAGAGATAACACCCCCCATTACGTCATGCTTCAGAAATGTGGAAAATGGTCCGTTTTCAAATGTTTTATTTTTGAACGTCAGTTCACATTTGTAGGTGGATCATCAGTGTTAGAGCTAAAATTAGCATGTTTAAAGTGATTTTCATGCTTCCAGGGGCTCGGGAAGTTAATTAAATACCATTTGGAGGCATTTAATGTTCGAGCAAAAACGGCTGATTTTCGACAAAAGAGATAACACCCCCCCATTACGTCATGCTTCAGAAATGTGGAAAATGGTCCGTTTTCAAATGTTTTATTTTTGAACGTCAGTTCACATTTGTAGGTGGATCATCAGTGTTAGAGCTAAAATTAGCATGTTTAAAGTGATTTTCATGCTTCCAGGGGCCCAAAACACAAGATTTATGGAATGGTTAAAAGTGCATGAAAATGGCCAATTTACTCACTCTGAGTTCTCAAAAAGGGTTTCTTCACCCCGGGAAGTTAATTAAATACCATTTGGAGGCATTTAATGTTCGAGCAAAAACGGCTGATTTTCGACAAAAGAGATAACACCCCCCCATTACGTCATGCTTCAGAAATGTGGAAAATGGTCCGTTTTCAAATGTTTTATTTTTGAACGTCAGTTCACATTTGTAGGTGGATCATCAGTGTTAGAGCTAAAATTAGCATGTTTAAAGGGATTTTCATGCTTCCAGGGGCTCGGGAAGTTAATTAAATACCATTTGGAGGCATTTAATGTTCGAGCAAAAACGGCTGATTTTCGACAAAAGAGATAACACCCCCCCATTACGTCATGCTTCAGAAATGTGGAAAATGGTCCGTTTTCAAATGTTTTATTTTTGAACGTCAGTTCACATTTGTAGGTGGATCATCAGTGTTAGAGCTAAAATTAGCATGTTTAAAGTGATTTTCATGCTTCCAGGGGCCCAAAACACAAGATTTATGGAATGGTTAAAAGTGCATGAAAATGGCCAATTTACTCACTCTGAGTTCTCAAAAAGGGTTTCTTCACCCCGGGAAGTTAATTAAATACCATTTGGAGGCATTTAATGTTCGAGCAAAAACGGCTGATTTTCGACAAAAGAGATAACACCCCCCCATTACGTCATGCTTCAGAAATGTGGAAAATGGTCCGTTTTCAAATGTTTTATTTTTGAACGTCAGTTCACATTTGTAGGTGGATCATCAGTGTTAGAGCTAAAATTAGCATGTTTAAAGTGATTTTCATGCTTCCAGGGGCCCAAAACACAAGATTTATGGAATGGTTAAAAGTGCATGAAAATGGCCAATTTACTCACTCTGAGTTCTCAAAAAGGGTTTCTTCACCCCGGGAAGTGAAATAAATACCATTTGGAGGCATTTAATGTTCGAGCAAAAACGGCTGATTTTCGACAAAAGAGATAACACCCCCCCATTACGTCATGCTTCAGAAATGTGGAAAATGGTCCGTTTTCAAATGTTTTATTTTTGAACGTCAGTTCACATTTGTAGGTGGATCATCAGTGTTAGAGCTAAAATTAGCATGTTTAAAGTGATTTTCATGCTTCCAGGGGCTCGGGAAGTTAATTAAATACCATTTGGAGGCATTTAATGTTCGAGCAAAAACGGCTGATTTTCGACAAAAGAGATAACACCCCCCCATTACGTCATGCTTCAGAAATGTGGAAAATGGTCAGTTTTCAAATGTTTTATTTTTGAACGTCAGTTCACATTTGTAGGTGGATCATCAGTGTTAGAGCTAAAATTAGCATGTTTAAAGTGATTTTCATGCTTCCAGGGGCTCGGGAAGTTAATTAAATACCATTTGGAGGCATTTAATGTTCGAGCAAAAACGGCTGATTTTCGACAAAAGAGATAACACCCCCCCATTACGTCATGCTTCAGAAATGTGGAAAATGGTCCGTTTTCAAATGTTTTATTTTTGAACGTCAGTTCACATTTGTAGGTGGATCATCAGTGTTAGAGCTAAAATTAGCATGTTTAAAGTGATTTTCATGCTTCCAGGGGCTCGGGAAGTTAATTAAATACCATTTGGAGGCATTTAATGTTCGAGCAAAAACGGCTGATTTTCGACAAAAGAGATAACACCCCCCCATTACGTCATGCTTCAGAAATGTGGAAAATGGTCCGTTTTCAAATGTTTTATTTTTGAACGTCAGTTCACATTTGTAGGTGGATCATCAGTGTTAGAGCTAAAATTAGCATGTTTAAAGTGATTTTCATGCTTCCAGGGGCTCGGGAAGTTAATTAAATACCATTTGGAGGCATTTAATGTTCGAGCAAAAACGGCTGATTTTCGACAAAAGAGATAACACCCCCCCATTACGTCATGCTTCAGAAATGTGGAAAATGGTCCGTTTTCAAATGTTTTATTTTTGAACGTCAGTTCACATTTGTAGGTGGATCATCAGTGTTAGAGCTAAAATTAGCATGTTTAAAGTGATTTTCATGCTTCCAGGGGCTCGGGAAGTTAATTAAATACCATTTGGAGGCATTTAATGTTCGAGCAAAAACGGCTGATTTTCGACAAAAGAGATAACACCCCCCCATTACGTCATGCTTCAGAAATGTGGAAAATGGTCCGTTTTCAAATGTTTTATTTTTGAACGTCAGTTCACATTTGTAGGTGGATCATCAGTGTTAGAGCTAAAATTAGCATGTTTAAAGTGATTTTCATGCTTCCAGGGGCTCGGGAAGTTAATTAAATACCATTTGGAGGCATTTAATGTTCGAGCAAAAACGGCTGATTTTCGACAAAAGAGATAACACCCCCCCATTACGTCATGCTTCAGAAATGTGGAAAATGGTCCGTTTTCAAATGTTTTATTTTTGAACGTCAGTTCACATTTGTAGGTGGATCATCAGTGTTAGAGCTAAAATTAGCATGTTTAAAGTGATTTTCATGCTTCCAAGGGCCCAAAACACAAGATTTATGGAATGGTTAAAAGTGCATGAAAATGGCCAATTTACTCACTCTGAGTTCTCAAAAAGGGTTTCTTCACCCCGGGAAGTTAATTAAATACCATTTGGAGGCATTTAATGTTCGAGCAAAAACGGCTGATTTTCGACAAAAGAGATAACACCCCCCCGTCATGCTTCAGAAATGTGTAAAATGGTCCGTTTTCAAATGTTTTATTTTTGAACGTCAGTTCACATTTGTAGGTGGATCATCAGTGTTAGAGCTAAAATTAGCATGTTTAAAGTGATTTTCATGCTTCCAGGGGCTCGGGAAGTTAATTAAATACCATTTGGAGGCATTTAATGTTCGAGCAAAAACGGCTGATTTTCGACAAAAGAGATAACACCCCCCCATTACGTCATGCTTCAGAAATGTGGAAAATGGTCCGTTTTCAAATGTTTTATTTTTGAACGTCAGTTCACATTTGTAGGTGGATCATCAGAGTTAGAGCTAAAATTAGCATGTTTAAAGTGATTTTCATGCTTCCAGGGGCTCGGGAAGTGAAATAAATACCATTTGGAGGCATTTAATGTTCGTGCAAAAACGGCTGATTTTCGACAAAAGAGATAACA